>NW_028277428.1:0-600000 GCF_059751315.1 Micrasema longulum | reverse complement strand
ACCTTTTTTATTATTAGGGCACACATAAGAATATGTTTATGATTGTCCTTTTTCAAGATTCAAAACAAATAAAAAATACATTCTCCTCTGTCCCTTTCCTCACTCAATGGTGCATAGGGCACTGCATTGGTACATCAATCGCAGCGTATAGTAATCGTTTTTGTTACATGAAGGTAAGATGATCAGTCTTACGTTTCAGGTTCCAGTCCAGAGACTATAAAATATTCTAGTGTAAAAACACCCTTTTCAATAAATACGTTAGACTACCATGCAAGACGTATCGGGTTTGATTCCCGACGTGGTTGATAAGAAATTTTTTTTTTTTTTTTTTTTAATCACTTAAAATGTTTTTTCGTTTGGCAGATAATCTAAAATTTAAGAAATTTAAATTTGTAATGTCTATCGACCTTTTATTATTTTGAAAAAGTGAGTATTAAAAATAAAAAAAATGTTTTTTATTTTTTACCTATGGTCATACGAAATAAACGGAACATCGCCATCGTTTCGATTACAATCGTCCACTTCAAAGTAATTTACTGTTTACCTAAGCGCCTAGTGGCGTGCTATGGGTCCCAATAACAAACAGCCTATGATAAAACGTTATACCGTGCTAAATACTCCCGGGTAGTGTTAAGGCTATTTGTCTGACAAATTGTACTTTATTATAGAGGACTTGACGTGCGGCTACCTTCGGACTTAATTGTTATAAATATTGAGCCACGAAAACATCTTTTATTGCCAGTTAGCATGCAATAATGCATTATGTGCAAAATTCATTTTAATTATTTATCTAATTATGCAAACAAACAGCATCCATGTACAAAAGATATTTTCATTTTTTTGTATTATTTAAAAAAATTGTTTACACTGAAGACCTTATGTCAAGTTATGTTTCAAAAAAACTAATAAATCTGAAATTTGATTGGTGTAAATAATAATCGTCCTGGTGGTGTAATGATCGGCGCGTTTGCATACCGTGCAAAAGGTCTCGAATTCAATTCCTGCCATAGTTGATATGAATTATTAATTTCAAATAGCGTTTTCACACTTTAATATTTCATAGTCCCTGGACTGGTACCTGAAGCATAAGACTGATTATCTTACCTTTATGTAGCAAAAGGGGTCATGATACGCTTCCGTCGGTGTACCAATGCAGTGCCTTATGCACCATTGGGTGCAGAAAGGAGTTTTTTTTTTAAAGATAAATACTTGAGTTTTTATTATTAACTCATATATTTAAAATTTCTGACCATTTCCTAAAAGTCGTAAATAAGCAGTGCTGGGAAAATGTAAATCGAGTTGTGGTAGAGTGGGATTTGAACCTGGGACCTTTGGTTCGTGAGTTCACAATACTACCGTGGGACCACAACCCGGTTCTAAATTCATGAATATTTGATTTTTTTGTTTATTTAATTTTACAATACGCCCAAGGGGCATTTACAAATATTATACAGTTAAGAACCAACAAAGTAAGTAATTACAATATTTGAGTCTGTCCAAATGTTCGTAGACAAGAGACTGGATGTCACCCCCTCGGGAGTCATTAAGGTTAACAAATTACAACAGGAATGGAGAATACCTTAAATAAGGGAATATGGAAGTCTAGGCATTTACAGGGCTTATGACTTGTCATTGACAAGTATTCTCTATCCCTGTTGTAATTTGTTAAAGTAAGTAAGAATTTAAAAAATAACACTTTTTTTTATATACATCTAAAAACAGATAAAGCATGCTGTTATGCAAAATAAAAGTTAAAAAAAGAGAAAAATATGGTTTTAAGAAAAATGCTAGAATCAAAAAGCAAATTGTAAATAACTTGTTAAAAGTTTAAAAAAAGAAGAAAAATTTAATTAATTATTAAATGTACAAGATAATGATATGTTACTTGTGATGCACATATTAAAAGTACTTGAAAAATAAATTTCAGAAAGAGATAAGATAATAATAATAATAATACTCTCCCTATTAGACACATTAAATATTCCGTTTCAGTTGTTTTATTATTTCCGTCGAGTAAATGAATATGAGTTTCAATGATGATGATGATCAAATCGACTACCACAAAATTCGCATATTAAAAATAATTATTTATTTCACTTTTGTACATAATGTAAATTGTTCATTGGCGAGCTTATTGCATAATGGCAATTTCTCCCAACTGTCTAATAATATATTTAAAAAATTATATTATTCAAATTACAAAAAATATTCAATAAAAAATAAAAAAACCTAAGGATTTACTAAAAATAAATAACTGTTTATGGATATAAATTAACTTAAATACACTAGATGGGAAAAAAAAATAAAGAAAAAATAGGAGTGGAGGAGAGATTAAGGGAAGGAAAAGATATGTTTTTCCACTACTTCAGGAATTGCACTGGCTACGTTTTCCACAGAGGGTGGAATACAAACTTTGTTGGCTTATGTATAAGTCACTGCACAACTCTGCTCCAGAATATCTAAGAGAACTCCGCATTCCAGATGATCTAGCTGACAGACGTCTTACGCTTAGATCAGCCACATCTACGTCGAAAGGAAAAGTATTTATACCTCTACGCAAACAGCGCACTAAATTCGGCGAACGTTCATTTGCGGTCGCAGGCCCTACGGCATGGAATGCTCTCCCAGCAGAAGTCCGAAACTGTGAGAGTGAAGTGATGTTTCGAAAGAAACTTAAAACCCACTTGTTCTCTAAATCATTTGAATAAATTCTTAGCATGTGGTGACAAAGTACACTATTTTTCTTAAATTAAAAAGTTAAAATTAATTTTTATCTTTATATAATCACTTTAAAGCGCCTTTGAGGTATTATATTACAAAAATTGCGCCATATAAGTTATGCATAATATTTATTATTAGACGTGATTTAAAAAGGGATACTCTAGTAATATTTGATATTTATGGATGGATTGATTTATTTATAAACGTCTGTAGCGTTACTAATGAATAAATACATCACGGTAAAGAGGCCTTACAGAGGACCATAATATGTTTGTTTTGGATAATGTAATAAGTCAAAACAATAACGAGAATTATTGTTAAGCCAAAGATTAGGGGCTTTATTATATATTTTAACCCCAAAGAAAATAAAAGTTAAGGTTACTGATTGCGGACGTGAAAATTCTAAGGACTAATGTCCTCATTGGTTTTCGAGAAAATCATAGTTTTATTTTTTTTAAATGTAATGATCATGAAATTAAAATTATTGCCCATCGCTAGCGATTATTTAATTCCATCTTTCTGGCAGCATACAAATACCACCTCGAAAGAAATACTCATATTTTGAGATTATCCACGAATCAAGCTATTTTTTGTCTTCAAGAATCAAGCTATGTTTCAAGTCATCTTCATAAAAAAAGAAGCGCTGCTAAGCCAGGCCTCGAGTCATGAGTCATCGAATGGAAAAAAATTGTAATC
Source organism: Micrasema longulum (assembly GCF_059751315.1). Taxonomy (NCBI): domain Eukaryota; kingdom Metazoa; phylum Arthropoda; class Insecta; order Trichoptera; family Brachycentridae; genus Micrasema; species Micrasema longulum. The sequence continues at coordinate 596,583 of NW_028277428.1, read as the reverse complement.
GGAAGGAACAATGTCCGGTAAATGCGGCGGGTGGGGTAGGATTTTCCATTGAAGCATCTCCAAGTATGTTTTGAGTAGCCTTGCAACATGTTGCCGAGCGTTGTCATGCTGCAAAATTACTTTTTCGTATCTCTCCTCGTATTGCGGGCATTTTTCTTTCAATGTTCGACTCAAACCCATCAATCGTAGTTGATAGCGATCTCCTGTGATGGTTTCGGTGGATTTAAGGAGCTCGTAATACATTACACCCAGCTGATCATGGTACAGAACAGAAATGATGATGATAATCAGTAATATAACAGAGCATTGTCAATAGGGAAATATCACGATTTAGAATAATTAATTGTGTTTTCACAATCAATATGGACGTCGTGGAGAAATGTTTTAATATTTTTTTTTTTTTATATTTTTATTAGGTAAACAAAAAGTATTTACACATTTATTGCCAATTTCTTTGTATATTAGTGTAAGAAACTCATGCACACACCAAAAAAATTGTTTACACTTAATGCAATAATTCAAATTATGTTCAATGTTGTTATTTAAAAAAGAAATATAAAAAAAAAGTCAGTAGAAAAACGCGACATGTTTGACCTCGATAGTTGTGACGTCAAGATTCGTGACAATGTTCTAAACAAATTTGAATTGTCAGGAATGAATAAACATGAATCGTGACATATTAAGGGTGTGGCAAATGGAATGACCGTTTTTGCGGGAATTCAAAATTACAAATATATTTTTTTATGCTGATAATAAATAACAAAAAAAAAATATTTCTCGACGGTATTATATAGACTTTTATTGCTTTAAAAATGTATTAAAAAACATGATATTTCCTTCAGCTTAAAGCAGCGGAGATTAAAAACAAAAGTAATTTAGTAAAATTTTTAGCAAATTCTATATTTTTAGTACGTAATTCAACATTAGGGTGGACTGATAATTTTTTTTCCGAATTTCGAAATGAAACGGGTCAACAAAGTTGCCTTTTGGATTACTCGGAATGCAAAAAATATTTAATACAACCTTTGGCCCGCAACCATATCTTGAAGTTTTTGAAAAAGTATTTTTTTTTGGGCTAAGCCGGCTATCATTTCGTATTTAAATAAGAAAATCGTCCAAGTAAATTTTATATTGTGCATTAAACCTTATTAAATAAGCATCGAAGGGCGTGAGTAACACTTTGTCATGAAATAAATGGGTAGCATTTTTTTAATGAGCGATTGTTTTCGTCAATATTAGTCAGGCGCTCAACGGAATCAGTTCCGCGGAGTGTAAACTTTTTGCATTTCGTTAGTTTTAAAACGGGTTTGAGTTTGTAATGTGATTAAGTTATATCTTTAATAACAAAAAAAATATTTTATCTATATGGATAATTAACAAAATATTCAGACAGATATAAACTTCAAACCTCGGTTGAGGGCCAAAAGTAGTACGGAATATTTTTCGAAATAATTTTTACGTTCATTGTGATCCAAAATGCAACTTTTTAGACCCACATTGATGTCCAAAAAAATAAAAAACTTTATGCATCATCGGCCCACTGTATTCAACATGTTTAACGCTATGAAAATTATGTTGTTTTAACTTCGGCAGAATAGCATATACTGTGAATTAAAGCATAATGGTAAAGCTTCATGAATAAGTTGGCTGTAGTAAGCTCGATTTAAAAATGTAACCATCTATCGGAAAACAGCTAGAACTTATTCAAGTTCAAGTACAATTACAAATTATTTCATACACAAATGATGTGATGGGTGTGCAAAAAAAAACATTACAAAGATGCTTAATGTTGTAAAAAGCCATGCTAATGGAGGCAGAGAAGGAGTGACGTGTTGCGCACACTTATACAAGTCCGGTATGGTTACCGGTCCTAAGTGTGCCAGTTGAAATTTTAAAACCACAATTCCTTAATTCCATACAAGTCATGGTCAAAATAGCTTTGTCTTCAAAAGTAAAAAAAAATATATTAATTTTCCCAATGAACTAAACACAATTAAAAATAATATCTCAATAAAATAATTTAAAGTTAATCTTAAGAATTTTTTTGAACACGTGTGAAAACAACATTAAATTTTAATTTGTATGAATGTATTGTTTTATGTTTTTTCGTTATATATCTTATGTTTTTATTTTTCTTTCTCGTGTACTTGTATTTAAAATTATATTATATCGTATAAATAAATAACTAAAACAGTGTAAGTCACTCTCCAAGCACAAGAGTTAGTCTCTTTTTTTGGAGAGTTACAGTGATAACATTTACTAGATGTGTAAAAGTATATATGTTTAGAATTTTTATAAAAACATGTACTTTTTATGAAATCTATTAATAAAAAATAAATAAAAATTCTATGCAATGCTTTGTAAAGATAATAAAAAAGACTTTAAACATTGTTTGCCAACAAATAATGAAAAAAAAACAATATTAATCTTGCCATACTTTTACAATATTTATTACAAACCGACAGCACAAAATCCGTTATCAAGAAAAGTAATTTTTCAAATTCACTTTTCAAGGGTGACGTTTTGTTTTTTAGCGCTGTTATTTTTTTATAAAACAAGTCAATAATCCAAAGATGCTTATTGTAGATAAACAAAAAAGTTTTGAAAAGTTTCCAGATCCGTAACGCCTTTGAGAGTACAGCAACTTCTCTGAATTATAAAGTTATCACGGAGCTAAGTCATAACAAATCAAATCCATTATCTGCAACTGAAAAAAATATTTTTGTAAATCTAAAGTCCAACCCCGGGGGTGGTGTGTTTCCAGAACTTTGTCTTCAAATAATGATTCTCCTCCCCTGAAACCCTGAAAACTACCCCACGGCCTCGAAGCAGTTATACTGGCGTTAATTGAGACAGATCAGAATTTATAGAGCCTCCTTGAACGGCAATATTTATTATTGGGGTCTGTCTTGATTTGAAAAAGCAACGCCATGTACGAAAGTAGTTTTCTGAAAGGGAGACTTTCAAGACTCTATTTTTATACAATTTCTAAACGCAGCGTTTTATTTAATTGACTTTTAAACTTAAAAGCAAGTGTGCTTTTATTTATGTTTTTATTTAAATGGTTATTTTTGTCACTGTAATTTACTCAAATGTCAGATTTTAGACCCACTTTTTTAATCAGTTGACGAATAAAGGATATTTATAAAGGATGAATGTCAAAAAATAAAGTTTTGAGATAGCGCGTTTGTAAATTTTTGAACTTCTTGGACTTTGACATAAACTTATTAATATAAAGAAACCTGTTTAATGTAAATAGCCTATACTGTTTAAAAAAGTTATTAATGGTTTTTATTAATATTTAATGACCGCTTTATTTCCAGTCTTTAACGGACATCCAGCCTTTATACTGTACGCATTTTGTTTTCCTGTTAAATCTTGGAAAATAGGGCATTTGTGTCAAATTTTATTAAACATTTAGATCGTGTGAACTGCCGTAAGATGCAATATTTATTTAAAGTCTAAAAATCGACCACTATTCTTTATATCGTGTATCATTCAGTTTTTAATTAACGTGACAGAAAATAGTAATCAAGTTGTGGTAGAGCAGAACGTCAATTCTCTTATCCGGAGCATGCAAGACTATCTCTCAGACATTTGCTTTAAAATTCCGCGCCAAGGAATACATATAACATTCTTTTTTGGAAATGCGATAAATGCAAAAAAAACATTAGTCACTGTAGGTTAACTGCGCTTTTTTCAAAAGATGAATTATTATTGTTTCAACTCGATACTAAATACATGTCTAGAATTTTGAGCATCACGAAAAATTCCAATCATTAGAATTATACGTCTTTTTGGAACATCAATTATTGTAATATTTTGTTATGATCCCGTATACTATTTAGAAGGGTATTAAACATTTAAGAACCACGGTGCGTATGTGCGATTTATAGTTATATGGTAAATCAAGAAACGGGTGTGTACTATCAAAGAGTATGCATTGTAGTTTATTTGAAACACGTTTTAAAAATTAACAACACTGCAATTTAATTAGTTAAAATTGGCGAGTCGTTTACACCGCGTGTTGGATTGCTTTTCTAATAAAAAGTTAACAAATTACAATAGGGACGAGGAGTACCTTAAATAAGGGGATATGCCAGTCTAGGCATTTACAAGGCTTATGACCTGTCATTGGCTGGTTTAAAAGGGCCACTTAACACACTGTGTAACATTCACCATTTTGCCTATGTTTAAACATCCATATTTCTTCAATTCGTCCATTTGTTGATTTAAGTAAAGTTAAAGAGCTGAAACCTTTTTTGCTGTGAAGTGATTTAACTGACTGAATTATTTTACATACTAGGCAACGCCTGAAAACAATTTTTTAATTTTAAAAACTTATTTTTGGACCAGTTGGTAATTTGTTCATCTAAATGACTCTGGTCATCTTTTCCCAGGAATCACTACAGCGAGTGCATCAATAAGCAGTCGTCCTGGCTGCAAAATGTTAAATTAGCGCAGGACAGATACATATGCTTTTTCTGTAGTGATCGCCAACGTCGGAGGGACCCGCAAGGCACTAGAAGAAGAAGAAGAAGTAGGTTTATTTTTTCGTTTATCATTTTATAAATAATTTCGGTTATGTCGAGAAATGGATGTCAAAGATAAGAGTACGCACCCAAAGAGTACACATGCGTACTCTGTAAGAAAGCAGCTAAGATACCAAAAACCGATGGCAAATCAATAAGTTGAGATGATCATACGAGCCAATATCAAGTCCTCCGTTACCTTCTTCGCAATGATGTATACGTTGAGCCACCGCACCGGTAGTGGATTGGATCCAATTTAATATGGAAAGCATGCACTGACTACATTGGTTCTAAAGCATTTAGTAGTGATTTGTGTACGATAAATTTACATCGTATTATATGCGTTTTCTTACTTTGTACCAAGAAACAGTTGTGCGTATTCCTATCTAGTTAAGTAGTATAGAGTCCGCAAAAAAAGTTATTTCTGTTTTTTTACTAAAATTAATTTATAGGGAAATAAAACGATTTTTTTTTAATTCTTCAAATAATAAAGTTCTATCAAATACAGTCCAGTAAAAATGAAATTGTTTGCTAAATTAGTGGCATAAAAATATTTTCAAATTTGTAATTTTGAATTCCCGCAAAAACGGCCATTCCATTGGCTAAGCCCCTAATACGCCACAATTCATGTTAATTTGTTCCTGACCATTCAAATTCATTTAGAACATTATCACGAATTTTGACGTCACAACTACCAAGGCCAAACATGTCTCGGCTTTCATGCAACGTATTTTCATTAAATTTGTTTTTTGAATTTATGTATGAAAACATTTCTCCACAAGATCCATATTGATTTTGAAAATACAATTAATAATTTTAAATACATTTCATATATTTTATCGGTATTTGTAGTATGAGATATTTACCTATTTGTAGTTTGCATGACTTTACGGCTGTTCAGCCCATCACGTGGTTTTTAATTAATTTTCATTTCGTTACCGCACCTAATGGTGCATAGGGCACTGGATTGGTACACCAATCGCAGCGTATCTTGATCAATTTTCTTACATGAAAGAAAAGTGATCAATAATGTGATGATCAGTCTAGGGACTATGAAATATTCATTTATCCCTCAATTCACCCTTTAAAACAAATATTTCAAATCAATCAAGTCGAGAATCGAACCCCAGATCTCTTGCGTGGTAGGCAAACGCGTTGACCACTACGCTACGAGGCCGACGTAAAGCAGACTGTAAATACAAGTTAGAAGTTAACGAATGGAAAGCAGATAGCTGCTAAACTGCCGACATATATGATCAGTCTAATGTTTCAGATGCTAATCCAGAAACAATAAAACATTGCATTTCTAAAAACATAGAAAAATTTAAATCGAACCCATGACTTCGAAAATGAAATTCGAATTAACTACTATTCAACGAGGCGGAAATCTCCTCTAGATTTGCTTATTCGGGATTTTTAATTAAGAGCAGCCACCGAGTCAAAAAACATTCGTACAGGTTTCTGGTTCTATTTCATAAACACAACTGTATTATTCATCTTCCTGGAAACAAACGTATGAACTCGTATACCAATTTACAAATCGTCACCTCAAGACAACAAGGTTCTATCTTAACTTTTTTCGTAAAATGACTTTTGTATGTAATATTTTGCTTCTTAAAAAACCGGTTCTATCTAAACTCAAGAAATATCAATATTGTACCTAAATCAGAAAATATTTCAAGTTAAAAAAAGTTCTATCTTCAAATTGTTAAAATCCTACAGAGCAACAAGGTTCCATTTTGAAGCTTGACAAAATCCCTAAGGTGTGAGTAATGACGGACGTTCTATTGTTTGTCTCTTTCACTGGCGAACATGTACGCATAAGTGTGTTTCACGTAGGTGTCGGTTGCAAAAATGAAACAGATAGTGCTTTTTCATTAGAGTAAGCGAGAAATTATATTATGAGATTATCACGGTAGTCACATCTTGCAAGTTAGTTTGTAAAGATGGCGGATTCTAACGTGTTTGATTTAATGTCTGAGGATTGTTTTTTAATTTTGGATGAAAGTACTGGTGAATTTCGGATTACTTTAAATGATGTACAAGTTCCAGAAACAAGGTGAGTCAATGCATATTTTTATGATAATAAAGTGGACACAAAAATGATTTTATATACAGTTAGTTGACTTTTCCCGCTATACCGAAGTTTCAAAACAATGGGAGTGGAAATTAACAGAAATGGTTAAGTTGTCGTATTTTAATAATGGTTTTTTTTCAGACTAGATGAATTGCAACCCGAACCAAAAGTTTTAACGAGGAAAAGATTATGTAATCCAACAAAATGGAAACGTAATATTCGCAAAAATAAGCATCAAGCCGGTCAAGCCTACCTAACAAGTCGAGGAAAACAAGTAGAACCCAAAAGCAGTGTTGTAAATAAGAAAAACTGCTTTATTTCATGCATGTTTAATTGCAGCAGATTTTTGTCCATCTCTCAGCAAAAGGAAATCAATAAAGAATATTACAAAATGTCACAAAATGAAAAATATCTATTTATTATTGGAACCACTGAACGTACCCTAAAAAAAAACTGCACAAATAATACTGATACCAGAAAGTTTTCATTTGTATTTCATTTTAGTGTCAATGGAATACTTCATAGAGTGTGTAAACAGTTTTATTTAAGTACATTACAAATTTCTCAAAAAGTTGTGTATGGGGTTCATAACAGAAAAAACGCCAATACCAATACTCCCCTTCAAGATAAAAGAGGAAAACACAATAATCATCGACGTGTCGAGGAAGATAAAAAACAGTCTGTCCGAGATCATATCAAGTCCTTTCCTACAGTCAACTCACATTATTGCAGATCAACCACTAAAAAACAGTATTTGGAAACCAGTTTAAGCATTTGTAAAATGTTCGAGTTTTACGAGCAAAAATGCAAAGATTAAGGATGTATGCCGGTAAAAATGTCAATGTACTCGAAAATTTTCAATGAAGAATTTAATTACGGGTTTCATATTCCAAAAAAAGACAGATGCGATATGTGTGAAGAGTGGAAAATTGCCAAAAAAGAAAATTTGATGACTGCCAACCTCGATGAAAAATATAGAAAACATGAGAGGGAGAAGGACGCCATGAGGGCTGAAAGAAAAAGAGATAGAGAATCTAAAATTCCAGTTTTATGTTTCGATTTGCAAAACGTAATTACTTGCCCAAAGGCTGATGTCAGCTCTTTTTTTTATCAGAGCAAATTAAATGTTTATAATTTGACCGGACATTTTTCTACAACCAAACAGGTTTATTGTTCTGTTTGGAATGAAACTGTCTCAGGAAGAAGTGGAAATGATCTCGCAAGTGCCATCATAACAATTTTAAAAGCTGTTTATGAAGATCATCCAGATTCAAAAGTATTTACACTATGGTCTGACTCGTGTGTACCTCAAAATAGGAATTCTTTGCTGTCTTACGCCATAACAGATTTTCTTAGAAGCAACCCTAGCTTAGAAAGCATTGTAGTGAAATATTCAACTCCGGGGCACTCTGGAATACAAGAAGTAGACTGTGTTCACTCTTGCATTGAAAATATTTTATCCGCAGCAGAATTTTACTCTCCTGTATCTTTAATGAGGATTTTGAAAAGGGTAAATCCAAAAAAACCATACAAAATCATCAATCTACTGAATTATAATGGCGACTTTAAGGATTTTTCCGCATGCTCAAAAATGTTGAACTATGTAAACGTTCCTTATACAAAAATAACGTCAATGAAAATCACTCAATCATTCTTCAATTTATATTACAAAACCAGTCATGGGATGAGTGAGTGGATAACAGCCGATTTACTTCCATTTACTTCCAAGACCTCGGAGAAGAAGACAAAGTGGAGATGGGTCTTCAGTGATGTACCCAAGAGATTTGCCAATTCCAAGAGAATTAACCAAAAAGAAAAAATTACAAGAAAACAAAATAAAATCAATAAAATTTATGATGAAATGGATGCCAGCCGATGACAGAATGTATTACTCAGCCTTGTTTAGGCAAATAAAGGCTACAACTCTCCCTGTAGGATAGATCGCCACTAGACTCTGTTCCAACACACTTTGCTGGCTTTATACCTACATTAAAAAACTCGTACACGCACGTCAGAAACAGTTCCTGGCATGGCAATATTCGAGTAATTCTAATAAACTTAGTAATAATTATTATTTTTAGTTAGTTTTTTAAAATATTTTTATTTCTTAATAATATGTTATAATGGTTTTGTTCCTTAACACGTATAATAATATAATATATGTAAAAGCACATGCATAGTTTTATTTACGTACAAAAAATAATTTATATTCCTAGTAGCAACAAGGTTCTATCTTGTTGGAACTTTGTAGACCTGGCCAATTTCACTACTTTTGAAAGCAACAAAGTTCTATCTATATTTTTCAAAAAAGTTAAATTAACCAAATTACTTGCTTATCAAAGAAAATAATTTTATAATGTAATAATACTATTTTTTAAAATATCATGCATTTAAATAAATCATTTTTACTTAAAAATAATTTAATTAAAAAAAAAAAACTTTCTAAAATTCTTAAAATGCTCTTCCTCAACAGTTTTGGTTTTATAAGATGGAACCTTGTTGTCCCGAGGCGACGAAATGTCAATATCCTTGGTACTGAAAAAACGTCAAATATTTGATTATTTAAAATAAAAATAGAAATATCTGAAATTACTGATGTTCAAAAGCATTAACTTTGTCTTCAATAATTTTAATTAATTTTAGTAAATATTAGTATTTAACCTCTTACCGACTTCTTATGTCTACCGGTTTCGAGACGTACCCGTATCTTCGTCAGGACACTCATTGCACTAACATGCAAATACGAAAATACACTTTCACCTTTACCATCACCGTAGTAAACATAGTATTTTCGAAAAAATGCATAAATCACATGCAGAGCTAAAGGAGATGCAAACATCACCATGTCCGAAGGTGCACTAAAATAAGATTTAATGTTTTATTTTTTTTATTTTCATATTTAGCGATATGTCTAAGAGCGTCTGGGCTTGTTGGTGCAGTGAGTGTCTTGAAGAGACGGGTACGTCTCGAAACCGGTAGACAAAAAAAATGGTCAGTGGTAATATACTTATATTTACTAACATTGATTACGAAATATTTGAGTTTTAATCAAGTATTTACATTTACAACAAAAAAATATTAAAAAAATAAAAAAATAAAAAAACTAAGGTTATTTATTATTTTCACAATTTCATATCACAGAAAAAAATATTAATATACTTTTACTAATTTGTACAAATTATTTAAACTCTACAATAATTTCAGTATGTCTCAATATTTGTAGACTGAATTTTATGAATCTGAATGATCACCTTTATGATGAAGGTTTCAGCTCTTTTAATTCACGAAAGTCAACAGGTGAAAAATTTGAGGAAATGTGCATGTTTTAACATGGGAAGAATGGTGAATGCTACACTGCATGTCAAATGATCTTTTAAACCAGTTAATGACAGGTTATATGTCCTGTAAATGCGTAGACTTTCATAGTCCTTTCTCTAAAATGTTCTGCCACTGTTGCAATTAATTTGGTTATTAAAACTCACGCTTAGTATGTTCAATTTAACATTTCGTATATAATGTAAATTGTACATCGGCGGGCTTATTGCCAAATAGCAATTCCTTTCAACCAGTCAATAATACAAAACTCCTGTTTTTATAATTCAGGTTTCAAAACATATTCAATAGAAAACAAAAATAAAAATGGCAAAGACATACAAAAATAGAAAAAAATGTATTTTTATATAAATTACACTAAATCAATACTATTACTCAATGGGAAAAAGGAATAAAGAGGAAACGGGAATAAGGGGAGATTAAGGAAGAGAAAAAAGATGTTACCTCAGATGTGATTTAAACAGAAATACGGTAGTAACATCTTTGATAGTGAATGGAAGATGATTCCACAGTCGAGCCGCATGGACACTATAGGTATATGAGATAGAGAAGAAAGATGAATTGTGGATAGGTATTAAGAAGGTGCTTTGAGAATTAGAACGAGGAGGTAAACCATGAACTGATAGGCGTTGGAATTATTCTCGGAGGTATAAAGGAGCGTTAGGACTATGAAGTACAGTAAACAGAAGTGAGAGGGAGTGATAGTCTCTTCGCTGTCCAATTTTGAGCCTACATAATCAAAAGTGATATTAGTTGCCTACATAATTAAAAGTGTGGTCATATTTCCAAAGACCAAAAATATACCTAAAGCATGTATTCTGAAGTCATTCACGTTTATCGAGTTACAACTTAAATCAGTCTTAGAAACATCAGCGTAATCCAGAATAGGTAGCAGAAATGCTTGTGCGATTGAGTCTATAGTATTTATGGGTAGGAATTTTTACAACCTCCTTAGTGAGCGTAGATTGAAAAATATTTTGCGGCTTAATTCGTAGATTTAAAAAAAAATATCTGATTATTATGAGCATAACAAAATAATGGTATTATACTGTTCATTCGATTACTCACTTACGCCTAAATTCTAAGAGGGTCGACCTATTGGCACGTACCAGCCGGCTCACTAAAGGCTTCATTATCGCCCGCTATACCAATAAACTTTAAACGAACCCTCCCACCCACAAACACAAAGCAAACCTTTATTTAGGAAGAATATCAACCCTGCTTTGAAACCCATAGACGAAATTCACTCTTTTGGAACTTTGCAAAAAGGTTTTTGATATTTTCAATGGAGCGTTTTATGGCAGATTGGATTCTTTGCGTGTTTTTACTCGGCGCTTTAGGATATTTGCACGATTTGGAGTAATTTTTTAGGGACGCAATTAACTTCTTACTTAATTTGAGTTTCAGCTGGAGATTTTAAAGTTTTGTGTGTCATGATAGGATTCTGCGGAGGAATTTTCTTTATTATCTTGTAGAGGCATTGTTTATCTGATAGCATTTCAGAACTCTGATCACTTATCTGTCTTAGAAAAGTTTTGAAGGCCCGTCTCATTTTCTGAAGGGCTATTTTAAAAACATAACTTACTTGTTCGCGAAGTAATACGTTTACAATTCATCGTTTTAAAAGTAAATGAAAAACAAATATTTTTTTGAGTTTATATAATTTTTTTGTAGACAAGGATTGTACCCAATCCCCAAAGGAGCTGTTCACATTAACATAGTAATATGTTAATGTGAACATTAACATATTACAACAGAGGTTATGAAAATTTTATAGAACGTAATATTGAAGTCTAGGCACCTACAGGGCTTAAGATTTGTCATTGGCTGGTGTAACTGGCCTCATCCTGCCTATATTTGAAAATCTATACGTTGCATTTATACAGAAAATTTCTTAATGGGGTCGATTATTTAAGATAGTTGTTGAATGTGCATCTTTAGTGGTTTATGCTATGTATATGTGCCGCATGTAATGTACATGTTTGTGTATGTTTTATATGTGCGTTCATGTGTGTGTGCGTGGCTGGCTTGGAGTGTGCATTTCGTTTTTTTTTTCCACTTGAAATTCTTACTTATTAATTTTTTTGTCACATTTAATGTTTATATTTTTTGCGTAATTTATGAAAACTTAATTGGTATTGTTATGTTATTTTTTTTTTGTTTTTAATAAGTAGATTGTATGATTTCTGAATAAAATAAAAACAATAAGCTATATTCCTTTAATTCTTTATTAAAGTGATGTTAACTTTTTTATACTGGTGTGATTTGTCTGATTTAATTACCTCACCTACATATTGGGCAATAGCTGAAAATAATTTTCATACTTCTTCTTGGACCAGATACGTGGCATATTATGTTGCTGTAAAAGTTATCCTCATAAATGTAATTGAGACACATTATATGTATAATACACTGATGCTTTATGTTTAATGTGTCTCAATTAGATTTATGAGGATAACTTTTACAGCAACATAATATGCCAAGTATCTGGTCCAAGAAGAAGCATGAAAATTATTTTCAGGCATTGACTAGTATGTAGATGAAATAATGAAATTAGACGAATCACACCAGCATAAAAAAGATGCAGATTACATCACTATTAATTATTTCTACCAAGATATTGAAAACGTTCTATAAAATCCACGTGTTTAGTTTTTTTATGAGAAAAAAAACTACCTGAATAACGCCTGAAAATGCTTTTAAATTTTTGTACTTTTTTACTACCAGTCAATTTCATCAACAATATATTAAGTTTGTTTGAATGCTTGTAACTTTAACCAGTTAATGAAAAGTTTAAACATCTGTAAATCCCTTAGTTTCCATATTCCTTTCTCAAAAATACTTCAATAATAAAAAAGCACAGCAGAAATTGACTTATTTGGTTCATCATTATACTTTTAACCGCACCTGATGGTGTATAAGGCTCTGCATTGGTAAAACAAATGCATCGTGTTCTAATCATTTGATAAATGCATATAAGTTGATCAACCTAACGCTTCAGATACCATTTCAAAGAGAGCGAAATACTACAGAGATTCAATTTAAATTTATGATATGCATGATGCCACAACAATTTTATAAAACAAGTATATTTACGAACATAAATTATTTTAAATAATATCTTCTTTATTTGAGAATCATAATTTGTTTTGTATCTATTTAAAATAAAATAATTTATTTGCGTCACAAAAATAACGTCATATAATTTATAACCAAAAGGGGCGAGTAAATTATTTTGAGAATCTGATAAATATTATCGCACAGTTTTCATAAATCATTACCAAATATTTCAATGGAATCAAAATACGGTTCACAACAATGAAACAAGTGAATTACGGAAATCAATTTTACATAGAGCCGTGGTTTTAAATAATCTACATTGTATTTTAAACGATAAATTTCGATAAATTTGAATTTACGAATTTAACGTGTTTCGGAATACAAAGTTAATAAAGTAACGCACCCCAAATGAAGTATTTTATGGGAACGATATTTTGCTAATAAAATAGGGCAGTTTGTTTCTGGCTTATTTCTGGAAATGTCGACGAAATTAATAACATTGTAAACAAATCTTTTCGAATGGAATACAACGGTGTCTATATAATACTGCAATATTTGTTTAAAAGTTACTTACCCCGCGAGGGTTATTCTTATTCTAAGAGGTGGGGTCAGAGCTATTTAAGCTCATGACGTCACTGTGACCTGTGTAGATCTATTGTGACGGGTTCCCGTGAAAAGCTCTCGCCCTCCAAGCCCAGGTCTATAAGAGCCTGGCTACAGTCTGGAAGGCGAGAGCTTACATTTTGCTAAATTTCGTTGAGTATCGGGCTATTAGGTAGGGGATTAAGGTTCCTATTTATTATTTTATTACTTTTTTCATTTACATATTTTTTAATGAAGGTTTAAGGTCAGAGCGTTCTTGGCAACTTAAAGTTGATTGAGAAGCTGGTTGATTGGTTTGTTTATTAAAGTTATCAAAAAAAAAACGATAATATTTAAAAATTATTGTTTAATAAGTCCATTATTATTCATTACATATTGTTACATACAAACTTGTACTCATATAATTTTTTTTTTTAAATATATTTTTTTATTATTTTTTTTTTTATTCAGGAAACATACAGTACGGTTTCATTTTTTTTATTTTACACAGTGAGACTGAACTCTAATGGACCAGTGAAGTTTCCATATTATATAACAATTATATTTAAGGTTATCAATGAAAGTATAAAAAAGAGGAAGAAAAAAACATACATTTAAGTTGTTTAAAAATTAAAGTAAAAAAGTTATTTTAAAGTTTGTAGTTAGTATTTACAAGTGGAAATAATAATAAATATTAAGAATTTTTTTTCGTAAAAGTAATTAAAAGTTGAGATTAAGAATAAAGAATGAAAAACATGCTCAGATGTAAAAGAAAATAATTCCATTTTCAAAAACGAAAAACATAAATATGCACACACATATTTTATGGGATTCAAAGAAACGATGAGAAGAATCTTTAAATTAAATATAAGACAATAAATTTAATTCAATTCAAAAAACATCTTTAAAATTTATGACACAATAAAGTAAGAGCAGCAATATATTAATTTTATAAATATATACAATATAAGTAATTAAAAATAGTTTTAAAGTATAAAAACATGTCAATGCTGCAGAGAAAAAAGAAAAAAAAACGGGTATAGCAAGTTATCTTTAAAATTTGAAAAAGCAATGAAGGGAGAAGATTTTAAACCAAAGGTAGTTGATAAAAACTCACATATTACACTGTAATAGGTTATATTTGGTTCTCGTCACAGAAAATACTTTCTACGTATCTTTCTGATTTTGTCTATGGCGAATCCACATGCCGAATGTTGTTTTCTCTTAGCCTTTTTCCGTATTAAAACGCCAACAGAATAACCGGTCACGGATAGCAATGTTTGATGAAAGATATTACAACATTGTGTTAGTGTTTTAAATTATTCATGCCAATCTATTGTCTCTAAACATTCACTTATAAAAATTGTGGATTAAAATCCACAGTCGCCTTTTTAACCTGTTTTATTTATTACAAATGTATTATTCTGTAGCAAATGGCAAGGGCTATGTTGTTAATAAGAGTAAATTCAAATAAATGATCACGAGTTAAGTTGGCGATGTAAACCAGGAAATAAACATTCAACTATATTTTAAATTTAAAAAAAAAATGCATTTTGGGTAACTAGGAAAAAAAAACCGGCTATCGTCGCTACATGCTGTGACATCTCGAATATCTTTCTGGGCTATGAAGTTATTCTGTTTAATGAAGCATCAATCGACTTGACTTAATAATAGATCAAACCAGATGACCCATGACTTGGATGGAACAATCTAGATTATTGAAACAACTGGCCAAGATGATTTTTCCCAAAACTCCGAGTTCAACGCGTCGCCATTTTTCATTTATGCAAGATTATGCCTCATATCAATAATTAATTTAACATTTTCAACTAGGAATAGTTTTTCAAATGAATTGTTGAATCAGGTAGTAAATTCAACTAAAATAATACATTTATAATGATTAATTTAATTAAAATCATATGCTTTAAGGACCGGTGATTTTATTTCAAATATTTTTTCTATAAAATTCATTTATTTTATTGATATGGTAAATTTCGAGGCCATTTGGACCTGTCATGTTCTAGCGTTGCAGCCTAGCCACTAAATATTAGTTTTGTGAATAAAATGTTTGGGAAGACAAATTTACGTAAACTCTTTCAAATATCAATTATTTTTACATAGCATACACACACACACTATTATTTACTAACCTTCAGTAAAATGGACAGTAATAACACTGATACAATAAGCTGGTATATAAGTACTGGCGTATTATGGGACAATAAAAGTAATTCTCATAAAATGTAATAGAAACAAATTCGCTAAATATATTTATTTATAATAAAAAAATAAAGGTTACGTAAAGTTAATATTCGATTTATTATATTGCATTTGTAGGATTTGGTTGTTGAGGGTTGGTTGGAGTTCCCACCCTAGCCAAAGATTAACAGAGAAGACACGAGATTGCTGTTTGATGTTTATTAATTACATGGCGAATAAATGTGCGAGTGTTTTGGCGATGAGGAGTTGAAGTAACTGCACTTGAACCTCGTGCTGGAGCTGAGTAAACTGCACTGATCTTGTTGAGCTGACTGACTGAACGAGCTGACTGACTGGTGTTGCGTCCTATGGTCTCTTTATAGACGACGTTCCTTTGTAGTTCATTTATCATGGTAGGGACGATGTGAATGTACTGCAGACCAATGATCTCGGTTTTACGTGCAATACTTTAATAGTTGCATTATACGAATGTATTGAATTTGATAGAAAATGATGACATTGCATCGTCGGTCATTAGTCTACTTCAGGTGAACTAATTTAACACGTGTGTGTCATCGATTATGGACTATGGACCCCACAAATTTGTTAAGCCCGGATTCTTATCATGTAATTATGCTTTATTTTTTTAATGCTCTGTTTTATTTTTATGTTTATTGTAAAAAAAGAAAAAAATATATAAAAAAATAATATTTATAAATAAAAAAAAAAACATCTCAACGGTTGACCATAATAAAACCACAATTTAAGTTCCGCAAGTGAACCAGCTACCTCAATGGGTGACAATAATAATTCAACAAGTTGACCAACTACTTAAATGGGTGACTATAATAAAACAACAAGATTACCAGCTACCCTTTTTTTACGGGTTAATAGGGTAAAACCCAGTGAAAATAAAATTGAGAATTGAGATGGTGAAGTGAACCATCTACAAAATGCAAAAACTCCTATGAAACCGAGACCTGAGAGCACAGAATGGAGAGCTGTAAAAGCATATGATGTGTGTTGTTGTACATATTCAAAAAAATGATTCTGAAAACCTCTTTGAGAAATAAAATCGAGGAATTTCAAATGCGGTTGCAACGAAGAATGCCACGTATCTTATTGACTAATTGAAAGCGCAACGAAAGGGTACTGAATATAACTGAAAAAAATAGAGAACTGTTTAATTATTTATTTATTTGACACTTTATATACATATACAATAAATATACATATAAGGGCGGGCATATTGCCTTGAGGCAATTTCTTACTCCCTACCCAAACCGTTTAGTTTGAGAAAATTATAAATTCATGGACATATTGAATCTTACAATTTTATACAAAAATTAAAAGCAAAGATTAAGAAACAATTTAAATATTTAGATAGTGACATTTCAATATTGACTTAAATGTAAATAAAGTAAGTCTGTAACATAAGTGGGTAGATTATTCCACAATCATGCGGCTACTACTGTGAAAGAGGAGGCAAGAAAATTAGAGCGATGACAGGGTATTAAAAGGGTTCTCTCGTTACTAGAACGAAGAGATAGTCCGTGTTGTGAAAGAGGTTGGATGAGCTCCGTTAACAAATTTCAACAAATGTCAAAAGACAAAAGGCCGCATACTTAAAAAAATAAAAAAATGTATACGCGAGTTGCATTATTTTTTACTTTTCTTATAACATACAGGTTAATATTTCAAAAAATGTTTTTTCTCCAGTTAAATAACTTTAAATTTTAGCTAAGTTTTTGGGGTCAGGAAGAATATTCTAGAATGAGCCAATCAAAAACTTCTCAGCATGTGCTCATGTGGAGAAAAAACAGTAGTCAACAGGCCTTCCGTTCCACTAGAAGAGTGTTCGGAATTTTGTTCCCTACTTTGGTTTATTTTACCAGTTGCCTTCACTATATTGACTATGTATGATACAACCTCTCGTGTGAGTTCTTAATTACCTATCACCGATGGGATATCGCTAAGATCTTCACCCAAGCTTTTGCATTGCGCATCCAGTTGTTGTCTTTGAAAGCTGAAAAGGGGGCAATGCATCAACGGGTGAGGGGCATCTTGAGGAGTTTCATCGTCGCATAGGCAGCTATCGATCTCGCAGAGCTTAAAACGATGCAGGTAGCTCATGAATCCACTGTGACCCGTGAGAATCTGGGTAAGCTTGTAGCCAGCTTTTTGCATTCTCCTGAAATCAAAGGCATAAAAAATTGTAGGGAAAACTTTGAGTTAACCAGCTACGCAGCAACGGTTATTTTTAGAAATTACTGAAAATATAAGTAAGTTTTTCTCATGTCCGTTAGCAAGTTGCGTATTGTATGTAGCCTATAACCTAAAAAAAGTGGAATGCCATTGGCACTGGAAACCTCTTTCCCGCCTAATATACGACCACAAATCCTGTAGGATGTGGGAAGAAAAAGAATTCTATCATCCTATCCACAAAACGAGGCAAATGACATTTAAAAAAAAAACATTTTACAAAATTATTATAACTTTAATTCATAATTTGGTATCAAAATAAAAAAAACGAGTAACACGTAAATGCCGGCTTCGTGATATGATGGTCAGCGCGTCTGCCTACCATGCAAGAGGTCTAGGGTTCGATTCGCTACATGGTTTTTTTTTTTGTAGTTGCAAATTATTTGTACCTTGCTTTTGTTATGTGCAAGGTTTTATCGAATACATTTATCTTTAAATTATATTCCGTTGACTTCAACATTTTTCACCGTAGACTTACAATAATAAAAATAAAGCAGAATCATAATAAACAAAATAATTCTAGAAATATTACATTAACAAATAATAAAAAATAAAAAATCGTAAAAGTTGGACACAAAAAAACAAAAGGAGCTAGATACCACCATTGAATAACTTAGCCTGCTTAATCGTCCCTGTAATGAATCGAACGGTCTCTCTTCGTATATCATTACAGTTCAGGAGCTCAGCTAGGTTATTAGTTGCAGCAATCCGAGTGTTTATTTTGCATTCAAGCTCCCACCTCGGCCTATCAAACATTGGACAGTATACAAAAAGATGTTCCACAGTCTGCTCAGTGATGCCATCACATGGACAGCAACTATCGTCTCGCAGCCCAAAGCGATGCAGATATTCCCTCATGCATCCATGTCCCGAGAGAGCCTGAGTTAATTCATATGTAGGCGTTTCATGCTTCCAAAATGTTTTGGCCTCGTCTGTGCTTCTCAAAAGTTGCTTGATCCACTTATTGGCAGTTTTTTCTTCATAAATTTTCCTCCACTCATTTAATTTATCTTTTGAAAGGGACCACCTTACATGGCTTATTGGGACTTCATCAAAGTTCGGCCTCACTTTTTTGACTGTAGCAGCCTTGGCTAGCTCATCTGCTCTCTCATTTCCGATTTCTCCAACATGAGCTCTAACCCAGCAGAATCGAACATATATGCCTTGTATGCTGAGAGCATAGTGAAGTTTTTGAATGTTGCTTATAATGGCATTCGTGGAGTAAACAGATTTGAGCGCGAGCAGTCCAGACATACTATCGCTGTGAATTGTGATAATTGCGGGACTAGTTTTTTTTCTTTGTATCCATAATATTGCACTTTCAATACCAATCAGCTCTGCCTGGAAGACTGAACACTCATTTCCAAGTTTAAGTTTTCGCTGGTCTATCTCCCTATGTTCCTTGTATACAACAAAGGCCGCTCCAACATGTCCATTCAGTTTGCTGCCATGGTTGATATTAAATTTATTTATTTTACTTGGTAATCAAACAGTATGTACATAAATATTATCAATTTCTTTGTATATTAGTGTAGGACACTCATGCACAATCCAAAAAAAATGTTTACAGTTAAGACAATAATTTAAATTGTGTTATTTATAACAAATGTAAAAGATAAGAAATAAAAAAAAAATCTACTTCTCTTTAATATTAAATACAATATAATTAAATATCTGCTTCTCTTAATATTTCTATGATTTTTTACTTAAATTTACATACATTGTCAAAAAAAATATCAGGCTCGGTGAATCTATTGTTATATTGGTCGCATATTTTAGGTATTGTAGATTGTTTCAAATAGTTTGTTGACGCGTTTTCTGTGTAAAACAGAACATTTTGGATTGTCAAACGTCATGAGAATCATTTTTTTTATTTAATAATTTAAATAAAAATAACTGGTCTAACATTATTCTTGAATTTTTAAAAGAGTTTACTACATGGTACTGAATACTTTCAGCATAGTTGGAGAAGTTCAGGTTTAACCGGTAGTCGACCTGTTTTTTTTTTTCAAAATTTCTTGTTGGACCCTTTTTAGTCTATTTATACTAACATCCAAGGTGACAAAATAAAAATGGAGTATTCTAGCTGAGGATGAACAAATGTTTCGTAAATATTTATTTAAACGGGTGTTTTCACACTAGAATATTTTATGCTAATACCTGAAGCGAAAGACTGATCATCTTACCATCATGTAACAAAAATTGATCAAGATACGCTGTGACTGGTATACCAATGCAGTGCCTTATGCACCATTAGGTGTGAAGAAGAATGATGATGACAATGAAATCATCGTTTGTTCAAGTGATGGCATCAATTTATTTTTGAAAATTGTACTTCAACAATGTTTTGAGTTTGACTTAATTTTTGTAGACAAGGACTGGATTCAATCCCCTAAGGAACGTTTAATATTGAAATTTTACAGAAGACATAAATAACGTTTTACAGAAGAGAATATAGAAATCGAGACATTTACAAGGCTTATGACCTATAATTGGCTGGTTTGAGTGGTCCAATAGGAAGTATAACATTTGACAAATATTTTCAAGCTTTGCCTAGTATGAAGGTGAAATAATTCATTTAAATTAATCTCACCCGCAACAATAAAAGTTTCAGGTTTTTAACTTCACAAATGTCAACAAGTAGAAGAGCTGAAGGAATGTAGAGGTTCAAATACAGGCAGAATGTTAAATGTTACACAGTGCGTAAAGTGGCCACTTAAACTGGGTGGAAGTGAAATGGATTGTCTCTTTTACCCAAACCAATATTGAATCAAGTGCTCTACAAATGTATAAATTTTTTTTTTTTGTTCTTTTATTGTACGTTTTGTAATGTTATTATTATAGTTGTACATAAATTCAATATAAATTTGAATACATAATGTTTAACACTGTCTAACATTTTGTTATTTATTTTTGTATATTTAATCGTCTTTGTTTATTCCACATGTAAAAATATATTTTTAAAAAAAGTAAATTTTTAGGTGCCCTCCACTCAGGTTATTATTTATAATTAATCTTTGTTTAAAATTACTAAATAAATAAACCAGCCAATTATAGTTCATAAGCCTAATGAATGCCTTGACTTTTTTCTTCCATTCTGTTAAATGTGTTAAACATGTCTGTTGTAATATTTATTTATGTATTTATACATCAACGGTTCAAAGAACGTTTTACAACAAAATAATAATTTACAGAAATTATCACAGCAGTGCACAATAATTATGTAGTTCATAGTATGGAATATTAGAATAGTTAAAACTAAACAATTTGGTAAACATATAATACAAAAAGTTAAAATGAAACATATAAACATAGCAATAACCATGAGAAAATCTTACGTACTAAATATAAATATAACACAGTCAAGTTGAGAATAACAAGATAATAATTTAAAAAAAATTAAAACAATATTAGCACTTAGAAAAAAAAAAGTTTTTTGAGCAATAAAACAAAAATAAAAAAAGTTAAATTACCAAATAATAATACCTCTATTTAGCGAAATCATCATCACCAATTGGTTGGAATAAGTTGCCATTTGGCAATAAATCCACCAATGTACAATTTAAAATTATGTCTAATATGTTAAATAAAGAAATAAAATATGTTAAAACTCTACTTCGATTCCAACTACTCAATATTTCATTTTATTTATTTCTTTTTTGGTTAGATTGAAAACATTAGAGAGTACCCAATTCATCATTCTTAACTCATGACAAAATATAAACATCAGATTTATAAAATAGAAAAAAGAAAAAAAAAGTCATGTAAAATGGACATACATATTACAAATTGAAAATTGCTCTCCTAAGAGAAATTCCACTGTCATGAAATATATCGACATCCGAGGCGGTACGATTGAATAACACAATTGCTATTTACCTTTTACGTATAATAAATAATACACTTTACACTTTGTTAAAAATAAAAATAAAAATAAAATCTTTAAGAAAAATTATCTTCTGAGTCCCAATCAGAACTAGCTCCCTCGATATATTCGTAAATCTTTATGTAACATATGTAAAACAACTTTATGTAAAAGCTCTGTTACTGTACGCATACAAACATTATTCTGTACCTTCCATAACTCCTTCAACATATAAAATTGTTGGTAGATACTTTACCCTGATGCTGCAAAAATAAGTTAAAATTAATACAACTTTCGGTCAAAGAGGATTGACCTTCTATTCGGTTAAAGCGTACAATCTACTTCCACTATCCATAAGGACAATAAATAAGTACTCACAATTGGGTAGCGCACGGATCGATGAGTAGATCAAGCCAAATAGGTAAAAATATGTGTACTGTTTATGAAATGCAAGTCTATATAAATAAGTTATGTTTTTAATGATTATTTTAGTTTATATGGCATTTTATGTTTAATAGTCTTGATATATTTAACACTCCATACAATATGAACAGAAGATAACTAATAGGTTTGATTCAGAATAATAGAGAATAGACGTTTAGTCTCTTTTCTTGCTCTTCAAATAATTCATTTGTTCATTAAATCAAATGCAATTTTCCACTCTTACTTTCCTTCAATCATCCATTACCACTCTTTATCAATTTCCTTCTTTTCCTTCCCACTATCTCCTTGTTTTGTCCATATTTATCTTATTTGAATATTTAGTATATTTATTATTTATAAAGCTTAAACTTTAAGCCGTCGTCGCTTTATACAGTATTATTTAGTCAATACATATAATTGGATGGCAGGCCCTACTATGTATACATTTTATATAGTTTTTTTCAAAAAAATAATTTAACCTGTACAGCTATACATCTGTTTGCATTCGAAAATAAAATACATTGTAATTGATAATTAGGTTAATTAGATTATTTACTTATTTATTTTAATATTATGTTAAGTTTGTTAAATAACTCATGAATTGCATGTTTTACTTATTGTAAAATGTTTCCCTCAGCACGGGACACACCAGTGAGGGAACATTATTCTGCGTAAAAAAGAATACAAACATTGTAAAAGTATAAATAAATAATCAAATAATTTTAAATTATTGGTTACGTGGTTGTTGAGAATTTCTGTAAAGATGTTTCCTGCCTAAAAATATTATGTACGCTACAATGAAGTACCTACACGGGGTGAAAGATGTCCCGATGTTATGTAGATGTTTGTACGGGGAGGGGAGACATTTGGCTCACTCGCCGTCTGAGATAGGCGCCGCTTCGTCTGGCCATAAGTCACACAAATACTCAAATTGCACCGAAAGCTTCGTACTGACAAAAGCTCGGTGGACGTGGGGGAAAAACAGAGCTAGAAATAATAACCACTTTGCAATATGTATAAATATACTCTTTTTGAAATTATTAATTGTTAATATGTGTACCGTTTTTAGCTAATACACATCTGCTGTTTAATTTTTATTATAATATTAATTTGTTAATACCATTAAAAAAATGTATTTAAAAAGGAAAAAAAGATAATTTACAATTTGTTTTTTGATTTTTCTTTATATTCTTTTTCTTCTTCTAGTGCCTAGCCGGGTCCTCCCGACGTTGGCGATCACTACAGCGAAAGCATATGTATCTGTCCTGCGCTAATTTTACATTTCGCACCTAGGTCGACTGCTTATTGGTGAACTCGCCGTAGTGATTCCTGTGAAAAGATGACCAAAGTGGTTTCTCGTTGCCTTCTCTAGTGGATTTTCTCTTAGTTAGTTGGTTTTGGTTTTGAGGCGCCAAAAACACGCCTTTTA
Organism: Micrasema longulum; assembly: GCF_059751315.1. Classification (NCBI taxonomy): domain Eukaryota; kingdom Metazoa; phylum Arthropoda; class Insecta; order Trichoptera; family Brachycentridae; genus Micrasema; species Micrasema longulum. Next base: position 572,821 of record NW_028277428.1, on the reverse strand, counting down.
TCCTCTCGTTATCTGCTGTGATCACATCATTATGAGTATAATCCTATTGCCCAGGGTTCGCGACGTGGACGCTAACGAGTTGGACTAGTCAGTAGTGTTGCCAGTGGAATGCAACTGGGCTTTTGCAGCATTTTATAGAATCACATCATCCAGCAAGATGTGACTCACTGCGACCCTACTGACAGTTTAAACCCCTTTCCTTATAAAGCTACTGTTACTATATTTTCAGTTTCTTTATATAGTTACTATTTTTTTTTCAATGCGTATTTTTATACCTAACAATTAATGTAACATCAAATCCATATTTTTCTCTTTTTAATTACCCAAAGTTATGAGTAACATTTAGCTAGTTTTTTGTACGAAAAGTTTTTTGATAGATTATATCAAAAAACTTGCGTGACAACTGTTATCAAGCAAAGGCGATACGGCAGTGGCGAGCGGTGGGTTTTTAAATTGGTAAGCTATGAAAATTCTGATAAAATGTCCATAGCGGTAGTATGGCATATAAAAAACAAGTTTATTTTATATTTAATAAAGGAATATTATATAAATTTACTTACCCAAGAAAAGTAATATATTTTTTGGTGATGTGTTTTTTCCTAATAATACTGCAGAATTATAAAACATTACTTACGATGTCAAAAAAATATGGTAAGCTGCATGTAATCGATTATAATGAGCATTCGCCTCTGCAATACGGTTGGCTTGACCATGTACTGCGCGTGCCTCCCGAGAGCCTTAACAGCTTTTGCCTACTTTGTAAGGAACCAGGTTCTCGACGTCCTTGACTTCCACTACTGACTGTGCGTTGGCGGTTCATGTCAGAACTACGGGCCGCAAACCTGACTTGGGAGAATGCATAGAAGCTGGCAGCCGACATAGAATTCTGGGGAATTTTCATGTACACCATATGCTCCAACTCGGGAGCGAACATGAAATGATGATGTAATCAAATGAGTTTTTCGCCCTTCAGTCATTTAAGCAAAATTTATTTATTATTCTGCATATAAAGTCTAAGATGTATTTAAGGGAAGCGATTTGCTGATGAATGTCGATAAATCGAATGTGATGGTTTTTGAAAGAAATGAAATTATGACTAAATGTGAAATCACTATGAATGGGGTTGTACTAAAGCAGGTAGAAGAATTTGTGTATCTAGGAAGTATATTTACTAGGGGTTGAACGACTGAAAAAGATATTGAAAGGAGGGGGAGTGGCGGGAACAGAGTGAACGTTGCACTTTAATCAACCACATCAAATAAGTGTTTTTCACAAGAGGCAAAATTAGTAGTTCACAATGAAGTTCTGGTCCTGACCCTGATGTATGGGAACGAACTATAGACTTGGAAAAACAGTTATAAAACTAGGCCGAAAGCGATCTCTCAGGTGAATATGTAATAAAACTATGAACGATAGATGCACAAATGTTGACATTTATTTTTTTTTATTTTTTAAACAGACCATTGGGCCTAATTACAGTGGCGAATTGCATCACAGGAAACCCAGGCTTAAGAAAAATCACATTTTTATTTTTTTGTGTTCTCACCGGGAATCGAACCCGGAACCTTCCGCATGTGAGTCAAGTGTGGTCAAGACCACTACACCACGGAAGTCACCCATATAATTAACTTATTATATAAGGCTAAGCATTTTAAAAAACATCAAGAAAGTTACAATGCGAATGTTGATGGATGCAGAAGTAGAAAAAGACTAAGAAAGACACGGCATGACCAAATCCAACAACTACTTGAAGATGGACATGTTAAGAGTCAGAGTAATCGGCGCGCATGCGTGAGAATATGTATGAATGTAGTGGAAGCGAGATCTGTATGCAAATATAGAGTTATATGGCATTCTATCCTCTCTGCCTAGCCTTACGAGGAAACGGCGTGATGGTTTGTTGTTGTTGTTATTATGAATAGTTTTTTTAAAGCATAGCATTTCTATCGAGGTTATTCGATTTGAGATAGTAATATTATTATAACCTTTACTTAATTTATATTACAGCAATTTGATAATAAAAACTTTTTTCCTCCGAATTCGTGACGGAGTTTCCTTGATATCATAAATTTGAATAATTTATAAGAATTGATATATTTTCCGCAGAATCCTTAATAATTTATGTGTATGTTTTCCAAACAAGTACGAGTATGTTGCCTTTTGAGGTCATTTCGATCCGAGGCAATCTGTTTACTTTGAACGATATAGTAAAATGCTGATATTTTTATTACCCATTCAAGAAAGCAAGAATTGTTTGTGACTGTAATAAAGACAACAATAAACCGAAAATTCTTACTCGGACCCATTTTTGTGCCATTAAAAATAATATCGTACTGAATCCTCAGTTACAAAACCATCCTCTGCAAAATGAGGTTTTGGCAATTGAAACGCTTTTTTTTTAAATAAAAAAAACATTTAATCTTGCTTATTTTTTTATTTTTTATCAGCCTTGTAGTGTAGTGGCCAGCGCGTTAAATAAACACGTAATTTAGCCCGTTTATAAAAAAATAAATTAAAAATCATAAATACGCCTCTCATTTTACATGCGTTTGTCACCCATCACTGTAAATTACCGACTAAATCTGTTTCACACATACACTAGCCACAGAACAGCGTATCTGTCTTCCTTTTTATGAGTCATATCTTTGTCCTTTCTTTAACATATATATTGCTGTATTGGCGTCCCGCGTCACATTCATTCTTCGCGTAGCAAGAACTAATATTTTTTGTATTAAAATCCAGCATAGTTATACAAATTTTTCTTTCTGAATCCGGTGTGAAAATATTAATTTGAAGATTATAAAAAAAACTTCATCATGTAAAAAAAAGGAGAGATATGTTATTTCAAGTGTTGTATCCTATGCAGAGTCGTGTTACTACCCCACAGCCACACAAGAGTTAATATCTCAAAGATTGAAAAAAAGCAATGTGCTCGTTTTAGCCTCATCATGTTATTTCGACGTTGTGTTACTATACTTTCTAATCATAAAAATGGGTTTCATTCCTGGGGGGCAATTACAATCGGAAGATATGGAAGCCATACCTCACTATGGCGGTTGAGTTGAAAATAAAATCATCCGAGCGACTACGAAGATACGCTATCGACCTGGTTACTTTGAGTTTGTAAGTAAATACATCGATAGGTATTGAGGGCATCCGTATCCTATGGTACACATGTCAACTTACAAGGAACAAATATCATATTATTAAGAGACCGCTTTTTGCTTTTATTGAGAATTATTTTAATCGTTTGAAAGTAGATAACTCATTTTACAGAAAACCTTTCAACCTAGGTAGCAACAATGACGCAAAAATGTTTTGAGCGATGCTACTTCCCAAAAAAAATTAGCTCATATTTTTTTACCTTTTTTTAAATCTGAAATTATCAACATAACATATTTAATTGCAATGGAAAATTCTAAGTAAAAGATAAATAAAATTGAAATAAAAGCTTTACGTTCTAAACCAGGCGTTGAAAATACTTTGGAATTTATTTATTTATTTTATTTTATTTGACACTTTATATACATATACAATAAATATACATATAAGGGCGGGCATATTGCCTTAAGGCAATTTCTTCCTACCTACCCAAACCGTTCAGTGTGAGAAAATTATAAATACATGGACATATTGAATCTTACAGTTTTATACATAAATTAAAAGCAAATTTTAACAAAAATAAATATTCATAAAGAAAATTAATTAACACCATACTATGAAGAGAGGAAAGGGGATGGGAAGGGAAGAAAAAGGATAAAGGAATAATTTAAATATTTAGATAGTGAAAATTCAATCTTGACTTAAAGAAGTCGCTAACATTAGCGGGTAGATTATTCCACAATCAAGCGGCTACTACTATGAAAGAGAAGGCAAGAAAATTAGAGCGATTACAGGGTATTAAAAGGGTTATCTTGTTACTAAAACGACGAGATAGTCCGTGTTGTGAAAGAGGTTGGATGAGTTTTCTCAGATAAACAGGCGAAGTGGGATTAATTAAAATATTGTGAAGAAGTGATATAATGTGAATGTTTCTTCTATGCCTGATACTGAGCCAGTGTAGTTGCGTGCGATACTCGGTTAGGTTGTCAAATTTGCGAAGATTAAAGATATAACGAATACAGACATTCTGCAATCGTTCTAAGTTATCAAGCAATTCAGAGTTAGCATCTGGATAACATACATTCGCGTTGTCAAGGAGTGGAAGAAGGAAGCTCTGGACTAATGTTTGCTTAACATTAATTGGCAAGAAATTCTGTAATATTTTAATTGAGTGCAAACTGCTATAAAGTTTACTACTAACTTTGTTAACCTGATCGTGCCACCCTAAATGCTTATGAATGATAATACCTAAGTTTTTGACTGAAGTATGAATCCCCAAATATGAATCCCCAAATTACAAAAAGTTAACTGCAGTTTGTTATAAATAAAATTTATAGGAAATTTGCGCAATGAGAGCGTCTTTTGCATATTTTTATCATGATGCTACATATTGATATTAATTGGCACCATTACGTTAAAAATCGTAACTTCTAAAAGGCTGTAGTAACAAAAATACTTTGTTCGTGGTGATGTTTTATCGTGTTACCACAAGAAATATACGGAGTAGTCGTTAGCACCTCCGCTCACTGCCAATGACCGTCTGAATCTCGTTCACACAAACACCGGCTACAGAACAGCGTCTCTGTCTTTCTTATTATGAGTTCTATCTTCGTGCTCTCTCTTTTACAGATTTATCGCTGTATTGGCGGACAATCGTTCCTTGCAACAATCATTCCTTGCCAAAAAAATACGAGAGATATATCAAGTCTTGTATCGTATGTAGACTAGTGTGACATCACAGCCACACACGAGTTTATAACGAGCGTCTAAGTGATTCCGAAACACCCCGAACTGGAGACGGACTTTCGAGTGATACTGAAGGACCCTGAATGAAAAACGCATAGGGTATTTATGAATATGTGTCCAGGGACTATGAATTATAATATTGTAAAAACACAATTTTTAAAACATTTCGTATGAAGCATGTCGGAAATTAAACCTGAATGAGACCTTTTGCAAGGTAAGTAATCGAGCTGATCATTTATTGGACCAGAGGTGAACATCATTCACTAATCAGTGTACACAATTGTATTAACTTAAATTAAATTAACACAATTTTTGTGTTCGAATTTGTGTCTGTTATCACAAATTTGAATAATTAAACGAATCAATATTTAATTTTAAATGGTGCATGTTTTTTAAAGAATTATTAACGATGTCAACGAGTTGAACATATGAGTATTTGAAATCACGTGTGGAGATTGCAACAGCAAATATATCGGCCAAATTGCAAGAAACTTAAAAATTAGAATTAACGAACACCGCCGTGAACTTTCTAGCAATAGTTTTTCTGAATTTGCAAACCACATCATGGATACAAACAATTCGTTTTATTTACATAAAATTAAACTTTAACATACGGTTATAAATAAAGTTGTCATAATGAACAATTTAAAAAATATTGAAATATAAAAAATTCTTATTCAGAGAAAACTTTAATTGATAATATTATACATTATTGTTATCAAAAACGTTTTTCACTTTGTGGTAAGACATTTTAAACTTATTTGTTTATAAATTTGTATAAACCACTTAATTTTTTTTCTTAAATTACACTTCGACCGGTTTCGAGGTTACTACTTCATCGTCAGGAATTGAACTAACTTATAATTACACGCGTTACTATTTATATAATAAAATATTGTATAAAAGAGACAAAAGAGAAAGAAGATAAAATAAATCATTACGGGAATAGTTTCAAAAGAGGACTCGAAGTTAAATTTAATTGATTATTTATTATTTGAAGTTTTTGATTAATGGCTTTACCAATTTCTAATCGTTCTAAATTATCTAAACGAAAACCATTTTTATTGACATGCAAAATTTCTACACACGTTTCTTGATTAAATTCATGGTTTTCGGATATAAAATGATTTACGAATTCTGAAAAATTATTATTACTCAGACATCTTATATGTTTTTTGATTCTAACTTCAAATTTACGTGAAATTTTTCCAATATGGAAATTTGGGCAATTTAAACCATTTAATTTATAAATTCCCAAATGATTTAATTTATAATCATTATCTTTACAATTTGTTAATATTTTACCTATGTTATTATTAGCATAAAAAGTTGGTCTAATATTATGAGGTAAAATTTGTGCTATATTATTTGAAAATGAATTAATGTACAAAATTCTACGCCAGTTTTCATTTTTATTGGAAATATTTTGGGAACTGCATAAGTATTATTTCCTATAGTTTAATTTAAGTTTTTTATTCAAAATATTGTCAATTAAATTTAGTTAATAGCCATTATTTAAAGCAATACTCTTTATGGCATTTAATTCTTAGTCAAAATTATTTTTATTTAGTGGTATTGAAGTAAGCCGATGTATCATAGAATGGAAAGCAGAGTGTTTATGTGACAAATGATGATAAGAAGATTTATGGATAACCGTATCTGTATATGTCGGTTTTCTAAATATTTTAAATTCAATTTTATTTTTTGTATTAATTAAAGTTATGATATATTTTAGATAAAAAAGAAGATTCTTTCTCTCTCTTTATTTCAATTTTCTGTCTCTTTCATACAATATTTTAGTATATAAATAGTAACGCGTGTAATTATAAGTTAGTAAAATTCCTGACGATGAGGTAGTAACCTCGAAACCGGTCAAAGTGTAATAAAAAAAAAATAAAGTGGTTTATACAAATTTATAAACAAATAAGTGAAAAATATTATATTTCAAATTGCATCACCCCTGTTATCAATATTCCCCATAATAAGAAAAACCCCACCTCCTCCACCTCATATTGCCTTCTCCTTTCCGCAGACCCTAACAGTACCTAAGTATTAATCTGTGTATGTATTTTAGTTTAGTTTATATTTCATGAGGATGGGTAATACTGATTACCCGAAACTAGTCGTGTTTTAATGTTTTAAACTCTTGTGTGGTAAATTTACAAAGTATTTCGTTTAAATAAATTCAAAATGTGTTTTCACAAAGTAAATGCTGAAACAATAAATAATATGAGTTGACAACACTCGTACAGAATTTTAGTTCTCTGTCATGACACGAAACTTTATTCTTCAATTTTCCCAGATATGAATGTGCATTTAAAGTATCAAGTACGTTTATGGATACGCCAGTAAATAGATCCTACTTAAATGATTGTTATTTTCTGTTATATTTTTCTTATAAAGCATAAAAAACTACTCACCAGCATTAATTACCAGGACGAATAATTTTACGAATCACAATGATACACAAATAAAATATGAAATATCTCTAAAAGAATTCGCGGGGGAATGAATAGGAAAACCAATATTTACCTCTGGGTTTTAAAGCTGAATGAAATTTTTCAAAAGAGAGCTTTTCCACCAAACATGATTTTGATGTAAATTTTTGAATAAATATGATTCTGTTTTTGTTGTGAGAATGTTTTTAAGCTGATTATAACTTTACCATGCGTATTAAAATTAGTGTGTATTTAAATTCAACACACTACAATAGAAATGTAGAACATTTTAGAGATGGAAATATAGAAGTCTAAGCATTAACGGGGCTTTTGACTTGTCATTGGCTGGTTTGAGGGGCTAATTTACACATCATTTATAACATTCACCGTTTTGGCCTTAATTTTTTGAAATATATTTTTTTGTATGGTCTTAAAATAGAACAAACATAATTATAAGTGAATGTCCTTATGTCTAATTATAATTAACTTATATATTCAATTTTAACATTTTTAACCTACGTATGTACACTTAAAACGTATATTTCATCACAACACTAATATTGTAAGGAAAAACATTGTAGAGAAAAAAACATTGTCGATTTCGGGAAGAACTAGAAGATTTGTTGATATGGGTTCATGCAAAATCACCTACAACACAATCCTTGAACCACACACCAGCCACCGCAGCAGTTCATTAGCCTATTAAACCACTCAAAATTTCAAACAAATTCACCATATTACAAAACGAAACTTAAAGAATAATTCCGAGAAAAAAAAATCAGATACACAAGGGTAAAGTCGAAGTTAAATTATTACTAACGTATTGTAATCAAAGAAAATCCTTCAAAACAAAGATATTCAACTTTGTTTTAAACCACGTTTTTTTTTTTTTTTTAAAAGTGGTTGAAGACAAAGTTTTTTAATTTATTTTATTATAATGAATAACCAAAAAGTTATGAAGAAGTGTGTCTGGTCCATCAAGAAATATAGAAATTGAAAAAAATAAAATTTTCAGGCGTTGCCTAGTATGTAGGTGATACAATTCAATTAGATGAATCTCACCCGCATAAATAAATGTTTTAGCCCATTAACTTTATAAGCATCAACAGATGAAAGAATTGAAGGAATAAAGATGTTCAAATATGGGCAGAATGGTTAATGTAACACAGTGTGTAAAGTGGCCACTTAAACCAGCCAATGACAGGTCATAAGCCCTGTAGATGCCTAGACTTTTATATTACCTTCTTTTGAGTGTTTTTCATCTTCAAGTTGGTGCTTCAAACATAAAATTTTTACAACGATATTCGATCGTTAGTAATAAAAACTTTTAAAAAAAAACATATTTTAATCCAAACCAAATACGATTACTTCATCAGGGCTAACTTATCTGATACACACCTGTTTTTTTAATTTTAATTTAAATAAAATTTAAGTTTTTTGTTCCATTTTTTTAACGGTATTTCATTATAATATAAATGTAAAGCTCTTCTTGCGAAATGGCAGCCTAACTCAATTTTTACTTCTTGTTTCATATCTGTGTTCATATTTAATTAAAGTTTATTTAAAAGTATATTTGTATATAAATATCCATCCATCTGTTAAACTATTACCATTCTGATGTTATTAAATTTGAAAAATACTATAATGGATATGAGCTATTCTATCATAAGTAAAAACAGTATTTTTACATATTAAAGTAAAAAAAAAACTTTAATCATCATTTGACAAAAGACTGTATTGACAATCAAACAGTCTGTCACGACAAAAAAACTCACCTTATTTCTAAATCATTTTAAGCGTCACATTAGTTTTCAGTTTGATATGTAAAACATAATTTTGATAAAATATAATAATAAATAAAATATAATCGTGGCCTTCATGGTGTAGTGTTTTAGACACTTGACTCACACACGAAAGGTTCTGGGTTCGATTCCCGATGATAATAAAAAAAAAATGAAAGTGTGATTTTTGTAAAGCCAGGATATACTGTACTGTAATTCGCCGCCGTAATTGGGCCTCAACGCTTGTTGTGGTGCATAAAAAAAATATTATTATATTAAAAATACATAAAAAAAATATATAAATAAAAAAAATATAGCAACAATGAGAGAATGCTGTGTTTGTAAAATACACGTCAACTTTTTCTTAAGAAAATCTGAGTGTAAAACAAAATTTAGATAGGCAGCTTTTTACTACCAAAATCCTAACTTTTTAAATTAGATAATCAAAATCAGACGTCACAAAATTACGAAGACGCCATTTGTTTGAAGCATAAAATTAAGCAAAATATAATTTCAAGTTTCGGTTTTCTGTGGGACGGGCACTGAAAACTTAAAAACCATTACTTCCTGAATAGGAGTTCTTTTAGCGATGTGCGTAACCAATAAACGGAAATAATCGAAAACTCGAAATCGGTTATCAGCATTACAAACTTACAAATGTACCATAATCGATTGTGAGATCTTAAGTTTTGTTGCCAACTATTTTTTTTTTCTAATAACAAGATTTAAAATCGATAAATTATCATTAAGCTGTATTTTTTTATGCAAATAAACATTTAACTAGTTCTAACTAAATAAAGTAAAAAAGTTCTAACTTTAAAGTATTTTTCAAAAAATTATATTTTATATAAGTAAAAAATATTGTAAAATAGAAAGTAATATTTATGAAGAAAAAAAATATCAAAACTCAACCAGAAAGTTAAGAAATATGTGTTTAATCCATATATAAAAAAATAAGTTTCAAATAGTTTGTCCTTTATAGACTCGATAACTACCAAATAGATTTACATGCGGTTTTTTGCAAAATATTACAAATTACGTGACTTAGGTTTGTGAAAAATAATACTCGTATGTTCGACATGTTCATTGGAAAAGAAGTTGGGAGGGAAAGTGTGTTTTTCATTGAGCCTCCAGGGTTGCATTTGACTGAAATGCATATTCCAAAAAAATCAAAGAATGTTGTTTTTTTTGTACATCAAATAAGCTTTTATTTTAACGTTTACAAACATAAATTATGTCTAATGGATACAAAATTGATTCATTTTCTTACGATTTTAAATTTCTACATATTAACTTATTTTAAGCGGAATTTCATTAATGCTAATAAAAAATTAACCGACATTCGAGACATTTTTGAAAAACGGATTCTTACACAAAATGCAACACTGTCGGTAAGTAGTGCAGAATTTGACATTTGCAAAAAGAATTTTTTATTTGAAAAATTATTCTTTCATGTTTTGGAATTCTTACCTTTGTAATTAAATGCAATATTTGAATATGAAAAATGTTTAGTTTTGGAATTTAATCATAAATAAAAACATACATATCGAGAATAAGTATTTTTCCTTTTGTCCGGAATGTTTTTACACGCTTTAACGATACAGTATTTTTTCCTTTATTATTATTTACTTTTTTACTTATTGACGGACTTATACAGTCCATTCCAACAATGGTAAACACATTTTCTTACTTAATATAAGTGCAAATGAAATAAAATAAAAGTAAAAATAATTAAAGCTAGGGCAAAAAAATAAATAACTATAACTACCTGAAGACAAGATCTGGTCTATCTTAGATCTTTCTTTTCTTTTAATTTTGAATTAAATGTCAAAATCACGTCAAAACCTGGCTGGCGGTTAAAGAATAACTAGTTCGTGTAAGACATGAGTTGAGTGTCATAATTTTAGAAGGATTAACATGTATTCCTGTTTTTTCTCCATGGATTATGGCACTAGAGCAGTGATTTTGGCATGATTCTAATTTGAGCACAACGAGGCCTCTAAGCCAATCACATGAGAGATAAAACGAAAAACCAACCCTTATTACGAATATATAAAAAGCTCAAAAAAGGCAAAAATAAATAACTTGTGTCCTTATTTACGAAAAAACATTTGCTGAACCAGCTTATAGCATGCAAGCCAACGTTCAGGAATATTAAAAAAAAAAAAAATGGGATTCAATCATAAACAAGTACCTGGGTACCTACATATCAACTAAAAGTCTTTTTTCTTTTATCCGAACAGTTTTTGCACACTTTCACAATACAATCAGGCATTTTATTTCATTGTAGTTAATTCAATAAAGAATGACTAAATTCGCGATTGGCATAAGTTGAGTGCCATAATTTTAGACGGGTTAGGGTACTGAATAAGTACTGAATGACAATTCTACACAGTGCTTCTATTTTATCAATTTTGGCTAAAATTAACATTTTCTTTCCTAATAAAAATATTCAATTAAACGATGTGTTTTCTCGGTAAATGCATAGTTGCTGGACTATTTTTATTTACTCCCCTAATAAATAATATTAGAAAAAGCCGGAATTAGCTTATAACTTATAAATTAAATAAATGTTTATTGTTATTTTTAGAGCACACAAAAGAATATGTTTATGTGTGTCCTATTTCAGGATTAAAATAAAATAAACACACTGTTATTTTGTTGATGCGTTTAGCTAAATTTATGTTAATAATTTTACATGAAAATTTTCAAAAAAAGTGCTTTAAATATAAGTTAAAAAATCGATTAATTATGCACGTTACCAACACTAGTTTCTCGGTTTGGCGTTGAGAGGAAAGTTCTTTTACTACGTTCCTATTTCCCGTTAACGAAGCTCCCATTAGCTTTGATAAATATGAATTTGAAAGCTTCCCACGTTTGAGAATGCTTGCATTATGATGCATTTAAGTTAGCTCCTTAGCTCTAGGGGAGTTTAATAATTATGTATATTAACGATACCGTTTGAAAGGACTGGCATAGAATGGTTGGTTTACGAAACGAAGATGCAAATTTCGTACTTCAGCGTTCGGGTTGAAGTGTTTTTAATACTGAGCTTGTGTGTCTGGAATTTCTAACAACAACGATGGCAATATAACAGCAATCACTTACTACGCTTTTAAAGAAAAATTCAATCGCTTTAATAATAATAATCTCACAATTAAATCATATTAAAACATTGTTAAAAAATCAACGTATTAGTCTAGCAAGTTAAAATACAAAAACAAAAGTTTATTGTGTCTTTTGTAATTTTGAATGAAGTTAAATCAAAAAGTTCTTATAATTCGAATTTTAAATGATGCGCTTTACCGATTTAGAAAAAAAACAAAATTTCTCACGGTAAGTGCCATTTGTATCATTCGTAGTTGTTGGGCGTCTGTTTACATCAGTCCAGTTTTTTCGCTTCGTTGCATTTAAAAATGGAAGAACCCCCTCATTCAGGATCTCATCTACGCCACTGTTTTTTTTTTAAATAAAGTATTTTCAAAATCAACCAACAACTTATACAAATAACGTTTACAAAAATAATGAATAAAAACTAAAAACAAAGTAAAAAATATAATATCAAGGAAGTCAACAGATGGAAGAAATGAGGAAATGTAAAAATCTAAACAAAAAGACCGTGGTAAAAATTATCACGAAATGTGGAAATAAAGGCATCGACAGGAAATTGAAAATGTTACTCCACACTTATTTTAAAAATAAATCACTGTTTTCCTAACCACAATCACCTCTCTCTTTTAGATTGAATATTTTAATTCTTACTCTTAGAGTTGGGGGTCAGTGCTATGCAAGCTACTGACATCACTGAGACCTGTGAAGATCTATTATGATGGGTCTCTGTAAAAAGTTCTCGCCCTCCAAGCCCAGGTTTATAAAGAGCCCGGCTCCTGTGTGAAAAGCGAGAGTTAGCAAAATGTCAACAAAATGCTCAATCTCCCCCTCCAAGTATCGGGCCAATACCTTAGAACGGGTTGAGCCATGTAAGATAGAGACTATCATAAACAGAGAACACTCCGTTTTCATTTTAGATTTACTAGTTTTATATAAATTCCCTGTTATTAAATATGTTTACTGGTTTTATGCAATAAATTTATAAAATAAAAAAATAAAAAGTAGGCAAGAAGCGAGCTCTTTAACATTCCAGGTTTAATAAGTGGTTCACTGAGGATGAAGCTGATTTCATGATGCAAAGCATGACACTCATATTTAATGTGTAAATGTGTTTCCTCATCTGCGATGCAGAATCTACTCCTTAGCAGGCTCTAGTGATAACCTTTACTTGATTTTGGCTGAGCTTAATTAGGTCGAAGGCAAACCTTTGCGAGTTCCCTTATATCAGTTGCTTCATATGGTGCTGACCAAATGGTATATACCTGGAGATGCAGGTATACCGATCTCAATTATTTGTCTTCCTGCAAAAAAACACCACTTGCTTACTTTATAAGATCGCCGTCTACTGTTGGACATGGGGGTGCTTCATGATATACTTAGTGGACGCCTTGATAGTCCGGCTCTTTTGTCGGAGTTATCATTAAATCTCCCCGGCTACCGCACCCGTCACACGTTGAGCTCTCTATTTCATGTGCCAGCAGTTTGTACGAACTATGCCCAGAACTCTCCACTTATACGTTTTGTTAGTGAATATAATTTGAACTTTCCCCTTATTGATCCATTTGATTGTAAAAAAATAACATTTAAAATGCGCGTCTTAAAACATACTTTTTTGTCTTATACTTAGTTTCAATAATAAAGTCTTATTTTATCTTATTTTCTTTTATTTTATTATAATTTATCTCTAATTCTTAATATTTTTAATATATTTGTATTTTCGACACTTGACACTTGTGCAATATTTACACACATGTCCACTCTCATTCCAATATAACACCCACTCACCCACCCTCTCACTCACTTACACTCACACAAACACACTAGTATGTATTGTACGTGTATTTAATGTATTTCTGTGGATATCTGTCATTGGTTTTATTCTCTGTATATTTTATTTGTTGTATTTTTGTTACATATTTCTGTTGATATCCCCAATAAATAAAAAATAAAAAAAACTTTTTGCCAAAGCATTATGCTTTTCTTCCTGGCCCATGACCTTAGCTTGTTACGAGGATCATATTTGAGTAACCTACAGTAAGGCTCAGTTTAGAATAAGTAAATACAATCAAAATCATATTTATACCACTCTCCAAAACTAATTTTAATGTCCCCTTTCGCGTGACAAGAAAAAAGTATTTATTCCATCTGCCAGTCTGTAGCACTAACTATGCCCAACACTCTTTTCTCTATCGGTTTTGCTCTAACTATAATGCTTTATTTTCATCAATCGATATATTTAACACGACCATTGATTAATTGAAAAATACTACAAAGAAATTAACATTCATTCTTTCTGACTGCGATACGATCCTACTTGATATTTAATGATGCTCACACTTACACACACCTGAATATTTAATCGTACACAAATACACACAAACACACCTCTACACTTACTCTCATACAAATACACATAAACACACCCTTTTGTTGTACAACAATATATGTATAATTTTTATTTAAAAACTTCGCTTGTCTGTCTTTAAACCGTATCTTTGTTACGTTATTATATCAAAAATAGTAAAAGTAAAATAAATAAATACCCTATTTGCACTGGAAAGTGCATAGAGATTTGCATTTACAAATTAAATACAGTTTATCTCGATCTCAACTCATTAGGTAACAGATAACATGATGGTAAATTGATGGGACAGGGAAATATAGCTTCAGTGTAGAACGACCTTTAATCTTTAACATACCTCGTGAAAAAGTCCTTTGAGTCTCTGTGTGGTAACTTGAGATTAGAAAATAATCGCCTAATAATCATTGTCTTCCTTCATCCTAATTAAATTATTTATTTGCTTAGTGATCTTATTAGATTCCATCTCTTTCTCTCAAATAAATATTTTGTATATTTGTCTCAGGGCACTAGATATTTTGTTTATATATTTTCGTAGATCCTGATAGACAGAATATTAAAATTATCTAATATACCTGAATGTGTAATTTTTTCTTCCTATTTGTTAAGGTTTATTTAAAATTTACAAAAAAAATGGTGGTTATATTCTTAGTAGTTAGTTGTAGCGGAAATATTAATTCGTTAAGTGCTTTTTGAAACTCCGGTTACATCACAGGAACGGGCGGGTTATAACCGGGTTGTGGTCGCGCGGCTAGTATCGCAGTTTTACGCATAAAATGTCAGTGATCTGGAATCTCTACCACAACTTTATTCCCATTTTCTTTTAGCTAGGTATTTACAACTCGTTGTAAATGCCCCCAAAGTTAAAATGTTTGAACTTAAGAGCGTAATATTTAAAATACATATTTCACGTCTATCTAGCGAGGAATCGATCCCCAGACCTCAAGTATGGTAGGCTTGGCCGCAACTTGAACAATACTTAGCGGACTTATTCATACATTATTTTAGATTTAATTTTAAGGATTTTCAGTTTTTTGGAGTCAAAAACATTCGTCCAGGGTTTTGGTTCCATACACACATAAATGTTTTTTTAATCCGTCCGAATACATAATTAATATGACTTATTTCCATTAAGTTGTGAGTGTAATTACAAACGAATTTCATAAAGATAAAATACATTTAAGGGATTTTTAAGCGGTTTTAGAGAGAGACAAAATCAAAGAAAATGTTTTTTTTTTTTTTTTTAACCAAACTCTTCCAAATAATTTATATAAAAATTCTTCCTAGCGAGTCCCTATAGACTTAGGATTAAAGAAAAATGTATTAAAATAAGATCTACCTCATAATTTATCAAATTTATTTGATTTACTTATATGTAGATGAAACAATTTATTTAGATTAAAAAGTTACGAAAAGAAAATTGTAATGCGACGTCTTATTAAAAGAATTCTCAATTATTTCACATTTGTTCAAAAAATAAACCCATGGACCTACAGAAGCAAAAACTTCAGAGCAATAAATAATTTTCTTTGCAAAATAAATCCCTCAAAACGCGCGCGAGATATATAACGTATCGCTGGATATTTCAATTATTTTCGAAATAATGCTTATCATAAGTTCTATCCGATAATCTCTTAAACCGATCAAACTTTAAAACGCTTCTAAGACAGGCAAATTTCGAATCAAAATTTAGCAGTAATCCTTTCTAACGGTATTAATTTCGCTCTCACTTTTGTGTTATCACATTTTGTGATAATCTGATTATACATCAAGGCACTTGGAGCTAATCTCTCGCGGAAATTCGAGATGGTCCTTTGGAATTAATGAAAACTTATTTTCATAATCCCGCGAGGATGGCGCGGACGGAGGATCCGAGGATCGCTGAAGCAAATCCCCGGAAAATCTCAAGAAGGACAGAACTTTCAGGAACCACTAGAATTCCTTTATAGCCAAGGAGGAATTGAGCAGTTTTAAAAGTGAGATTACCTGCGAGTAGGATTAAAATGAACTTATTTACTAAATTTTCGATACTTCTCATTTATGCGAAATATAAAAGGGTAAAACCATATGTTAATTTCATATTAATATCTACGAAAGATTATGGAAATAACTTGCTAAATAACAATATTTTTTTTAAACTATTTCAATATGCAATCATAATTGAACTCAAGACCATGCAGAAGACTTCTATTAGATATTGCCAAAAGTATTTCTTTATTTCATCGATTTAAATAAAAATTCTTAGTTTCGGCCCAACACTGTGCCTTTTTCAGGGTAAATGAAAAACATACCACTATATTAAATGTACTCAGTCAGAGTTGAGTGGGTGTAACTTAATGATGAGAGAGGGTGGTCTTTATGTAGGTTTTAATATTATCACCGTAAGAATTTTTAATTAAACTTATGGTATTAGAAATCAAAAACTAATTTGAGTGTATTGAACACTTTATTTTACTTACTTTATTATTTAAAATATATTATAAATACCTAAATTCCCCATTACCTATTATACACTTGGCCTCGTCCTTAACCAGTGGTTTTTCCCTCAATTATAATTAATGTACATGCTATAGTTCATAAGATTATTTTTATTTTCTACTTAAGTACCTTGAATTATATAACTATATAAGGACATTCAATCCATCTAATCTTCACATTCGTTTGAAAATGCCATAACAAGGCGAAACAATTGTCACAAATTTTTGTTTTTTTTTTTTTATATTTGTAAAAATAAAATGAAGTGTTCAGTAGACTCAAAATAGTGTAAGATTTCTAATACTATACGTTTAAATATGGAGTTCTACAAAATAAACACCAAATCAATAAATAATTATTAATTCTTATAAATATATTTTTTAAATCGCATTTATGCTATGATATTCCTGGTACCCTCTCCGAAACTCAATGATTTTTTCATGATTTGGCTTGGAAAGGTAATAATTAAAAATTACAGGAAAATATATTAATCAATTTTAAAGCATTGCTAATTTACAAAGCGGCTAAACGTGGCTAACCAAACTGTATATTGACAATAATTGACAACGTGGCTAGCCTTTTCTAAAAAAGTAACCGTTTTGTAATATGGCTAGAAAATTCAATATTGTGTTCTTCTTCTTGCGGTGCCTTATCAGGTACCCCTGACGTTGGCGATCACTACAGCGAAAGCATCTCGGTCCTGCGCTACTCCAAAGCCAGGACAACGACTTGTTGGATGTACTCGCCATGGTGATTCCTGGGAAAAACAGAGTGGTTTTTCGTCCCTTTCTGAGGTAGATTTTTCTGTCGGGATTACCTTTCCTCAGCTGGTTAGTTCTGATTTGGAGGCGCCAGAAACTCGCCTTTCATCCTCTCAATACCTGCTATGACCACTCTGTTATAAGTGCGATCCCATTGCCCAGGGTTCGTGACGTAGATGAAAACGAGTTGGACTAGTCATTAGTGTGGCCGGTGAAATGCAACCGGGTATTTCCAGCATTTAATAAAATCACACCCAGTAGTAAAATGTGACTCACTGCGACCCTACTGATGGTTCAAACCCTAATATTGTATATTCCAGTAGAAATATAATTCATGATAAACATTTACCTAAACCACTTTGTAAATATCGAGTTAAGTTATTTAAAGAACTAAAAAAAAAAAAAAATTTTTTTAATCAATGGAAAAACAATATTTTTTGTGACGCCTTAAATTCACCCGAAGAACCACAAACAATTTTATTTAACAATTTCAATTGATTTGATGACGCTGTCTAAAGTAATTATCCGGAATATAAAAGTTAAGCTCCGCATAATTTCAAGGTCGTCGATAATCATCATCATTATTAATTTGGTAATGTATCCAAAATAAAACAAGTTTATTGGATTATAATTCTACTTTATTTTTTATAAAATATACAAAGGGTCTATTGTGACGCGTTTCGTCTTGTTAGGACATTTTCAAACAAACTCGTGTTCGTGTTTGTTTGAAAATGTCCTAAATGTTTCGCATTAAAAAAAATTGTCTATGTTTTATAAATGTATGTATGTGTATGCGCATGGGTATATGTACGTGTGTGTGCATGTACATGTGTATATATGTGTGTATGTATATATATATGTAAATATGTGTATGTGGGTTTGCATAATATATGTATCAAAATGTGTATACGAGTAAGTTTATATTTTATTAGTCTGTGCTGTCTATTAATTTGTTAACTATTATAATAAATAAGAATGTAATTAACTAGCTTGGAACGGGGTATGTACCCCTGTTAGGTGGGCAAAGTGAAGGTAAAATTGTATTTTTAAAAAAAATTGTAATTAAATAAAAAATAAAATAAACTCACTTCTTATATTACTCAGTCAAAGACGAAAAGTTGCATCACAATAGGAAAATATCGCAAGCTTCAAATACCAATAAAAACATACGAAATAAATTAAGAAACATCGATTGTATTTTGAAAATCAATACGGATATTGTGGAAAAATATTTTCATACGTAATTTAAGAATAAAATTGTTATAAAATATGTGTTTTCAAAAACGCAACATTTTTGGCCGTGACTAGTGACGTCATTGAAAGCACCCACCGCATACCCGAATCCATTTTAAAGACTAAGTGTCCTTTTTTGGATTACCCTTATAAGCGAGCAATTTTTTTTTTCATTACGAATTTATTATATTTCTTCCTCTACTAACCAAATTCAGTAAGGAAAAACGCGAACAAATATTTATATTCACAACTTGTCCAATGTTTCTCTCACTGTCGCTCTAAAACCCGCCCCCTCATTGTCTGCAAGGTAGGGACAAAAAAAATATAAATAAAATAAATAAATAAATCTATTACCCAGTTTAAACCATTTTATGTCGACAGTGATAGGAAATGTTAGTATCTACTCTCTGGAGCACCAGAATGCCCCCAGATGACCCTCAAGGCCGGTCATCGGCAGCGCATCCAAAAGCAGCAGACTTACCCTAAGACTACTGGTTGCAAACCAACTTTTGCCACCACTCATACCTACTCAAACTAGAATTATTGAAGAATTTTACCTCATGAAGCGAAAGCAATAAAGGAGACATATATTCTGTGATCAGGGAAGTCCTCAGCACAAAGATGTCTTCTGACAGGGGAACCCGCAATCAAAAACTTTAGGCCCCCGACGCGTCCGGTGACTCTTGTTTAGTAAAGAAAAGTAACGTCAAGATTTATAACGATGTTTTATTTCAATTTAAACGGTCACAAACAGTGTTTAAAATTTATTCAAATTGTGACGTAGTACGGTAGTAGCCAATGCAATGAACCGTTTTCGCGGAAATTCAAAATTGAAAATTGAAAAAATATTTTAAATGTTACTAATAAGTATGAAATAATTTTTTTACTTGACAGTATTTAATAAACCCCTATTTATTTAAAATCGAAAAAGTAAAACTTTTTACATACCGATTGTGTAATTTTGTATATGCATATAATAATTGATCAAGAAATACATTTGTTTTCCAATATTGACTGGTAAGGCTTGCCTTATCTTAAATTTTGTAAATTTATTTGACTTAAGTATCCTTGTGAACCCTCTTAGCCTTATTTTCCCACAGCGAGGTATCAAGTGGCCACCACCGTCGCATTTGCAAACAATGGAAGACGATTTACTTTTGGAATTATGGTAATTTTCTTGGGATTCAAAGGAATTTTAAAGAAATCTTCCATATAGAAGTTTTATTAAGATTATTTGTCGTTAACGATCAAAATTACTTTTTTTATTATCGTCTGGTAAACTAAACAGATACGTACATAAATATTACAATAAAATAATTATTAATTATTGAAGACTAGAGGGTAAGAATGGTGTAAGTCACAACAGACTTTTTATTTTATTTATTTAGTTTTTTTCCACATAATAAACAATGAATAGTAATTAAAATGATGTGACCTCACTGAAACTACCCGTGCCGAAGAAGAAAACAATATAATATAAGTTTGTTCAAATTTTTGTAGACAAGGACTGGATTCAACTCCCTGGGGAGCTGTTTATATTAACATTTTAGAACAGACAACAGACAACAACTTATACAGCAACTTAAACCAGCCATTGACAGGTCATAAGCCCCGTAGATGCCTAGACTTCCATATTACCTTCTCTTACATGTTTTTCATCTCTGTTGAAATATGTAAATAACAATATACTTATTTTTACATGTGAGAATATGAGAAACAAAATGTTCAGACAATTTTATACATTACGTGTTTATGTTTGTATACCATTTATGTTTACCTATATTATTTATTTAAAAAAACGCACAATTAAATAAAAAAAACATAACATAATCTATAAATCTGTGGAGCAGTTTATTCTATATTGGTTTGGGTAAATGAGACAATCCATTTTATTTCTACGCAGCTTCACTATCCATTTTGTAAAGCCTTTTTGAACAGTTTCTCTTTACTAATTATTTTAATGGAATGGGAGAAAAAAAAAATGGTTGCTAACCAACAATCCAACATCGCTGGAGTTCTATGAAACATAGTGATAGGGCTTCTCTCCAGGTTACGCATTATTACTCTGAGGTATAAGCAAATTGTTAAAAACTCATGGAAATACCGACTTCCATTTCATTATCAAGTGTAAAGCAACTTTTTGAAAAGCAAAGTGGGGCCACGTTCAAGATGTTTGATGTAGGATTTTGAACGACTTCCTACGCCACATTTTATCCTGTAGCAAAGGACTTAAAACATCCACGCGTTGCGTATACACGCTGATAGACCTAAGAACACCAAGAAGTTTGTCTACCTCGGGAGCAAAATAACGTGGGACGGTCGGTCTAAGAGCGAGGTCGGCACCCGTATACATCAAGCTAGACTTGCATTTAATAAAAGGTCAAAAATAATTGAATCAAATAATATAGACCTAAAACTAAGAATAATCAAGACCTATGTATGGAGTATCTTGATATATGGTTGCGAGACATGGTGCCTATCCGAAAGAGATAAACGGAGACTCGAGGCGTTTGAGATGTGGTCCTATAGAAGACTACTAGGAATTTCCTGGAGAAACCACATTACAAATGAGGAGGTTTTCCAAAGAATCGAAGGTGGAAGGCACCTACTTAGGACCTTGTCCGAAAGGCGAGCGAGATGGATCGGCCATGTAATACGTCAAGAAGGCCTCCTGCATGTCATATTAGAGGGGATGATCGAGGGGACAAATTCTAGGGGACGCCCACGCCGAGAGTACCTAGAGGACCTAATAGAGGACGTTCGCTGCTCATCATATGCTGACTTTAAAAGAGCCGCACAAAACGGAGAGGAATGTAGGAGAAGAATGAATGTAATTGCTGCCAGCCAATCCCAGGATTGAGACCAGAGAAAAAGAAGACCTATAAATAGAACCGAGAACTAGCCGATCGCTAATTAGTGATCTTCAACACACCCGACAACTGCCCTCTCACACTGTTAAATATGTGAACCCATTGTTATTGCTTCGTTGATGTGACATTTATTTGGTACGAGAATTTTTTAATTATTCTAATTAAACAAACAAAGGCTTCGCAGTGTGTTTGGAAAAAGAATGATATATTTTTATGTTTTATTTCTCATGGAAAATCTTTGATAAGATGAATAGGATTATTTGTTTTATTAATAATTAATCCAGATGCTTTCTTTCCCTTTATCTCAATGCATCCCTTATAAGTCCCCCATATGAGTGTTTGAGACATCATTTTGTCTCACGATCGGTCATTCTAACTTAAGGGAGTTTCTGCAATATAACAGGGTGTATTAAAGACACAAACTTATTAAAAAAAAAAAAAAAACTGAGCACGCTCAAATCTTTAATAATTAATTTATTTTATACCGTAGTGAATTGATCAAAATTGACTTAATCGAGGCATGATTGGCAAAATAACGTTACTGGCAGAGAAATATTTTAACGCAGAATACTTTGTTTTATTAATTATTAAGGAATATACTTTGAGAACAAAATTTTGTTTTAAATATTTATTTAGGATTTGAAACAAACTTTGTTTTTTTTTACAAATTAAACAAAGTTTAACTTAAAATAAAATAAAAATTAGAAGCATTAAATTTGTGGTTATTCACAAGGATAAAATAAATATAAAACATCTTTGTTTTTTACCACTTATTTTTTTTTTCTACCGACCGGTTTCAAAACTACACACGCTTATTTTTCATGGTGAACTTAACTTATAAATTTATCCTCTTTTATTTTGACAGTGATAGATGAATATTACATTTATTATACAAATAAAACACGAATGATACTTTAATCCACAAATTTGGAATATCCAGTGACCGGTTTCATCGCTTTCGCGACATCTTCGAGTCAAGTGTTTTATTTATATAATAAATTACAATGAACTTCCATCAAGAATTTTCACTTACAAACTTAAATGTTTTTGAATATTACATTATTTATAAATATTATGGAACTAATAAGTCAAGTGTTTTTAGATGACAAAAACATAATATGTATCAACAATGTAATATTTTTTTATCAAAGTAAAAATAAAATAGTAAAGAATTGGTAAAAAAAAAGTAATTCAAAACAAAGTTGTTTTAAATTTATTTTATTAAAATATAACTTCAAATTTTTTTTCGAGATTTTTTTTTTAGGTCTTAAGAACTCCATTGTGAGAAAAAACAGCATGTCTACAGACATTTCGGCATACTCAAATAAAAAATGATTCAATTTACTGGTATAAAAAGAAGTATTAAATTGAAAAAGTGTTTTCGAGCATTGCCTAGTAGATAAAATAATCTCACCCACACCAATAAAGGTTTCAGCTCTTTTACTTCACACAAATCAACAGATAGAAGAGTTGGGAAAATGTGCATATTGAAACATAGATAAAATAGTAAATGTTACACGGTGTGTAAAGCGACCAATTGAACCGGCCAATAATAGGTCATAAGTCCTGTAAATGCCTAGACTTTCGTACTCTCTTATCATTAAATATTCCAGTGTTAAATATTTCACCGTGAACCCGTGGTGACCTCAAGCATAGTATACGGATGTAACAACCACTATACTACGAGGCCGAATTATCCCCAGTAGATCCATTTTTTTTGTTGTTGTTTATTTCACCGGGAGAAAGGAAAAATTTACTTTTGTTCATCATCATCATCATTTTTCTCTTTCCGCACCCAATGGTGCATAGGAAACTGCATTAGTACACCAATCGCAGAGTTTATTCATAATTTTTAATATGTGAAGGAAAGATGATCAGTCTTACGCTTCAGGTGCCAGTCCAGGGACTATGAAATATTATAGTGTGAAAACACATTTTTGAACATATACTTCAAGTCGACCATGTCGGAAATCGAACCCGAGACCTCTCAAGTGGTAGGCAAGCGCGCTGACTTAATATTGTTCTTAAAAAAAATCATTAGCACTTCAAGTTTTTTTCGTATCATACTGTATATGCACAGAGGTTGTTATTTCCCTTACATAAGAGAATCCATCCATCATGTTCCTAGTCTAAGGCTACCCTTACTACTGGAAGACTACTTAAGGGAATAAATACCTCTTATGAAGATTCTAGTAGTAACAGTGTTATTAGACATATTGAATGATTGGTATCTACAAATGAAAATAATTATTTAAAAAAAAAAATATTTACGAGTTTTGGCACCTTAACAGACTACGAGGCCCAATAACAGTCGTGAATTACAAAACTTGCACAACACAAACATTGTAAATTCAATATGGGATTGCCCTAAACTACTATCTCTCATCAACTTCAGGGGGAAGAATGACTAGACACGTGCCACCGTTTTGTAGCAACAATTCACGGACAGTGTATACTTGTAATGCCGTATTAAACAGACTTCATGAACTCGGCTATAGTTATTCCCACGTATCTGATATATTTACTGTAAGGTATTGTTCCTATAGTACAAGCCTTTTGAATTTTTTAAAGATGAATGGTAATTATATTTATTTATTCATGTATTCCATAATATATACAGTTTTTCGTTCACTTTGCCCAGTTGTATGAAACAGTACTTATGCTTTTCTTGTTGTATTACTGAATAATATTTTATTATTAGTTTTGTTTGTCCAAATTTCAGGCCGCTACGACTCGCCGTTTCGGAGATGTGTCGGACAAACAAACAAACTCAACACTGGACTTTGGTTCCATGGAGCTTGGATTTATGTCTCAATAAATGTAACATACGTTTATTGTGAATAAAATAAATAAATGAATAAAAAATAAACACACACATGTATTTTCAGTTTTCAA
Organism: Micrasema longulum; assembly: GCF_059751315.1. Classification (NCBI taxonomy): domain Eukaryota; kingdom Metazoa; phylum Arthropoda; class Insecta; order Trichoptera; family Brachycentridae; genus Micrasema; species Micrasema longulum. The sequence goes on along the minus strand of NW_028277428.1, from coordinate 548,050 downwards.
AATAGGCGAATTATAGAAAAATAAATTGGAATAACCCTGCAAAAATAAATACACAGGTACATATTTTAAAGTATTTACAATGAAAATAAATATCCATTTGACAATTCTTGACCTGAGTGCGGCCTAACTTAATACCCAATAGTCGTTGAATGGTTTTTCTACGTTTGCCTTCTCTATAGATTGGCGTATTATTTCTCTTAGGACCTATATATATAATAAAAATAAAATAAATACAATTTTTTTCCTTGTCTTTTTTAAAATTCCAAAAAAAAATAATATTTTATTTAATTTCTCATCTTGCTAGCTATCTCTTTGCAAAAAAATGTGTCAATCGGTGGCTTCGTTGAGACGTGCAGGAAAAACAAACAAACACACTTTTTCATTTATAATATTAGTATGAAAGTATGGATATTATACACTGGGATGTATTTACTGTTTGCGAACTGACAAAAATAAACAAGAAAACATGTAAATATGTTTATTCTCCGGCGAAAATCTCTCATCGAAACAAATTATTTCAGGAATTAGTCAGCTTACGAAAATATTTTTAAAAAATTATTAGGATTTTTTCAAAATGTTTATTTGTGTATTTGATGGATTGGCGTTTTTGAGGAAATAAAAATACTCGTTTATACCTTTTTAACTGTATCCATCTCTTTTAAATTTTTACTTCAAACACTAAAAAAAAACAGTTCCACAAAACGTTTAAATGAGAAAATAATCAGTTTTGTAATGAACCCACTAATGTCAGAGACCATCTTTATTTGAATTCAAATCACGTATTATATATCACTTCATGAATATTTTAGTATTTCCTCCCTCTTCCCTTCCCTCTTTATTCCGTTCTCTTTTTATTGTAATGTGTAGATATTTAGTCAATATTTATTTCTTATTAAATATATATATGTGTTTTAATATTCGTTTTATAGTGAAAATATTATAAAATACCAACAATATGTTCATATACCACTGATTTTCTCAAATTGAACGGTTTGGGTAGGTATGAAGAAATTGCTTTAAGGCAATATCCCCGCCCTTATGTATTTGTATGTTAACTGTTTATGTTAACATATTACAACAGAGATGAAGAACATTTAAGAGAAGGTAATATGGAAGTCTAGGCATCTACAGGGCTTATGACCTGTCAATGGCTGGTTTAAGTGGCCACTTTACACACTGTGTAACATTTACCATTCTGACTATATTTGAACATTTATAATCCTTCAATTCTTTCATCTGTTTATGCTTGTGAAGTTAAAGAGCTGAAACCTTTATTTTTGCGGGTGAGATTCATCTAATTGAATTATTTCACCTACATACTAGGTAACGCCTGAAAATATTATTTTTTTAATTTCTATACTTCTTCATGGACCAGGTAATTTATCAACAATATTTTGAGTTTGTCCAAATTTTTGTAGACATAGACTGGATTCAACTCCCTATGGAGCTGTTTATATGAACATATTACAACAGAGATGAAGAACATTTCAGAGCCATTTAATGTTATGTATATTGAGTGTGTAAATGAATAAATTAATGAAAACTTTATAAAAATCACACTTATTTAATGTTATTTCACCGGGAATAAAATCAAGAAGCTTTCTTATACAATGATCGACGTCATTTTTTTCATTAAATTTCGTTCTTCGGATACATTATACTCGTTCAGTGATGGAGAATTCTTCGAGAAGGAAAATAATAAGTCAATGCATCTACAAGTCTAATGATCTTTCATCGGTAGGTTTAAGTGGTAACTTTACACGCTGTACAACAATTACCATTAAGCCTCTATTTGAACATACTAGTACAAAATTATTTACTTCCCCATCTGTTGAATATTCGACTCCTGTATATCTTAACACAAGCAGAAATTTCTATTTTTTATCTTAAAAAACTCGACATTTTATTTCAATTTTTTATAACTTCATTTTGTAAATCATGACGTGTATTTTTGAATATCTTTGAATACAAACAAATTACAGAAGAAATTATACCTCAACAATGTTTGGAGTATGTCCAAATGCTTGCAGACTGGCTGGATTTCCTTCTTAGGTCCTTCTTATTTAGATCTTAATTTGTTGCAGCAGAGAAAGAAAACATTTTTGAGAAGGGAATATGGACGTCTAGGCATTCACAAGGCTTACGACCTATCATTGGCTGGTTTAAGTGGCCAATTTGCACACTTTGTAACATTCACCATTTGTTTATCATGATAACTTTCTAGGAGGTGAAATCCAGCCTTTTGTCAACAAACATTTGAACATACTCAAAACGTTGTTATAATTCCAATTGGTTCAAGAAATTTCAAAATTGGTACATTGTTTTCAGGCGTTGCCGAGTAACTGAAACACTTAATTCAGATGTGTGTCTTCACAACATTAAAGATTTCATATCTGTTAATATTTGTTAATCTTTATTACTCCCGAGGGGGTGAAATCCAGCCTTTTGTCTACAATCATTTGGACAAATTAAAATTTTTGTAGATTTGAATAAATGTGTTGTGTTTTTTTAATTTTTTAAAATTGTAACATAACTAAATTAAAAAAATCGGTACAGAGCTAAAAGGTCGGTATTTATAAACGGGTGCACAGATTTTCACGAGTCACTGTTTCAATACTTTTGTTTTTTTAGGTGACCCTACGTAAGCTTAATTTGCTCCAATATTTCAACATCATCTTCTTTCTGCACCCAGTGGTACATAGAGCACTCAATTGGTAAACCAAATACAATTTATCTTCAATTGATTTTCTTATTCGGGATTGTTACCTGAAAGTAGCAATCTAGTCAAAAACTTAGTTATTATATTGCATTTATTATTATATAAATGTTCAGTGACTCGACTTTATTTTTCATCCGCCTGGCTACAAAATTTTTCAAAAACTGAAGTTAAAAATTCTGCGTTAACTTTGTAGATTAAAGTTCACCTTGATTTTTTTCGTTATAAGTTAAGCATGTTTTTTCCTTCTGTGTATTTGAGATGATCAATATTATAAACTAATATTTGAGGTATTACAACTTCTTATTCAGAAAAGCACTCAAATTTACTCGTTTGATCATACATTATTTTGGATTTATGATTAAATTCTGTTGGTCGATTATTTTTAATCAATAAAACGATTTTAACATTATAAAAAAGTGTTTAAAAAATTAAAAGAATAACTGATTTAACTCAAATGTCACTCTGTCATGTCTTTAATTATTATTTATTTTTTATTCATTGGTTTCATATCAAATGTCATAATGACAAACAGTATAATTACTATAAGCTCTTGAATAATACGTCAATCTGTCATGACTCCGTTCCAGATAAATTAATTATTAGTTCTTGAAATCAGTTTCCTTCCCAGATATATCTGATCCCTCTCATAGTAACATGGTTAACGCATTAGAAACCCCATTTTGTTTGGAGACATTGTAGGCATAATATTGTCGCTACGCTTCGAAAATTAGTTACGTATTTTCACGAAACATTCAGAAGCAATATCGCTGACTCAGACAGTCCGGAAACATTGTTACTTTATGTGGATACTTAAATTAAAACATGTTTATAAAAATGTATATGTTATTAGTTTAATTGCGGTTAAGGAGATTTTTTTGTCAAATTTTGGCCTAAAAACGCATTAATTTATTTTATTTTAATATGTATTTTATTAGCGTTTATAAGTATTTGATAAAAAAATACGTGTCTTTTCAATTTAAATATTTCTGTATATTTTGTATTTTTTTTTATTGTTTGTAAAATTAAATTAAAATTTTTAATAAGCAACCCTTTCATGTACTGATAATGTTATGAAAATATTTTATGTTGTGGTAGAAATAGTTAAAAAAAGAGGCAATTCTTGTTCTTCAGTTAACATTGGAAGAACACCAAGAAATTCATATATTTGAATTCGCAAATCAAAATTAATTATGACTTCAATAAAAATACAGGAGTTAAAATCTTACATAAAAATAATAAAGGGTTTAAAGTAAAAATAATATGGAAGTATTTCACATTAAAAAAGCTTTAAAAAATAATGTTCCGGTGATCGATAATCAAACAACCTTTCAATATATATTATTGATCTTTGTTATATAACGGTCCCTGGTAAATAAGTTTCTTATGCAGATGATACTGCAATAATTGTACAAAGTGATTCCTGGGATAAAATAAAATAAAATAACATAAATGTCTATTATAATACTTTCAGAAACTCCAATATATGTATAATTATTATCAAGGAGTGGTTAGATCGAAATCTTATTTCGCCAAATTGTAATAAAACAATGTTTATTCCATTTTACAACTCAAAATCGTCTTCTCCTTCTTCTTCCCTTAATGTAATGTTTAATAATCAACATTCAAATCTTGACATATGTAATAACTGCGAAAAAATGAAGTCTAAAAAGTGCATAAAATATCTGGGAGTAATCATTGACTGTCAACCTTAATGGACCAATACTCTTGAAATAAATAATAAACTTAGATATTATTTACGATTTTTATATCCAATTTTCCGTAGCACCTGATGGAATGCTTTAATTTTCAGCGCATGTAAGAAAACAATATATTATTTCAACATCTTATTTAAATCAAATTATTACATTTAATATTAAACTAATTTAATCGATGTATTCTTAAATTGTATCACACATTAAAATTACGTTGCACAATATGCTTATACAGGAAAAAAAATATTTTTGTATCAATATTTCATAAGATTTTTGAAAAATAAATGTTGTAAAGTTACAAAAACAACAATTGCTTCGAAATGAGACAGCAAAAATTTCAGATATTTCATTGTTTTTAATTTTTTTTCATCAATCCCTTTCCGCCACTAAAGTTGGATAGGAAATGTATGAGAACACTGATTTTTCGTCCATCATTTATGAGTTACATGAATGTGAAATGATCAGTTTCATGTTTCAGGTGCCAGTCTAGGGACTATAAAATATTTCTGTGTAAAAACACCTTGTCAAATAAACATTTCATCTCAACCATGTCGTGAATTGAATCCAAGACCTCTTGCAAGAAAAGGAAATACCCTTATCACTGCCATGAGTCACTGCGCGAAGCGAAATAAATAAATTCGATTTTAACACTTTAATTTCACAAGTTAAAATAAAAATATTACAACCTTGATTTTAACCACTTTTTTTTAACCGACCGATGAGAAAGACATGGCACGATCAAGTCCATCACATACTTGAAGATGGACATGTCAAAAGTAGGAATAATCGGCGTGCGCGCATGAGAAGATGTATGAATGTAGAGGAAGCGAGGTATGTATGGCGGCTTCTGTGGTGTAGTGGTCAAGTCGCTTGACTCACGCACGGAAAGTTCCGGGTTCGATTCCCGGTGAGAACACAAAAATTTAAAATGTGATTTTTCTCAAGCCTGGGTGCTCTATGATGTAATTCACCACTGTAATTAGGCCTCCTGGCCTGTTGTGGTGCAAAAAAAAATGTAAAAAAATGTATATGCCAAGAAAGAGTGTTATGGCGTTTTATCCTCTCTGCCTACCCCCACAGAGAAACGGCGTAATAGTTTTTTTTTTTTTGTTTGTTTATATAATTTGCCATGCATTCATTATTAAGTAGCCTTCGTTTTTTTTTTTTTTTTTTATATTAGTATGGAACTACTTATACTTTACCACATAAAGAATCTCCATCTTAGAACAGGCTAAGACATGATGGATGGAGACTACCCTAACCCATAGATTCCCTGATATTAAATACGTTTACTTATTAATGCAATAAATTTATTAAATAAATCCAGTCGAAAACACACGTCAAGCGTTTTAGTTCTACGCACAGAACTGTATTCTTCGTTATCCTTCATACAGACAGTGGATTTTCAATGTACGAACAAATATGTTGGCGTAAAATGTCATATCGCAAAGAGAAAAATGCTTTCGGTTTTAAAAAATATTGACAGTTTAATCAAGAGCAAAAAGTTTTTACAGGGAATTTTCATATCAATTTTATTATACGAGATAGATTAGTCTCACATATTATGAACACCCGTTGATTTTTTGTGCAGTCTATATTAATAAACCGATCACCGGATATACTACGCCCATTACCGGAAGCACCGAAATCGTACCGGAAGTATTGGAAGCCGAATAGGAAGACCGTAAATGGAAATAGACATCGTGAAACCGGAAGCCAGATGTTTCCCGTAAGGCAGTATGATTTATTACCCTCGTTTTTAGAGGTGGGGGGTGATAAACGTAGGAAAATTGATGCGAGGGGAGGGAATGATTGGACAATTGGGACACAAGGTTTTTCACAATATTTCACGTAGTGAAAAACTAATTAGTATATATTCTATTATTTCAGTCTAACCAACCACCATCCAATTCCCGTGCTTAATTCATTTAACAAACTTTTGAATTCCATAAAAGAACGTTAATTATACTATTTCAAGGATTTTTGATTATTTTTTTTAAAACATTTTTACTATAAAACTTAACTTGTAACGGAATGCGTAACGGTAATGGAATCATTATTAAAATCATGCTTTTATTATCAATTCATTCAACGTTTTGTTTTATTTATTTTAATTTGTTTATTCGTTTACAAAAGCAGTAAAAAAACAGAAAAATCTATATTTATGAAAACAGGTTCAGACTGCCAAATTGCAATTTATTATACAACAACAACTAACCATCACGCCGTTTCCCCGTAAGGGTAGGCAGAGAGGATAGAACGCCACATCACTCTATCTTTGCATACAGATCTCGCTTCTTCTACATGCATACATCTTCTCATCCACGCGCGCCGATTATTCCGACTTTCGACATGTCTATATTCAAGTATTTCTTGGATTTGGTCATGCCATGTCTTTCTCGGTCTACCTCTATTTCTGCATCCATCAACATTAGCATTGTAAATGTTCTTAGCCGTTCTTTTGCTGTCCATTCGTTCAACATATCCAAACCAGCGCAGAGCTCCTTTCTTGATTTTGTCGATAATGCTTGTCTCAGCCTTACATAAGGTACGAATCTCAACATTTGTGCATCTATCGAACATAGTTTTACCACACATTCGCCTGAGTGATCGTATTTCGACAGCACTCGACCTACTTTCATCCCTGTTTTTCCAAGTCCATACTTCGCTCCCAAACATCAGGGTCGGGACCAGGACCAGAACTGCTAATTTTGCCTCTTGCAACAAACATTTATTTGCCAAGGTTGATGTATGTGCTCCGTTCACTCTGTTCCCTTCACTCACCCTCCTTTCAATATCTTTCACAATCATTCCATCCCTAGTAAACATACTCCCCAGATACGCAAATTCCTCTACCTGTTTTAGTATAACTCCATTCACAGTAATTTCACATTTAGTCATACTTTCATTTCTTTCAAAAATCATCACATTCGACATATCGACATTCATCAGCAAATCGCTTACCTTGCATTTATTATTTATTATTATATTTTAAAATAAAGCCAAACAAACAACACCTTGACATATTTTGGCAACCTTGTTACATATTGTACATTACACCTTTTATAGAGAGTACAAAATATATTACATGTTTTTTTTATTATTATTGTATTTTTGCATGTCTAAATTCAGTCAACACTCGAACTAAAACCGACATGGTTTTTTTTACCCTTCATTTTTTATAAATTTCGATAACAAATAAACAAACAATTGAGCATACACAAAAACTATTTTTCGCAACACTTTTTTTCTTTCTTCAATAGTATATTCAATAAACTATTAGCTCGCATCAGAAAAATACTGATGAAAGATAAACTTTTTTCATGATCCCTTTTCCAGCTATTGCGAATAAATTTTAACCAACAATATTGTATTTTACACACGTGTAACTTTGCTTTCACAGGAAATATTTATAAGAAAAAAAACTTGAACTTGAAATTTTATTACATGTACCCATACATATTTTGTGTAGTAATTTACTTCATTTTACTTATTCGTTATTAGACTAAAAAACTTAGCCGAATTAAAAAATAAATACATATTTATAACACAGTATTGCAAATTTTAAGTTTTGTACTTTTGAGATTACTGCGCCCGAGGCGTTACAAGTTGTCGTCGGTGACTTCAGCTGATAGGTGAGTTGGTTTCCCAGAAATACCCTACCATTTGTTGATTCTAAAGAAGTTGTGACGTAGTTCAAAGTTGTACATTTTTATTAACTCATTTGCACATTTTCAAGAAACTTCGCCGTAGAATTGAATGCTCTCATTTCTACTGTGTACACGAAAGTATTTTTATTTTCAATTTTCTAAAGCACTAAACTTTTCCATTTTATCGACAAATATCTACAAAATGCATTTTTTTTGTGTCTTTGTTCAATTATCTAATAAAATAAATGAATTAAAAAAAAATATTTTACCTTTATCCATAACTAATGGTGCGTAGGGCAATACATTAAAAAACAAATGCTGTGAATTTTGATTTCCTGTAACGTGAATTTAAGATGCTTCAGACGCTTCATTCAGAATAACTGAAGTTTTTAACCAAAAATTTTACGTCGTGCTTGCCATGAATCGAACTGAGGCTTTGAACGTGAAAGAGAAACGTGCCAACTACTACACTACAATGGAAATTTTTTCCACACGTTTTCTATTTTCAGGATTTCTAGCTGAAAGATACCATTGAGTCTAAAATACTCCTCCAGGGTGCTGGTTTTATTTTACACACATAACTAAATAGAAAAGTTTTAAATTTTAATATCAGTGAAATTAAATTTCATTCCTTTTATACAAATTCAATTAAAAAATATTTGTTTAATTATTTTATTTGTTATTATTATTTTGTACACCGCAACAAGCAGTGATGAATTACATTATTAAACACCTACGCTTGAGGAGAATCTCATTTAATATTCATGTTCTCACCCGAAATCGTACCTAAAAGCTTCCGTGTGTGAGTCAAGCGTCTTTGCCACTACACTATGGAGGAGGCCACCATAAAAAAGTTAAGCTTGTCGTTTATTTCAACTGAGATGAAGAATTTTTTTGAGAAAGACATATAGAGATACGTAAAAATGTTAACATAGAGAACTTGAATCAGCTGACCTTTTTTTATAACGTAATAAGACATTTTTAACTGTTTGCTAACGCTGCTCCACAGTCATCAAATCAAAAATTCACTCAATCTATGAATTATGGTCATCCACCTCGTTAGTCTTCATCAGTATTTTAGTTTATTGGAGTATTTTAATTATATTTCTGTGTTTCCATTTGTAAAAATCTGTGTGTTACGTCATAGGTAGCGAGATGGGGGATGTTCCAAAATATTGCTTGATCACTTTAAAATGGCTTTGTCATAAAATATTGGCTGCCCCGTCTCCCGCCTACGTGGAATGAACCCAACACATTGGCTAAACAAAATGAAAACACAGTAACCCACAAAAACGTTCATTTTCACATTTTTGGTGGATATAAATACATATGTATATTGCTGTGCAGCTTTGAAGTTTTGATTATACTAAAATTACGCTGGAAAAAAAATTGTGAATGAAAATGAAAATGATTTAAATTAATGAATACCTACTTTTTTGTTGTTTATTCATTAATTATCATTATTATTATAAATAAAGTATATGCCGTCATTTTCATAATATATTACCTCAAGGGCGCTTTACAAAGTGATTCTATAAATAAATAAATATTATTTTGACTTTCTTTATTTGTATTGAAAGTAAAACAATTAACTTCGTTATCATATCAAAGTAAATGGTGCGATGTGTGAATTTAGTAAAAAGAATTATAGTTTGAGCAAGAACGATAGTGGAAAGAATGTTGTGCATAGTTAGTGCTACAGACTCATTCTTCTTCTTGCGGTGCCTTATCAGGTTTTCCCGACGTTGGAGATCACCACAGAGGAAGCCTCTCGGTCCTGCACTACTCTTTATATTCCGCAGCCTGCACATCTACTTATTGGATGAGCTTGCCATAGTGATTTCTTGCAAAAGATGGAATCCAAAATGGTTTTCCGTTGTCTTCTCTGGTGGATTTTTCTATCGGGGTTACCTCTCCTTAGCTGTTTGGTTCTGGTTTGGAGAAGCCAGAAAGACATCCTCTCGTTATCTGCTGTGATCACACCGCTATGAGTGTGATCCCATTGCCCAGGGTTCTCTACGTAGACGTTAACGAGTAGGACTTGACTTGTGTTGCCGGTGGAATGCAACTGGGCGTTCGCAGCAACTTATAGAATCACACCTTTCAGCAAGATGTGACTCATTGCGACCCTACTGATCCTACATAAAATTGATTGATCAGGTGTTTATAAAATTTAGTCGGTGAAACATACATCAAGTTGTTGTCCTATGGCTAATGTTGTAGATTCACGGATCAGAGGTCCGAGGTTCGAACGCTACTTTACCCCAACTTGATTTCCATTTTTTAATACGGAGTTATTTATAACTCGTTAAAAATGGCAACCAAAGTTGAAATATTTATATAAAATTAAGGAATGCTAATATTTCTTTTAAAAAATATGTTTAAAGTAGTAGGTTTACTAGAATATTTCATTTGGAAACGAACAGCTCACACATAAGGAAATGTTTATTAAGTATTTGAATTAACTGTACATACCACGAATTAACATATTTTTTGTCTAAGTGTACAATTTTAAATAAAATACATATTTAAACACTTTACTATATATGCATACTATACAAGGGTAAGTTTATTGTCTCAAGACAATTTATCCCTACCTACTCAAACCGTCCGATTTGACAAAAATAAGTAATACATATGAACATATTTTAGGCATATAAGAATCTTAATTTTATCATTAAACAAAACATTGAAAAAAACGGATACTAAGCAAAAATCAACACTTTGCTATGGAAAATAAGTAGGGAGAGAAAACAAACAAAAAACAAAATTTTCATAAAGAGACGTATTAATCGTGATTTAAATGTGAATAAAAAAGGGGAATCACTGATATTGTTTTCTCTTAGTATTAAAAAAATAGTGACAAAAAATCAAGAAAAAAATTTCAACTTACACAATGTCGAAATCAACCGTGTAAACGTTTCCCTGTGAGTTTTGTATTCTAAAGGGGTTACTATGTTTTTACCGGCCAGGTGACTTGCAGAGTGTGCAGTTTTTAATTCGTACCGCTAGATGTCCGCGCACGTAATTGGATTTTATTCAATTCTAGTACTCTCACTCAATGTTAAATTGAAAAATATAGAGTTCACCATTTTATTGGCGTAGGGGTGGAGTGCGATATGCCGCAAATTGTACGAAAAAGCAATTATGGAAAAATGGGTACCTACCCAGCTAATATACTTCGATTCACAAGTTCTACAATTTATTTGAAAATCTTCAAACACTCCAAGCATATACGTGCAATAGGGAAATATCTGGTTTTTCAAAAAAATACATTTTTAAGTAAGAAAAGTCTATGAAATACTGTCGAGTAGAAAAACAAAATTCGCTTAGAACCATAAGTAGCATAAAAAATATTTTTTAATTTTGAATTCCCGCAAAAACCATTATTTCATTGGCCACGCCCCTAATACGTCATATTTTATATATTTTTTAAAGATATATTTCCGTTTTTATGATTTACCCAAATATTTAATTTTGAGGCCAATTTTCAACGAGGTCGTGTCTAAATAGGAGCGAAGGTTTTCACGGTCACTGTTATCAATATTATGTATCTTTTTTGGATGATACCGTGTATGTTGGATTTGATCAAATCCAACATACACGGTATCACTCAAAAAAGATATATAATATTGAGTTCATGTTTATTTGTTCCTGACTATTCAAATTTGTTTAGAACATTGTCACGAATTTTGACGCTAGACATGTTGCGATTTACTAGAATGCTTATGAAGTTTGTATTTAAATTAATATATGAAAACCTTTCTCTACAATATCTGTTTAGATATATAAAATACAATTAATTATTCCAAATCCAATTCATATATTTCTATTGGTATTCGTTTTTTATTATATTTTCCTATTGCTTGTTAACCTTTTATAAATAAATGTCATTCAAATAAAAAATACCAGATGTTTTGATATCTTTTTGCTTATAATGAAACACGTAATTTCAACTTTTAAAAAATTGTCATAAAACATGATAAAATCGGTAGAAAAAAGTAATGTGACATTTTCGTCACATTTATGCAATGCCTCGAAGTATTTTCAATTGTCAAAGAAATAGAAAATATTTTAAAACAATTGTTTTGCTTATTTGAACAAAGCACAAAATATGTACTAAATAAAAAAGTACACGTATGAAAATACGTTTTTCTGTTTTCAAAAACGTGTTTCTGTTAGTTTTGTGGCGAGTGAATCTCAAATCAACTTTCTAACAGACAATAACATCATGTAATCATCTGTTTATGAGAAAATGTAGTTTGATTGCATTAAATAGTGGAATATCTGTGGTGTAACATTGATAATCAATTAACGTTAGGGTTTATTTTGGATTCTGTAAGCCCTGAAATGGTTCACATGGTGCTCTAAAGGGTTAAGGAATGCTATTAACTATTTACGGTGGCCTCCGTGGCGTAGCGGTGAAGACGCTTGACTCACGCACGAAAGATTCTGGGTTCGATTCCCAGTGTGAACACAATAATTGAATGTTGTTTTTTTCAAACCTAGGTGTTCTGTGCTGTTATAAACCACTGTAATTGGGCCTCCTGGCCTGTTGTGGTGCAAAAAAAAACTGGTATAGGAAAAAAAATTAAAAATGGAAAATTGTTTTCTGGCGTTGCCTTGCAGGTGAATTGGTTCAGCCCGACAAATTTCATCCCCATGATAAAGGTTTTATGTCTTTTACTTCACAAAAGTCAACAGATGGAAGAGTTGAGGAAATGTGGATGATTAATGATGGGCAGACTGGTGAATGTTACACAGTGTGTAAAATGGCCACTAAAGGTCTGTAAATGCCTAAACTTCCATATTCCTATCTTAAAAATGTTTTACCTCTCAGTTGCAACAAATTGAGACATGTTTATATCGTTTATGGTTTCACGTAGTACTAATTTTATAATTAATTTATCCTGATTTCGGGTTTTTGTTTTTGATGAAAAATATTCAAAACATATTTATGAAGAACTGCGACGATTATTGAATTTGATTTTTATGCATTTATAGTATCTACCTATCTGTATCCAATATCTGAAAGCCATGCACTTTATTTTTGCAAAGCGCAGTAAATTATTGGGAAATTAATAGCATTTTATCGATAGAAAAAGCTTTTGCCGGGTTTATTTAATTGCCAGTTGAATGCATTTTGCATATTCACACAGATGTTTTCAGGGCAATGAAAAAAGTAAAATGATTATGACCATGGTAACTAAGTTAGCGGGACAAGTATATTCTATAAATGTAAGATATTACAACAAAAATGAAACACATTTTAGATAAGAATATATGAAGGTCTAGATATTTACAGAACTTGTGACCTGTCATTGGCTCGGTTAAGTGATTAACTATCTATAAGGCAGAATGGCAAATATAGCACAGTGTGTAACGTGATCACTTAGCCTCAGCCAATGACAGATTATAAGTTCAATAAATGTTTAGACTTTTGCATTATCAACAGCTTTAACACTAAATTTAAAAAAAATGTTTAAAAATACAAACGTGAAAATAATTCATGTTCAACATGTATAAAATATTCAAAGAACATGTTTTCCATCTCTTATGCTATTAACACATACTAAAAATATTTTTTTATATGAAATAATTAGCAAAATTTTAAAAACAAATAAATTATTTATATTGCAAATGTATAAGATGTTGATACATGGATTGTGTCCGTCTTTTTCCAAATTTAAAAAGCGCATCAAAAGTAAAAATTGAACAATAGAAAACGGTGTATTATTCCAATGTGCTATCTTTACTTCAATATGGTATTATTGTTTGGGAAAGTTCTTGCGCAAGTATTATGAACTCAGTAAAAATAAGAGAAAGATTAAAAATCAAAGGGATTTAAAAAAACCATCAACAATCCCAAAAATGAACTATTTAAAATTTTTTATGTTCCAACAATTGATAAAATATATTCAATAAAAAAAAAATTTACAAAATTAATTAATTAAATTGATCTTAAAAAATAATTGCCAAAATTGAACACTAAACATTTTGAAAAGAGTTATGTATATCAGGGAATAAATTTCTATTACAATTTGCCCAATGCGAAGAAATGAAAAGTATCAATATCTTTACAAAATTTAAGCAACGGGTAGGTATTTGTCCGTCAACCTCTTTTATTAAACGTTGCTTTTTAACATTTAAGTCATATTTAAAAAAAATATTTTAAAATTAAGGAAATATGTATTTTTTTCATTTTTAAAAATATTTTATTCTACATTATTTCAAGTTTTTTTGTTAAGGAACTTGAAAACCTTATTTTATAATTTTCTTCACTATGTTATAATATATATGTGGGTATTTGTGTATAGTTGTGTATAATTATACATGCGTGCGCATGCATGCGTATTTTAAATGCGGTTTTACGCAAAAATTAAACCTTCATTAAATGTTTGAAATATATGTGTATTTTATATTGAAATTAATAATTTTATAATCCCACAGCAAGCACAAGAAGTTGCCTCTTTTAAAGTGTAGTATTTTGTTTCATTATTTGTTTCTGTACTTATGCTTTATTGTGTATATTTTTTTGTTAACATGTTGTAACTTCATAATTTATTAAGTTAATAAAAAAATATGCCATTCGAAAACAATAATTTTGTTCTTCAATAAATGCTATGCGTTTTTTTGTTAAATATATTATTTTATTTGATTACAAAACCTTCAAAATGGAATGTCAAGAAAGCGAAAGTGGGTGTTTTTAACACCACTTTTTGTTCACGTTTAATCGAGGCTATAAAGGGTTTCTTCTTAATAATAAATAAGGAAAATTAGGTGTATCCATTGATTACTAATTTGTCGTTGTGTCCTCTTTTTCTTTTTATTAGGAAAAAAACGGACCCTGATAATGTCAACACACAATACATATTTGTGATTCGACCATTATTTTAGTACGTTAACTACATTTTATTATATGATATACAAATTGATCGAGGCAACACAAAATTTTTTTGTTCGCAAAGATTCGACTCCTGTGAATTTCGAATTCCAAGAAGTTTGTTTTAAAAAAAATGTTTCCACGTCAGCTGGCTTTATAAGACAGGCGTTGTGGCTCAGTTAGTTAAACGATCAACTGTGAAACTGGCGTCACGTGTTCCAAATAAAGAAACTAAGATTTTTGCTCAATTGATCTAGGCGTTGTGGTGTGTGGTGTATAATTCATATTTTTTCTTCCTGCTGAAAAACATCTTAAACAGAGGCTGGGGGGGTTATTCCTTTAAAAAACAATTGTTTTTGGTTTAAGTCCTTTTCAACAAATTATTCATTTAAACATTCGTAAAAGCTTAAGTAAACTTTGAAAAGTTTGATCGATTTATTGAATTTAACGCCCCGAGTGATTCTTAAGTTATTGGTATTAAAATCAACTTATCTCGCACGTAAAACGTACAAAAGCCATTGTCTTTTTCGTCAGCTGTAGATAAGAAAAATATATAAAAGAAATAAAACGGAAGGATTGAAATTTTTATCACGGATGAAGTTTGCAAGTTTGACATCATAAAATATCAATTTCTAGAGAAATCACGTAGGTCGTTTTCTTTTCTAGACCCCTTACTCCACCCCTGTTTTTGCGAGATGTCATGACAATCATATTCAGCCAGGGTCGGAACTAAACGATGTTTTTATATATTTTTTATGTCCTAAAATTACGTTTAGATTTCGGCGCTGTGAGAACAGCCGTAATATTCACTTCGTTTTTATTTTTATAATAAACGAAAGGTGAAAAAGGCAAATGGGCAAGATTATGACCTCTGAAGGTAGAATTGGTAAGGTCTCGCGTTTGGAATACTTATGCTCGCATCTCGATTCAAGAGGCTCACTCAAAAATCTTGCGGTAATGAAAAAAGGTTACTCACTAAGGTCATACGTATTTTTTAAAAATCATTACGAAGAGCAATAATCTCACTAGGCAACAATGACCTTTGACCCTCAAAATGAGTAAAATCGTTAGGGAAAAAAGATTGTACCTCATATTACATAGTGCGATCGACAAATCGTCAAGAAAAGGCGTTGGTATAAATTATAGTTGTGAGCTTGAAATTATTTTTTTAATTTTTTTTAATTGTCCCTACTGTAAAACCAATATATGCTCTACAAATTTATTTAAGATTATTTTTCCGATCAATAATTTTAACCCAAAATAGTCGGATTCTTTTAATTACTGGTAAATAATTCGTCCCTGAAGATGGTAAAGACTGGACTCATCATTTTAAAACATTGTAAATACTTACAGTAACATTTTGTTCTTGGAACATCAGGCCTTAAATAAAAAAAGCGATAAAAACCACACGATTTTTTTCTTGATATATCAGAATTTGTGTAAAAACTATCGAGAAAACTTTGAATTTTTTTTTTCTATCATTTAAAAATAAAATTGCCTTAATAAATTACATTTACTTTTTCATTTTTAATTTACTTGTGCATGTTGTCACTTCATCGGCCCATACCCACGTACCGAGCTGTCAAACGTTTTTTTTTATATAAATAAGAACTTTCACATCAATAAAAATTTCTGGTTAGTATGATATTATTTTGAAAACATAAAAAGAAATGAACTGAAAAAAAGTATTTCAACGCATATAATTTTGTTTACTCTGAAATATGAGATATGTTCCTCAGCTTTCTTTTTTTTGTCACTATTAAGTGTCATTTATTTGTTGTGATTTTTTATGTCCGTCAAGTTTTTTTTGCTTTAAGTTATCGGCGAGAAAATTGCTAAGCTACCCAAACTTAAAAATCGTTCAGTATCTGTGTGCACAAAATTGCGTGCGCTTTCTCCGGTAATACATACGTAGTACCACTATTATTTTTGTTGATAAATCGTAGATGGCATTAGTTAAATAAAATATCCCATTTACTTCAGAGTTAAAATGTCATATAAGTACCAGTAAAAAAAAAATCAGTCGTCAAAATTCGGTGTATCAACATTATATACGATCGCGTTAAATGGAAGGAAACCTAGTATGCATGGTCGCGTATAAATGTATGATACAGACGCATTCAGAGGGTTAAAAATATGTTGCACTTGGTTTTCATGTACCATTGCAAGGATTTGTCGCACGTAGTAACGAGGGTAATACATCAGACAATCCCGTCCGCCATTGTTTTCACGTTTGCCATGTCACCCGTGCTCGATGACAGATTTACAGCTCTCTACGTTACCGACACAGCAATGACATCGAGCTCGCTACTTCACCTACGCGACTTCTTTTTGAGCAGAAATATGGAAAATAATAAAAGTTCATAAAGTAAAATGCACGTTTGAACAAAGCGGGCGGTAAAAGGTAAACTAGACTCACCATTTTTAAAATAAACATTTATTCGCCGCGTTTTCAGAGATGGCTGAGTTACGAACACAGATTGTTATTTGACCTGGAGGGGATAACGAAGCATGCTCATTAGCAAAAGATTGAAGCGAAAATTGCTGACTCAATTTAAACTATACTATTCGTTCGTCCTTGGTTGTGTTCAGAAAGTTTGCATAAATTTCAAATGCATAATTCATGTAATGTGTATTGAAGTTGAATTATTATTTACCCTGCGTATAATGATGATGATGATAATGTACTAGGTTTATATTAATAACTTTAATGAAATTGGTTTTATTTTTTCGTACTTATGAAAATAGTATGTACTAAGCAACACCTAAAAATATTCTTCTATAAACATGTATATAAAATAATAATGTCAGATAGACAATCGGGTTGCGGTCGCGTAGCTGGTGTGGCGGACTCACAAATCAAAGGTTTGAGGTTCGAACTCCACTCTAACCCAAATATAGTGTTACAAAAAGTTGTAAATAACTCACTGATTTTCTAGAAAGCATTGAAAACTATTATAAATGGCCCCCATCATAGAAATATTTAGGTAACTAATAAAAACGCAAATTTTTGTTTTCATGTTATTGTTTTTTTTTTAAAGATGAATCTTTAAAAAAAATTATTATTTATAAAATTAACAGGTTTTTGGTTTTAAAAAAACAACAGTTGAATGAATTAAATAAATTTGCATGTTCAAACATATTCAAAATGGTAAATATAATGTAGGTTGTTCTGTGCTGTAATTCACCATTGTAATAAAGTCTTCTGGCCTGTTGTGATGCGAAAAAAAAAGTGGCTACTCAAATGCATGAATGCATGTTTCCTTTTCTGATATCTCCTCATCTCAGTTGTAAAATCAATATTTATGTTCCTGATGGCTATCTCCGACAGCGTCAGCACAGACTGTTTTACCTCCCGGTTTCCAGAACCAACCTGCCTCTGTCATGCCGATTGGAAGAGCAGTCAAACAGCTGAACATTATCACTTTGGAGATCGACATCTTTTACATTAGTGAAACTATGTTTAAAAGGCAAATACTCTTGCTAATGGAGAGTATTATACCTTAATAATGTCAAACCATTACTCAAGGGCTCTTAAATCCTTCGTTATTTGTTACGTTACTTTGTGAATAAATAAATTTGAATTTGAATTTGAAATTTGAATTTGAATTTGAAATTTGAAAATGTTAATCTTAATAACATCAATAAAAGTTAAATCCAGTCATTGTCTTTAAAAATTTGGACAAACTTAAAATGCTGTTCATTTTAATTTTTTTAAATTTTAATACGCATGTGAATGAAAGACATATAATATAATAGAAAATATATATTTTTTGTAAATAAATTAATACCGATACTAGTCTTTGATAAGAAAAAACGGTTTAAAAGAGAGGAAAAGAGAAAAGTTTACGAAATACATGAGTAATTAAGACTAAGTTCCTTTTGTTTTCTTTTTCTTCTTTTCTTTTTTCTTCTTACTTTTATTTATGTTTATATATTTGTGTGGATTTAAGTACGAATACGTATTATTTTATATACAATTTGTAGACACCATAAGTATATTTGAAATCATGTAAATGAATGCCTCAACACGGGTTATGCCCAGTGAGGTATTCATATTGGAAAAAAAAGTGTTACGTAAAAATTTAAACAAAAAATAAATAAAATAACTTCACATGTAAAAAGACAAAAAAAACAAAAAAAAAGAAAAAAAAACAAATTTGATAATAGATAAATGATGATATAAAGTCCGGCAATCATCAAAATGCATTTTAAACTCTTTCAACCAAGGTTTTATTTACACAAAATTATTCAAAACCCATTTACTCCCGTAACTACAAAATTAAAAGGGGTCAAATTTATTTAAGCCTCAAGGGGGTCTCAACTAAGGACCTCAGAAATGCAAACTATTGTTATTATTATTATTGTTATGGATACCTTATTAGCGAATAACGTACAATTTTAACTTTTCTAATTTTTAATTTAAGAAAAACAATAAACTTTATCATCACATGCTAAGGATTTATTCAAATGATTTAGAGAACAGGAGGGTTTTAAGATTTTTCCGAAACATCACTTTATTTTTAAAGCTATATAACTATATGAGTGTAAGTCACTCTCCAAACACAAGAGTAAGTCTCTTTTATAGAAAGTTACAGTGATAACATACACTAGATTTATAAAAGTAGATATGTATGGAATTTAAAAAATTATATTTTATGAAATTTTTTAATTTAAAAAAAATATGACGTATCGCCACAAATACGCTAAGAGACCGCGTAAGAAATATATATATTTAAATCACGTGTAGTAGACAGCGTAAAGGAGGAAATACAGCGGAGACAATCCTGGAATGAACGTGTCTACATAATGGTGGAAAACCGGCTTCCGAGTTCGTGCTTCAAGAGAACACCGAATGCGGATAACCTCTAGGCCGCTAAAAATATGGCAAAGTAGCTCTCAGCAATTTCCATAGAAGATGAATATGCAGTGACACAAACAAACCCTTAGGATCTATATAAACATGACGAAGAAAAATAAGTTTGAATAATTAAAAAGGATTAACTGAAATCAGACCCTTTAGCATGTCATGCCTTGTGTAGGTTCTGCAGTGCAGATGAGAAAACAAATTTCGAAAACAAAAAGTTTTTTTTTATTTTTTTTCAATATACATAAGAGGTAAAACAGAGAATTAAAAAAATAAACAAAGCAATGAAATACATATAAACAGTAAAAATAGTCAACCAAAAAATCCTACAAATGCATGGCATGTTCGTGGGTATACAAGAAATGTTTATGAATTTTTGCTCCTATAATAAAAAGACAGGTATAACACTTTTGTGTTATATAAAAAAGAGAAGAGAAAATATTCTGTAAAAGATTATAAGGAACTTTTTTATTTTTTAGTAATTAAAAATACAAAAAAAAACATAAAAATATTCCTGATTATCAAAGGGCTACAAAATATGTTATAGAAAAAAAGAATTTATGTCTTTAGTTTGAATTTCGGATAGTGCGTGTTTTTTAAAATAAGGAAAATTCTTAAAGTTTGGGGTAAATGAAATATTATCAGTAAAAAAAGGATTAAAGCATTTTGGGCCTATAAAATATGCATGTCTCTGTGCAGCCTCGTTTTACAATGTGGTATTTCTAACACAAGATTCCTTCTTTGACTTGATCTATTTGAATTACTTATAAATACATTTTGGTTCTTAAATATATATTTTGAACAGAAAAAACAATATATTTGTCTTATATCTAAAAGTTTAGCTTCTTGAAACAATTAGAAAGAGAAAAAAGTGCGATTTTTGTGAAACGTTATTTTTAAAAAAATTTTTTGAACAGCTTCTAATGGTTTAATATGGTTGTTATAAGCTCCCCCCATCCAATTATTCCATAGAAAAACGATGACTATACAAGTGCATGATAAACCATTTTATAGTATTTAGCTGGGCGTAAAATCTTAGCCTTTTGATTAACAATTATTTCAAGATGATTTGTCCATTTAAGTTGATTTAATTCTTGATTTCTAAGTTCGTTTGATAAGTGCCGAGGCACAGTAAGTTTGACGGCTAACTATAAAACTGGAGTCACGGTTTGATTCCCGCAGTTCCAAAAAATAATTCAAATATTTCTTCTCAATTGGTCTGGGTGTTGTAGTGTATTTTTCATTATCTTTTTCAATATCCTCTCTTTCCCACCTGCAAGTTTCTCAAATGGAAGCTGAACGGGTTATTCCTTTTATAGAAATTAAAAATGTATATCTCACTCTAACATAACCAAAATTGTATTTGGTTTTATTTTCCACTTACATACCTACAAACGAACACTTTGTGGCTCTTATGCTACTTACTACTCTGTTTTAATTAGATATTGTCTGACTAATGGACTAGACTAGTGATTGGCAAACTCGTAAGTCAAAGTAGCCAAATATCAGCAATGTAACAATTAGGATTTCTTCTGTTAGCCAAATTTATTATAAAGAATCACGTTTTTTGGAGTAAGTTTAAACTTACTAACAATATTAGGTAAAACCAGATATCATAATGATAATCTCATTTATTGATTATTTTTTTACTTTTTAATAAAAAAAATACAAAAACCTCATTTTACTTGAACAATCACCTTGCATTTTCTTGGTTTTGTCTAGTTTGTATGACGTTGTTTTTAATTTTATACAGAATTTTAGGTTTTCATCAATAAGACAGTCCAAATTTTTTTTTACAAGGTTTATGCTTGAAAAGTATTATTTATTTATTTAACTTTTTATACATAATGTTATTAGTACATTGGCGGGCATATTGTCAAATTTCTTCCAACCAACCAATAAAATAAAAGTTTTAGTTTTATAACGCAAGTTACAGAACATATTCAATAGAAAAAGAACGTATTTGGTTATAAATTACCTTGAATCAAAACTATTACTCAATGGGAAAATAGAAAAAAGAGGAAACAGGAAAGGAAGAGAAGTTAAAGAAGAGAAAGGAGATGTTTCTCCAGACGTGATTTAAACAGAAAGAGGAATTGTGGATTGTGGGTATTAAGAGAGTGCCTTGAGAGTAAGAACAAAGAGATAAACCATGAACTGATGAGCGTTGAAATTTTTCACGCAGGTATATAGGAGCGTTAGGACTATGAAGTACATGAAACAAAAGTGAGAGGGAGTGATAGTTTCTCCGCTGTCTCATTTTGAGCCATTTCAGTTGCCTACGATAATCAGAAATGTCGTCATATTTCCTAAGATCAAAAATGTACCTTATGCATGTATTATGAAATTGTTTGAGTTGCTCACAGCTTAAATCAGTCTTGGAAACATCAGCGTAATCTAAAACGGGTAGTAGTAATGCTTGTACAAGGGTGAATTATTCACGTGTGTTTGGACCAACTATCGACGAAATCTATATACACCTACCCGTCTTTTTCATTTTCTAGCGCACTTCAAGCAACAATAATTCTGCGTGTGAGTGCCGGTAACAACATTAAAATTGCAGTACTGATTAAACCTCAACCAGTAAAGTGCTTTACAAATCTTACAACAAGCTTCACCAACCAGGTTTCACCAACCAGGTTCCAGCGCACGTCACACCTCATCATCAGCAGGTTATTGGAGTTGTGCAACCTTCGTTCTCCTACAATACAGTCAACACTTAATTTTCCTCCTCTTAGGACAAGGTATTTTTCACACTTCGTCCACTCCTCAATAGCATAAATGTGCAGAGCCCAGGAGTCTAAGAATAGCAAATGCTAGTTTTGTTAACTAATTGCATAGGTCAGGAATACTATTCCAGATGTTAAAAATCATCATGTAATTTATTTATATATAGAAATATTAAACAGTTCAAATAATAAGTACTTTGGCCGACTTATTGCTAAAAACAATATCTTTCAGCCAACCAAAAAACAGATTGGTCAAAAAGAAAAGATTGGTAAAAATTTTGTACGAAAAAATCATCAATGCTCGTATATACCAAAAGATAGGTACAAACATAAAATCAAATAAAAACCTTATTATTAAAAAATATCTTTTTTTTTATTGAGAGAAAAGGCTTGCATTTATCAAATTTAATAAAATAAATAAGTATATGTAGGGATCAGATAGTGTGTTTGGAAGAAGAGAGAAAAAAGAGGAACCAAGGAAAGAAAAAAGGGATAAAAACACAAATTTAAGTAAAAGAAGCAGTAAAACTCTGGGAGTTAAAGATTCTGGTGATATATAAAAATATTTCAGGCGTTTCTTGAAAGTGGCTAGAAAAGGTGTATTGTTTATATCAAGATGTAGCCCATTAAAAGTCAAGCAGTTTGGACGGAAAGGGAATAGCTGAAAAATGATGTGCTGTGTCGAGGAATGGAAAGTGTTCTCTCCTGATAAGAGTGAAGCGAAAGATCATGATCTGAAAGGTAAATGAAATTATCCGCAAGACATTTCGGAGCGCAAGGATTGTGCAGAATATTATGAAGAAGTGACAGAGATTGAAAGTTAATGCGCTTATAAATTATAGACAATTTATATTATTAGTAGTATCACATTTAGTTACACTGTCAGATAACACAGTCAATTTGCCACAAAATATGGTTTAATTACTCAGTTTATACAATGCAGCAATACTATGCAGTTTGGACAACTCAGACAGATCCAATATGTAGTCCTGATCAGTACTAAATGACTCACAGAAAAACTCACAGAAAACGTCTACACAGTTACTATTTCTGCTACTCTG
This sequence comes from Micrasema longulum, assembly GCF_059751315.1. Lineage (NCBI taxonomy): Eukaryota > Metazoa > Arthropoda > Insecta > Trichoptera > Brachycentridae > Micrasema > Micrasema longulum. Next base: position 524,429 of record NW_028277428.1, on the reverse strand, counting down.
TTTATACGACATGTGATAAACACGTATCTAACATCAACATCTGTTTTGTACTGTCACCTCCAACTGCGTAGGAGTTCCCACGCTTTTCTCAAACATAAATCCTACATATCAAATAAAAAGTTTATCTTGCGCTGTGAGAACCGCAAGCACGTAACTAAACAGCCGCATGCTGCCCGCGAGCCGCCGATTCCCGACCACAGGACTAGACGATCAATATACGAGTTACAGTGAATATGTTAAAGTAATTAAACATTTATAATAAAATAAATAAAACAACTTTGTTTTTAACCACTAATTTTTATTTTTCACCTACCGGTTTCAAAGCAAACAAGCTTCTTCGTCAAAGTTTACGTAACTAATGAATTGATTCATTTTTTTTTTATCATGTTCACTGAATACTACACGTGGACCCAATAAATCAAGTCATTTTTTCCTTACACGGGTGGTAATTTCATATCATTATTTTCGAAGTAAGACAGAAGAGGACTAAAAGAAATATTGTTTATTTGGTTATTAATTATTGTTTTCTTCTTATGAATCGCTTTTTTAATTTCTAAGATTTCTAAGTTGTCTAATTTTAATATTTTATTTTCAACATGAAGTACTTTTAATCCAGTATCTTTATCAAAGTTTTGATTATTTTCTATTAGATGATTTGCGAATTCAGTAAAATTATTATTATTTAAGCATCTTAAGTGTTCTTTAACTCTTATATTAAAGTTACTTTATAGACATTTATAATTTATTCGTATCATAATTATATTTCATATTTTCGACCTTCGTGGTGAAGTGGTTAAGATACTTGACTTACGCACGGAAAGTTCCATTTCGATTCCCGGTGAAAACATAAAAAAAAATATTTGTTATTTTTCTCAAGCACTGTAATTAGGCGTTCTAGCCTGTTGTGGTCCAAAAAAATATTCAATCCAGACTGCTTCATCACCAATTGAATTTTAAGTTTTGTAACTAAAAACACTATTTTTCATTATATTATAATAATGTTTTTGCCACATGCCTACACCTTCACGTACAGTTACATATATCAAAGCAACCCTTTACAAATCTGAAGTCAGGTTTATATTCGCTACGTGCATACGTGAAACACACCCTTACGCAGAAAAACGTAGAATTAACGACTGGAACAAGTGAAGACTACGGTGCCACGTGGGGAGAGGATATTTATTTAGTTACACGTGTTTTAGATATTTTATAAAGTTAAAGTAAAAGAAAAAATATGATAAAGGACGTTCATTAAGAATTAATAATCAGATTCTCAGTTGTACACAATCTGCTAGATTTAATATACATATGAAATAAATTATGAGTTGCAATAAAAAAGTTGAAAATACAAAAAAAAATACTAACTGTATTAACAAAAAAAAAATAAAGAATCACATAAAATTTAAAGCTTCAATCCTAAAAAAACATTTAAATTAGGTTTTTTGGCGAAAATTGATTGAAATTTTTCATTTATTTTGTTTTATCTATAACAACAGTTAACTTATTAGGACCAATAACAGGTTTCAGTGGTCTCGCGACATCCTGGGACTAAAATGTTTTTTTTATCATCATCAGCATCATTCCCTTTTCACAATCACAGCGTTTATTGTATTTTTAATTTAAAATGAAGGTGACTTGACTAGTTTTAAACTTAGGTGCCAGTCCAAGGAATATAAAATAATATTATGTAAAAACACAGTTTTAAATAAATATTTCGTATCAACTATGTCGGAAATTGAACCCGAGACCTCTTGCATGGTACGCAAACGCGCTGGCTGACCACTACACCGCAAGGGCGTCAATGGTTTGGTCGTTAGTTTCAATGTCGTTAAATTGAGTATGCAATAAAGTTAATTATAATAATAAATATACGTATGTAGTTTTATTCCACTTTTATTTATAAATTTTTACCAGTGACTGGGTTTTGTCGCGACCAACATCGTCAGACTGGTGGGAGACTAAACAAATGTCCGTGTTATTAACAAGTACAAACAGGGGTTGGCAATCATGATTTTATATAATTATGGAAATAAAAGACTTTAAATTAAAATCATTTAAGTATAAGGTGATAACAATTATATGAATATAAGTTTTGTTTGAATGTTTATAATAAAAACTGGTGTAAATTACATAATTTTATGACCTTTTATAATAAAAATGTATTTGAATTACATGTATTTAAATGTAGTTAAAACTATAACAGGGGCCGCTGGTTGGTAGTTCCATAGACAGCTATGTCTCCCGGGCCCGAGGTAATTAAGTGATTCTCTGAAAGCAAAAAATATAATAATTAAAAATGCAGTTCCACCAAGAAATGTCTGTAGAAAAACTCAATATATTAATTAAGTCAAAATAAGAATTAAGCTCCTTTTTTCCTTTTATTCGATATTTTATTACCGACCAGTTTTAAAAATATACAAGCTTATTTTAAATTTGAAATTCAAATTATATTCAAATTAAAAAAATATATATTAGAATATTATGAATAACCACGTCGTTATTGCAACAAATATTATTTAAAGATTAAACATTTTTGTTTTACTCTCAGAGTAATGATTCACTAGAGAAGCTTTTTGGTTCTATTGTATGGAACAAAGGCGTTCATAATTTTTAGTTTAGTAGTAAGTTAGGTATTTCGTTTAACAATATAAAACATAGAATATTTTTTTACGTATAAGCGACAGCCGGTGTCATGTTATTACTCAATGGTTCCTTTTTTTTCTACAAAATTAAGTATCCATCCATGAACAATTTTTTTTTTTTTTTAAACAATTTAATACACAAATCACACAATTTTATCATAGAGCACAATTTTATTTTTTTATGTCAGTGTTGATTCGGGACTCTTCTATATATAAATCAAAAACATTTATTCACATATTAAAACAACATACAAAATAATCGAAACAGTGTACAAAATAATAATAGAAAAATGTATATAATAAAAAATTATGCATGTCGAAAAATGGAATGCAGAAAATTTATGTAATAATACATGGCAATATGTTATTAATAATTTAAAGTTATATCATAATTCAATTCGGTAATTACTTGATAGTAAAAATAAATACAAAATAATACAATAAAGTAACAATTGTAACATATTTATTTATTTATATACGGCATTTCTGCAATTAACATATATGTGGTATAAAGAGTGCTTAAAAATAAAAATATAAAAAAAAAAAAATCGAGTATGAAATATTAATATACTCGTACTGTACACATTATTAATTACTTGAAATACATATATATTTTAAAGAAATTATACACTAACAATCAATCAAATTATAACTATTCCAACCCAATCTTCTGAAGATGATTTGCTCTTTTTGATAAAAATATGTTGGTCACTTTTAAGTTAGGCAGAGATAAACTAAATATATCAAAATGTGATGCATATTCATTCCCGGTATTCTGTAATCTAACAAGAGGTGAGTTATATCGAGCTACCGTTCTAGAATTTTGATAATAAAATATTGTAGATGTACTGCTTAATCTAGGTGGTACATAGAATGAAATCAATTTCAGTAGATCAGGGGTATCAAACATTGGATTTATTATTTTATATAAAGTCATAAGATCGGTCGATGTCCTTCGTTCTTGCAATTTAGTTAATTTAAAAGAGTCTGAAATTTTGTTATAATTTAATTGATTAGTAGAAAAACTCATCTTAAAATTAATATGTCTAAGAAATTTATTCTGAATTCTCTCAATAGAATCTGAGAAAGTGATTTGATAAGGTGACCATATTGGAGAATTATAATCTAGTTGGCTTCTAACTAGAGATGTGTAAAGATATTTTAATGTGTTTATATTATTAAAATCTTTTTCGGTTCTAAGTACAAATCCTAATAATTTTACAGCTTTGTTAGATATTTTAATAATGTGCTCTTTAGATAATAATTTTGAATCGAACAAAACACCCAGATCGCTCACGGTAGAAACATCAGTAATTTTAGTTTGATTTAACATGTAATTAAATAGAATCGGATATTTTATTTTATAGAATCTCATAGCTTGACATTTGCTTATATTGAGTTGTAATTTATTTTGTTGGCACCAGATGTTTAATTTGGACAAATTATGGGACAAAATGTTACATATATGGTAGAATATGTAATTTAATAAACATAATAATAAAATTAAAATATATGTTGTCAAATAATTATGCATCACTTCATTTCTTCACACTTCACTTCACACTTCACTTCACAAGTTCATTCAAAGATCATATACACATATACCTATATGGATAATAATGAAGACAGCGTCTATATTGTTTATTTATTCCCGAAGCAATCTCATTCAGTGGTCTCTACCCCTCGATAAAATCCAAATATGGATCTTCATCTTAAATACAGACGTTGTTTTGGAGAACTTAATATGTTCATCCAAGACGTTGAAGCTATATATGAAAAGTATCTACAAGCAAACATCGTACGTGTTCTCGGTATTAAGAAGTTAAGGTTACGTGAAAACCTCGTACGGGCATTCTGTTGGGACCTCCGTCCGTAGTCGCCTGACCAGAAAATTGTCAATACATTCTTGAAATAGATTTGACGGATATCAAGAATTTTCATCAATTGAAATAATGGTTCAGATGGGTGAGTCTGAGGACACCGAAGCATAACTCTAAGAATTAGTTTTTGCATCTTGATAAGGGGGTTCATGACAATTGTCGAGCATCCTCCCCAGCCAATTATGCCATAAGCAGCCACCGATTGGAAAAGCGCAAAGTAGACATTTTTAAGAGTGCTAACGTCCAAGATGTTTCTAAGTGAGTTAAAGACATGACACAGTTGTTTTAATTTAAATACCAGGGACTGAGCCTGTGTCTCCCATCGCAAATTTCTGTCAACTACAATGCCTATTTATTTTATATTATCAACTGGTTTCAATAATTGACACGAATTTCTAGAGTTGATATGTAGCTTTAAACTGGCTTCAGGTGGTGTCAATACCCTTCAAATGTCAGTTTACAGCAACTTTAATGACATACGTAAAATAAATTACGTCTCATTTAAATAACTGGAGAGTATTTTCAAGAAATATGTAAAAAAATGTTTGTTATTCTATATTAACGTTGTGATTTAATAACCTAATAAATCAATTACATAAAGAATTTTTTTTTAATGAAGCACTGATTTAATTTTCGTTATTGTACTTTTTTATTTTAAAATCTCGTTAATAATCTATATTAATCAACGTTTAACGTTTTTGTTTTAATTATTCATTTGTTCCCTTTTTATACAAAGACAAAGTTCACCCGGGGAGAAACTGAAATTATTCGATACATAATTAAATACACCGACCTTTTTAGTTGTTTGCGAGGGGTTTGAATATTGAATTTAACCAATGATTAAAACCAATTTTTATAAGTGCTAGAATTTTCTCTGGATACAGGCTGATTATTTAGTTTTAATATATCTTATCCACTTTTGAAAAAAATAAATATAAAAGATTTTCTATTTGAAAATCTGTCAGCTGTTTTAATTTTTATTTGGATCAACAATATTTTTTTAATTAAAATAAAAATGTTTGGTTCTTTATCAACTTATTATATTTTTAAATTTTTTGGTTTGTTTTGGTTTTGAAACTACACAAGCTTTTTTATCAAGGTATATTTCAGTAATGCGTTAAATCCTAATTAAAGTTCAAATAAAACGAATTTGTTTTTAACGACTAAAAAAAAAAAAAACAGCAAATTATACGTTGATAAAGAAGCTTGTGTACCTTCAAAACCACTGTATTTTTAAAGATAAAAATAAGTGATTAAAAACATATTTTTGTAACTTAAATGATAAACCACTGAAATCACACTGAAGGAAACATTAAGAAAACAAGATTTTGTTTTTGGGTCATTTCCAAAATATGATTACTTTTGAATCAAATGAGATAATTTTAATCTATAAATACCTTTCAATGTTGAATAATATTTTTTTCTTATAATATAAGAACATGTTAAAATAGCGTATATGGGACAATTGACGTTTTTCGCACTAAAACAAAGTTTAATCAATTAATGTAATTTATCTATATAATAACTTTTTAAAGCGCCTTTGAGGTGTTACATTACAAAAATGGCGCTATATAAGTTATCCATAATGACAATAATAAAAGTGGACTGCAGATTTTTATTTCAACCTAAGAAAGCATTTTTATGATGAAAGTGGTATTTAGTGTTATATTTACGGACAAAATGGCTTATTGCGATAATTTTTGCATGTTTAACAACAAAACGGCGAAAAGTGAACTCCCGTTATTTATCCTTTTAGATACATTTGTTTTATTTAAGAATAAGTATTTTTGTTTGTGGTTCAGAATGCAAGAGGTAAGATCTTTATTATTGAGAAGATTTATTTTTAAATTTGTAACTGGAATCGTAAAAAAACGTTCGTTTAAAATGATGGTCACCCTGTACCTGAGCCAACATATTATTATGAGGATAGCTTAACAATGGGCGCGAGTTGGGGCGACCCCATATTACACAAACAAATAAGTTCAACACGTCATGTGGTAATTATAAGCGCTGTTTACACTACTTGGTACTTGATGCCTTGTGCGTGCTCTCTGTCTTCATGAATTCAAAACTTAACTCGCGAAACAATCGAAGGTTTCGGAAAAGTCAAAAGTTATTTTACTTTTGAAAAAAATATACTTTGAGATACTCACACCTCGAAACCATTATAAGTTTGTATCTTCAATTTATAAAAACTGGTCCAAAAAATTTCGAGTGTTAACCTCTCTGAGCCTGAACGAGAAAAAAAGCGAGCTATAAGCTATAATTACAATTATAAACAAAAATATGTTGTTATGATTATCATGGTAGTGTTTATAAAACTGTTCATACATTCATACATTTTATCATAAATTTATGTTGCAAGAGAATAACATATGACATCGCGCTCTTCTAGCTGTGACACGTTGACCAGTTGATATATGGACATCGCGTTAGCGAGGTGGTACAGCGGGGAGCTGGAAGGCGGAATGCATGTAAAACGTAAACCATGAAATCCGGATTTTTGTGGTTTTGGCTGAAATAAAACAAAAAGCACACGTGTTAACTAATCAACATATGTCAAAGATTATTAAACTGTAGAGTTTTCTGTTTGCACTTCGGAAAAACAAAGACAAATTTTGCTAAAAGGATTCGATACAAAAATATTTCAGTAATTGCGATAATTTGATGATTTACAAAAAAAATAATGAAAAAATATGCTACCTATTTTATTCTCAAAAATTCATTTTACAATAAAATTTGGTTAGATACTATTTCCGGTAGCTTTTTATAACAGAAAACTACTAAAAATTTATATTCATGGTAGAAACTTAATCCTTGCTTCACTGTTTTACTTCGTTTTGTTTTAATACTTTTACTGAGAAAAATCATTCTCACTTAATATTCAAGAGTAAAGGCATTCTAATACCCGTATGCAGAAACAAATCTTAAAGTTAGAAAAGTACATTCTATTGTCTTCACCTTCGGGTTATTCTCTGCATTTGAAATTAGAATGTACTTTCCTCACCTTAAGTTTTGTCTGTGCATACGGGTATTAGTTGTTTTAGCTTAATAAATTAATAAAAATGAATAAAGGAATATATGAAAAAGGAATATAGATGTTCAAATATAGGCAGAATGGTGAATGTTACACAGTGTGTAAAGTGTCCACTTAAACTAGCCAGTAACAGGTCGTAAGCCCTGTGGATGCCTAGACTTAAATATGCATCCTTCTCTAAAAAGTTCTACATCTATGTTGTAGTATGTTAGTATAAGTATCTTAAAAGTAAGTTATACCCGTATGCAGAGACAAAACTTAAGGTGAGGGAAGTACATTCTAATTTCAAATGCAGAGAATAACCTGAAGGGGAAGACAATAGAATGTACTTTCCTCACCTTAAGGTTTGTCTCTGCATACGGGTATAAATCTTGGTTAATATTTTTGAAAGAAAATACTTTTATTTAATTTTCTGATAAAAAACAATTTTCATGTACTTTTTAATAAAAAAAAAACATTTTTTTCCAGGTGATCATTATTCTATGTTGTCTTTAACTTTAAACAAAATATTTTAATACCCTTTACGAGAGTGAAGTTATTATACTCGACTGTTTATTTAACGCTAGAGGTCTCGGGATCGATTTCCGACATAGTTGATTTGAAATATTTATTCAAAAGAATTTTTTCACACTAGAATATTTTATAGTCCCTGGACTGGTACCTAAAGCTTAAGCCTGCTCATCGTACCTCCACGTAATAAAAATGATCAATTTATGCTGCGATTAGTGTGCCAATGCACCCTATGCACCATTCAGTGGGGAAAGGGAATGATAATGATGATTAATTTAAAACTAGTATAAAAAGTATGCACGGTTATTGTGATTAAATTACTCTAAAAACATACTGGTCAAATAACAAAAAAAAACAAATCTGAGCTGCTTTCAGCGAGCAGATAAGAGCTTGCATATATAAACTTTTTAGTCAAAATACTTATGAATGTACAAATTGTGATCATTGTTACTATTTCCATATTAAATTGATGTTATTTTCATCACTGAAACATAATTTTATGAAATATGAATCTAAAAATATAATTTTCCCTTGCGCATCAGAAAATTATTCTGAAAATTTCATTTATCTTTTAAATCATAGTTTATTACTTGGCTCTTCTTATCAGATATCTCTTTTCATTCCTCGACATGCACATTATTCTTCAGCAATTATTTTTTTGTTCAAGGATGCCTGTCTCTTCATTCCAATAATGCACCTTCTCTGGCCACGTTTAGGAAACGCCTGAAAGATAACAATTTATCCTTATAACCTTCACTTATTTTTTTATTAAAAATATAAAACATTTTTTATTAGTTCTCTGTTCTGGTTGCAGCTCCTCCTGTTTCCTTTCTAACCCATTAACTGATCCCATATTCCTTATAATTTAATGTTTATAAAATAACGTACTTGTATTAAGTTCAAATGTGAAAGCTTTATTTATTTATTTAACAGAAAGAAACAGTCGACAATGATTTATTAACATGAAAATATATAGTTTTAGACAATCTAGCGAAGTAACTTAATAAAAAGCAAACATATTAAATTGTGGTACAGCAAAAGGGTGTGTTTATGTGTATTTATATGAGAATAAGTGTATAGGTGTGTTTGTGTGCATGTGGTAGTAAGTGCTCAGGTTTGTGTAAGTGTGAGCATCATTAAATATTAAGTGGGATCGTATCGCAGCCAGAAAGAATCAGTTTTGATTTATTTTTAAATAAATTAAGCGGCGTGTTAAATATATCAATAGATGATAAAAAAGCATTATAGTTAGAGCAAGAACGATAGAAGAAAGACTTTTGTGCATAGTTAGTGCTACAGACTGGCAGATGGAAAAGATACTTATTTGTTGTCTCGCGAAAGGGTACATTAAAATTAATTTTGGAGAGTAGGTTAAAAGAGTCTAATTTATTATATAATCATTTATATAAATAGCATATTTCAAATAAAATGCGTCTTTTTTCAAGGGTAAAAAATCCATTTTGTTTATCAGATTGGCTGTAAGTGGAAAGCGTTTGATTGTTTTTATAATCTAGGTATTTTTAAATTTTTTTTAAAACAGTTTTGCTCCCAAATTAAAAGATTTTTCATTTATTTAGTTTTTTCCTGTATGTATTTACGATAAGTGATTTAAGTACAAATTTTTGATAAGTCTGTTTTTCGGTTGGCTGGAAAATATTTCTTTAAGGAATAAGTCTTTAAGTTTAATAATATATTTTTTAGGTTTATTTTTTAATATGTAAATCTTGTATAATTTTTGGTTTAATTTTTTTTTATAAATCTTGGGTATAAGGAAATTCATGTTTCTAAAAAAAAAATACTAATTAAAATATGTTAATATTATAAATGTTTATAAAAGGCAGATTTGCCGTTTATGTTAAAAAAATAAAATAAATAAATAAATAAGTCCGCTAATATACTCATTCACTGTACTTGAAGATTAAAATATATAAATAAATTTTAAAATTCTGTGGATTAAATTGATAATTTTGCGGAATGAAAATAATCCTCAAAAAGCAGTTCATAATATGGTCGACTTTATATCAAATAAAACAGCCAACTCAAAAGCATTGCGAATAAAAAAAGTATTTTTTCGAACGCTCACTGCACAAATTAAGATAAACCTGTTCCAGCCCAACCACCCTATGAGCGTACAAGTTCGGATCATTTGAATTCGTGTTGCGAGTCATTTATAATGCACACACGAGGGTAGTTTAGGGGAGGGTGTGATAGGGGTAGTCGAGTAGAGGGGTCGGCTATTGTACTCTAAATGCCATCCGAATGCTTTGTCGGTTGTGAATAGATGATATGTCAATAAACAAACAAACTCTTTTACTATTTCGATGTAAACAGTAATGAAAGTATTGTTTAGCTTCTAATAAAGAAATGTGGTCATACACAATTATTGTTTACCGGCGGTTTTTTTTGCATTAAAGAGAAATTAACAATAAAAATTACTAATGTCGTTTAATAATGAAAAAAATAACGACGGAACAAAATATTTTTTCGGGATGAAAAGTACCTTTTATCGATTGCAAATTCTCTAACTATCACTTTAAAAATACGACAATTTGTTAGTTTCTTCTATTGCACTTCTACGAAAATTCATTTTTTCCTCTTTTCCACAAAAAAAAAAAAATTCACTGAAATAATCACAGCAGTACACAATATTCATGTAGTATATAGTATGAAATAATAGAATTATCAAAACTAAAAAAATTAGTGAACATATAATACAAAAAACAAAAAGTAAAAATGAAACATAATATTTCTAAATAAAAGATAACAATATTTCCGAGGGAGTTACAATGAAAAGTATCCTTTGACACTTGTAATTTTTTTTGCTATCTCTACACAATAAATCTATTCGATTAAACAGATAAACACACATTCGCATTTATAATATTAATATGGATAGTGATTAAAATATAAACTGAGCTGAACAAGTATTTTATATTACAGAGACTATGAAGAAATAAGTTTTGGTTTTAGTTTTTATTTCGTCTTCAATATAGGTATAATTTATAAGCTTATTGAAAGTCGATATATAAATAAATAAACAAAACAACACAAAGAGAACGTCAGGTTTCAATAAATAACTACACATTTCAAAAATAATCAAATAAGTTAACACAAACAAAATAATACTATTGGTTCCATATACTGCTATCTTCCATGTACTCATTAAGTCAATAATAGGCCTTTTTTTCAAGTACGCTTTTTATGAAAATTTATCAAAAGTATTAGAAGGGGTCATTTAAACTGTCAGTTGGGTTAAAATATTGTTGTTTTAATAATAATAATGAATGTTCTTGAAAAGCTTGAAACTTCTACGAAACGTATATTTTGCGCTGTTTCAAAGCAAGATTAGATACGGTATTGTGGGCTGAGGTGGAGCCGCTTTATCTATACAAGATCCATTAATTAAAGCTTAAAAAGCAAGTATACGAATCATTTTTAAAAAAACCATTTCAATGTCATTCAGAACCACTATTTAAGAAATTAAGTTTTGAATGTGAGATTGTTATTTACAATGACCCTGTTGAAAGATGTCCATGATAAGAAACCACTACTAGTTAATATACACTCCAAAAAAACTCAAACCATAACTAAAAGTAAAATTGTGGTTTCTCAAATAAAGATAATTTTTGCCCAATGATACGCAAGTTTTATAGGACCTTGATGCTTTAATAAGCTAGCTCGAGAAATTACTTATTCTTTTAAAAATAAATTCCCAGCTGAAGTTAAGGAGTGGCTCCTCAGAATTGGAAGAAATCAGCTGGATGAGGTTGTAAAAATACGAAATTAATGCTGCTTTCAATCTTCAATAAATAATGTCTCTGTTTCTTTTATTTGATAAATACATTATTTTTATATCTGTTATTTTCTTTTCTTAGGTTTTTAGTTTTTAAAATCCAAACTGTTAGTTTCCAATTAAAAAAAAAAAAAAAAATTTCCTTTCAAATTTCATTTCGTAGGGCTGAAGTTCCTCATCCACTTCGATGTCAAATACTTATTTTGTTTTATTTTGTATTGCATGTATTTACTTTTATTTTTTGCCAATAAACGCCGTATTTCGGAACTGAACCTAAACCTGAATAACCTAAATTCTTCAAAAATTATTTAAATCTTAAATTTTTGGCACAGACATTTATAATACAAATCTTTTAGCTAATGGTTTTTCGGGATCATCATCATAATCAAACCGTTATCCGCACCAGAGTACTGCATTTGCTCTCCTCTAAAACTCTAACTATCTTCCTTTTCATAATGCAAAGTTTATCGGTTTTTGGTCAAAATTACAAAAATAAGTTTAAAAAATGGTTGATAAATTAATAAAATTGAACCACCGCTAGATAACATTATCACACTGGGATGATATTCTGAATCTTCTTTACCGCCTAGAGAATGATTAATTTAATCCCATCCAATATCAATGATGTTACTACAGTATTGCTGTTAATATCTTGTATGAAGAAACATCTTCTTTATCTATCTTAATCTATCCTCGTTTCCTTTTTCCTCTTAATTCATTTTTCGCATTGAGTAATTGTATTGATTTAAGGTAATTTATAATCAATTACAGTTATTTCTATTTTGTATATCTTTAGCTATTATATTTTTATTTTCTATTCAATATGTTTTGTTACTTGAATGAACGGTTGGTTTGAATTAATTGCTATTTCTCAATAAGCCGGTCAATTTACAATTAACATAAAGAACAAAAAGTAATATAAATTAAAAAAAAAAAATTGGCATTTTTGTTTTTTTTATGGCCACACTGATAATAAAACGTCAAAAAAATACGAGTACGTGAGATCAAACATGAAAATTTTCAATTTATTTCAACAGAGAGGGAAAAACATTTTGAGAAGGGAATATGGAAGTCTAGGCATTTACAGGGCTTATGACCTGTCATTGGCTGGTTTAAGTGGCCACTGCCCATGTTGAACATCAAACATTGATGAAAATTTTCATTTAGAACATTATTGCGGCCATAAACATTACCCAAAAAACTTAATTAGCCAAATTGAGCAAACCGTTCTAGTTTTTTCCTTTTGTTAAAACAGTTTAAAACATCGTTTGTGGTTTAATTATCAGTGTGGCCATTATATGAAACAATGTATAGTCGTATTCAAAAAATAAAAATCCCCAAATCAACCACCCTCTAAGGGGCAGGGATGATTCTAAAAACCACATCTGGTTAAGTTGACATATTTGGGCCGCGATTATGATATTACATTATATTTTTTCCAACTGTTTTCCTATCTTCCTGAATGTACGTATTTAGAAACGTCTCGGAACCGGCTTTATAATCGCTCGGTAGATAAAAACAGACGATCGTTAACATACTGTCTTGATAATAAACAAAAATTATATATAAATCATGTTCAAGCGAGCAATTTTCGCTTGAACTGGGATTGATTGGAGTAAATAATTGCTTTAAAGTCGCCGTTTTTTATCACAAAAGTCTATTTAATATGTAAATGGGGACTTTTTAATGTTTTAAGGAACGCGGACTAAATTTTCGGTGTCATTCATTCAGTCAGTAGAACATACTGAGGTAGATAGAGATAGTACAGAAGTTAAGTTTACCGTCTCAGTATGTTCCGATGGAGATAGCCTTTATAATCGCGGCCCTGGTCACCGATTACCGCATCCCGGCATATCAAACCGGCTAGATAATTGCGCCTTATTCGTAATAAACCGCATCTTAATGCTTACAATTCTTTATTTCATATTTTTATTATTTTTAGGAAACCCTCAAGTTTTTTTTAAGGTATTTTTTTTTACGTCACCAAATAAAACCGTGTCTGAAAAGTTGAAACAAATAACACTTGTATAGTGGGTAAAGTTGATTCAACCGATTAAAGATTCACGATTTGGACCTAGATCACTATGTCAGATGACTCGTGGTCGGGAATTAAGCTTTTGACAAAGGTGTGGGGATTACTTACTAGCTCGGGATTATTATTGACTCACTTAATTCCTTTCCGAGTCCAAACAGATCGTGACTATTGTTCGTAAAATAAATTCTGCATTACGTTTACTGTTCAAATATAAATGAATAGTATTGAAAAAGAACATTCCGTTACGATGCGCTGCTAACACAGGACTGGTTGGTTGGAAGAAATTGCCATTTGGCAATAAGCCCGCCGATGCACAAATAACATTATGTACAAAAGTAAAATAAATAAATAAAATAAATTGACAATGTTTTGAATTTATCCAAGTTTGCGTTTTACCCATTAAAAAAAAAGTGTGATATTTATTACATTTTGATCACTCACTCGCCATACTGTGATATTTTATATATAAATGTATCTGAATATTCATTTTGTCTGGTTTTAGTACAATCGTTTTGAATGACAGATTCGTCTTTACTAGATTTTGATCGCTCCTTAACCTGACGTTTTGTAAGGATATTTGATATACGAGTATCTGAATATTTTGTGTTAATTAATTAATTTTTTTATTTATATATACGCCCAATGAACATTTTTATGGACATATTTATATATAGAAAATTAAAATAAAAAAATGGAAAGACTCAAGGATTTATAGAAGACTTTGTGGGAGTGGAAGCGGGAGAGAGGTGTTTATAATTGAATTCGATTCAGTAATCGTTTGTAAGAAGACAACTTGTTATCAAAGAAATCAAGACTGGTATGTTTGTTGGCAGACCTAAGAATTCTGGACATAGGGAATGAAAACCATAGTTAGTTCTATGGTTATCGCTATGAAAAAGTTAGTTTTGTCTGAGGTTTCTAGTTGGGATATTTAATTTTACTAGGCTCAGTAGTTGAGGCGCATCAAAGAGTGAGTTGACAATTTTTTCGGATTTATTTCGACGGTCTTGAAGAAAAGATATATTCAATGTAGTTTCTAACTCATTATTTTATTTCATTGCATTTATTTATTCAGATATTCAGAACATTACAGAAAAAAAGACTCAATTCATTCTAAATACAAAAAAAGATCACATATTACAGTTGATAGTTATGTTATTAAAATAATATAACAAAATGTAAAAATAAAAATTAAAAGTTAGAAAGTGATTTCCTAAGGGAAGGCCCACTGTTGTGAAATATGTCGACATCCGAGGCGATGCGATTAAGTAGCAAGATTGCTCTACCAACCGGCATAACCATTGGTAAGTTGGTTCTGCATCGTGGTAAGTAAAACAATCGATGCTGTTTTTTTCGTAGGTAGTTATCAGGTACGATAGACCTACACCCATCAGAATTTCTGACTTATGTATGCGACCACCGATCACCTGGAAAAAGTGAACACCTAAATGAACATCCCTTCTCCTCCATAATGACCGATACATAGCCTAGCATTTCCAGTGAAAATGCGGTTGGGAAGAGCCAATGATAATATCAACACTCTATACGAATATAGGTCTCTGGATAAGCCCAACCTCTAGCCTATCTTTCTCAAAAATCGATATTGAACTGATTCAATATTCTTCTGAACATCATCTCGTATCAATATTTTGAATGGATGATTTTTCCTTTTTGCGTTTTGATTACTCACTTTCTTTTCTTTTTGTATGGATATTTCCTATACCTAAATGAATATTTTGACCCAAGAAAATAATAAATGGACATCCAGGGGGAAGAAAAAGATTGGTAGACCTAGCCTGATATAAAAATAGATGCAGCAAAGCTTCTTTAGTTGTAAATCGGAAAACAGGGGGTTGAGGACAGGCGAAGTTGGAAGGAAAAGTTAAAGAGGCCAAAGCCCTATTTGGGCTGTGGGGCCATAAAAAAAAGAGGTATCTTAATATTTGGTGTGATTCTGGGCCACGATCACAATGGGAAGTAAAGCATTTCATACCTTTGCCATGACGGTATAATTGAACATAAATTCTCATGAGCAGTAACGAAGTTACACTACTGACCTCTCCACCCTCACGTTTTGAGGTAGGTACATATATTTACTCATTAAAAGTGACAAAAAAATCCACCTAACAGTTTTTGCTTTAATTACAATTTATTACATTTTTAATATTTCTGAGGTGGTCAGTTTTTTCTTAAAAGTCTATTAAAAAAAACGAGAAAAAACTAAGACAATTTTAAAGTCGAATTAAATTCTGACATAACTGTCAGTTTTTAACGACGAGATGCAGTTGTTAGGCTGGCTAGATGCTGCCCTATTAAATTGGATCCGTAAAAACATAGCCACCATAAAGAATAAATTCAGTCATTATATTTTTTCCACGTTTTTTAACTATCTTACAGAGTGCACGCATCGAGATGTCAAAAGAGCCGGTTTTATAATACCTCGGTAGATAAATAATTGAGACCCTCCGTGGTGTTGTGGTCAAGATGCTTTACTCATGAATAGAAGGTTCCGGGTTCGATTCTCTGTGAGAACACAAACATTTCGTGTGTTTTTTCTCAAGCCTGGGTGTTATGTGCTTTAATTCTCCCCAGTAATCAGACCTTCTGGCTTGTTGTGGTGCAAAAAATAAAATAAAAAAAAGAGGAGAATTAAGCATACCGTCTTGGTAATTGTCAAAAGTCACATAATAATCGTGTTCAAGCAAACATTTTTCGCTTTGATTAGGATTGATTTGAGTTTAGAATCGCTTTGAAGTAGACACTTTTTATCACAGAAGCCCTTTAAAAATATGAATAAAAACTATTTTCATATTTAAAGCATAAACTTTGTAGTCATTCATTTTACTTAATTTTATTCAATATTTGTATAAAACCACTTACTGACTTTTGTATGTCAACCGGTTTTGAGACGTAACCGTCTCTTCGTCAGGACACGAAACTAAACCAACATGCAAATCCCACTATACACCTACGCCATAGTTGTTACACAAAAATATAAAACTAGCACGACATGCATTTTAATAGGCCCACGCACTGATTAAATTATTAAAATATTCTATGTTGTTGGAGAAATGGTTGTAAAACTCAAATGCATACAGCGATCCATGGAAAGAGCCATGCTTGGTTTAAGCCCAAGAGACAGTAAGAATTGAGGAAATTAGGAACGGAACCAGAATAGCGGATATCATGCATTGCGTAAGAGGACTGAATTAGCAACAGGCAGGACAAGACTCCACAAGATGAACTAAAATTTTAAGATGGAGACCTTAGAAGAATAAGAAAGGCGTCGGAAGACCTCAAAAAAGATGATCCGATGATATAGCCGCTGTGGGGGTTGAAAATTGGCTGCAAGCAGCAACCGAACGAAGGAAATGGAAGAATATGGAAAAGACCTATTTTATTATATTTTTATTTATTTATTTGTTTATTTTTCCTTACATATATTATTTACATAGAAATATAATTACAAAAATACAATTAAGAAAAATACATCTTAAAATTAAGCTATAACATAAATTGGAAAAATGCCCACAAACTTCAGTGTCTGAGCGTGAGCCATTCCTTTTTTAATTTTTAAAAAGTTTATAGCATATAAATATGGTATGACATGACCACGAAAAGAAAAGAAAAGAAAAAGAAAATAAAAACCAAATTCAAATTTATTGATATTACGAAAACATGATTTATTTGCAGTATGCATTTTTATTTTTAGTTTTCAGAATGTGTCTATCTGTTCCTTCCATGCTACTCCAAGATCTCAAACTTTCTTTTGACTGTACTATTGATTTAATGTTTTGTAGTTCCTTGGTTAGAAGATTGAAGCATTATGGACCAACATGTAAGGAGTGCCTCTGTGCGAACTTAGTTCTGCATCCTGGAACTGACAGTACACTATCAGATCTATTACTAATACGATTTAAATTAAAACAAAACAACTCCATATTCAGGTAAACATATTTTAGGCACTGAAATAAATATAATTTTCTAAAACTAAGCAGTCCACTATCTACGTATAATTTATTCTAGGAAATAGTATGTTTTTTATAAATTATCTTAATTATATTTTTCTGTGCAATTTCTATTGATCTACCATGCACATCCATCACTCATCCCTACCCTATTATACCATATTTTTATTGAAGATTGAATAAATGCATAATATACCATTTTTAATTATTCTTTTGTTAAGTTATTTTTCAGTCTTTGGAAAACATAAAATAAATAATATTTAAGTTTATCTGTTAGTTTAACTATATGTTTTTCCATTCGGGCTTTTAATATATATCCAGCAGTGGACGACAGAAGGCTGAAAAAGAAGAGGGAGATTGTTTTTCTGTTGTTAAAACAATCAAATGAGCAAATACGACAATAAACACTGGGCATAGATATGATATTATACAATAAGTTACAAGCATTACTACATTTAAAAATATTGGTTTTGCTCTCCTGCAAAATGGCCCATTTACACATGCTACAGTGTACTTCTGGAGATGCGATATTATGTATGATCAAACGTTATTGTTTTATTAATTGTCACCCAGTTTCTAGTAATATCGATCTTAATTAGCCCCAACTACTGCCAGGCAAGGCGGTTACATACATGCATAATGAAGAAGTCTGCAAAGTGCATCTACGTCTAATTAACGGTTTAGACGCAAATTATTGCACCTGAATTCCTCACGGAACACGTATTGATTAAGGTAAGTGGTAGTTAAGGTATCTAATTACGTCAAACTGACTTACTACCCTTCATTTAACCCAGGCGACGGCAACCTTTTTGACGTTTTGGGTTAGTGGTGTTCCAATTTTCTCAAAGTTTTAAAATTGAAATAATATATTTTTGATTAAAACATTATTATGATACTACTTGCAAATCCGAGAAAAACGGGTTTTTTTTTTTAGCAAATTACAAAAAACTGATACAATACTTACCTTCACCATTTTTTCAAACTTAAATTTTTTATCATGATCAGTAAATATTTTATACGTAAACAGTGATGACATAAGCATGATTATGTCAAGAAACAGTAGTAAAATAATCAATTTAATTTTATACATTACCAACTTTGTAATACTCAAGTAGAGGTTGCCATGTTTGCGACAAAGCCAATAATTTAAAAGACAAGTCTTACAAATTAAGACGTATTTTTGACTGACAATTTTAAAATTATTATTAAAAAAAAATATTCTGAATAAGTTTCAATTAATATCTCACTTTTTTTTATTTTGGATTTTGCCGAGTTTGCAAGTAGTACCCTCTAATGATGTCATATAAGTCTAAATATAATACAACATTATTATTTACAATGAATATCTATATATTTTTAAATGAGAAATTTCAAAAACTCGACTTTCATCCTCTCGTTATCTGATATGATTCCATTGCCCAGGGTTCACGACGTGGACGAGTGTTGTCGGTGAAATGCAACTGGACGATCGCAGCATTTTATAGAATCACCCCCTCCAGGAAGATGTGACTAACTGTGACAGTATATAGATATATTCTATATTTTGTAATAATGGGCAGAGAATTGAGAAAAATGCATTAAATACTTGGGAGTTCACATAACTGAGAATGAAGGCATGCACGAAGTGCTCGCAATCCGCCTAGGAATTGCTGGAGCAACATTTGACATGATGCGAGTTGTTTGGAACTCAAGTCTATACTCGGTCAAAACGAAATGTCGAATATTTAACACTTGTATAATGCCAGTACTCCTATATGAGTGCAAATTTTGGCACCTTGCCAACGCTCAAAACACCAAATTTCTGAGTTTTGAGAGTAAGTGCTTGAGAAGAATATTAGGTATAAGGTGGTTCGATTTTATAACTAACATTGTAGTCCGAGAACGGACGCAGCAGCCTCCTATAACGAGCGTCTTGAAGATGCGGTGGTGGACCTGGCTTAGACACGTGCTGCGCATGCCTTAGGAGAACCTCAACTCAAGTTGCCTCTTCTTTAAACCAGCGGGCTCACGCCGTCCTGGAAGGCCGTCAATGACAATCTTTAGACTTTATTCGGCGGAATTAAGGGGCGCTAGATTGACGTGGGAAGATAAAAAAATGCTGGCTGGCTATAGAGTCTCCTGGAAATAACTGGTGATTTCCACATGCTCTACTTAAGAGCGGATATGGAAAAGAAGAAGATGAGGTTAAAATGATGTTAAAAGTATTTCGTGAAGGTTTTTATTATTTATGAAAGTAGTGAGTTTTTTGTTATTCAGATAGGTTTTGTGGTTATATACAATATTTTAAGTTTGTCCAAATTTTTGTAGATAAGGACTGGATTCAACTTTCTGGAGAGCCGAGCAGCCCGTGACAGGTAATAAGCTCTGTTGATGCCTAGACTTCTATATAACATTTTCTAAAATGTTTTTCATCCCTGTTGCTATATATTGATATTGACAGCTCTCCGAGGAGTCGAGTCCAGTTCTTGTCTACAGAAATTAAGACAAACTCAAAATATTGTTGATAAATCTACCTGGTCCATAAAGAAGTATAAAAATTAGAAAAAATACATTTTCAGGCGTTGCCTAGTATTTAGGTGAAATAATTTAATTGGATGAATCTGACCCGCATAAATAAAGGTGTTAGCTCTTTAACTTCAAAAACATTAACAGATGAAAGAATTGAATTAATGTAGATGTTCAGATATGGGCAGAACGGTGAATGTTACATAGTGTGCAAAGTGGCCACTTAATCCAGCCAGTGATAGATCATAATCCCTGTAAATGGCTAGACTTCTACATTACCTTCTCTAAAATATTCTTCATCCCTGTTGTAATATGTTGAGTGTGGTTTTTACTTTATTTTTTTTAAAACAAATCTTCAGCTTAGGTATTCTTTTTTTAAGTAAGTCTACGTAGATGTGCAAGTGCTTGTTAGTGAACCAAATAAACATACAATTTTCGCTTGCGTAAATACGTACATTTGATAGATTTTTGAAAAAAAATAATTAAAAAGCACTCATAAGGATTTATGGAGGATTTGAATGGACAGGACACATTACCTTTTTTTTAAACCTGGATGAGCGCAATGGTCGTATAATATTTTTATTTCAAATTTAAATTTTATGTATTTTAACAAGGAAGGGCATACTGAAAGTGTTTATTAAACCATTTAATTTTTGTAAAATTTATAAATTATTAAAATATTAGTAGCTTTTTTATTTTGATTGACTTAAACAATTTCGCTTGAAATAAGACATCAGAGTGTCTTTGTGATTCAGCCATTTGGCAAGTAAAACAAATTTTTGGGGGTGAGTCAACTCAAAGCTTAAGGGTAGCCTTTCACCCCTTGGCCATTCTTTACCAACCCTCTCATCTTCTAGGATATGGTGAAAGGTTAAGGGTAGTTGTAGGCTGAAGGCTGTAGGTACAGATAGTTAAGGGATGGGTGATGTCAAGCACCCTAACCCTTAACCTTAAAATAGCAACAAGATATTCTGAGTGATCATCATGGAGCTAATGGCTTAATAATTGGTTTTATTATATTTCATAAACATGGCTTACTTTTTGTAATCAATTTAGTTTAATGTAACAGCTTACAATAAAAACTTTGTTAAAGTTGACAAAATAAATTGATATAATTCTTAACTTGTTACAACAAAGACGGAAAACATTTATGAGAAGGATATATGGAAGCCTAGGCGTTTACCGGTCATATGATTTGTCATTGGCTAGAGGGATTCACCTGCCTGAATTATTTCATATACTGGACTAGGCTAGGTTTTCAGGCGTTGCCTATTAGATGAAATGGTTCAGCCGGATGAATATTTTTTACATGATAAAGGTTTCAGGTTTTTTACTTTACAAAAGTCAAAAGATGTATGAGTTGAGGAAATGTGGATATTTAAACATGGATGGAATGGTCAATGTTACGCAGTGTGTAAAGTGGCCGCTCAAATCAGTCAATGACAAATCATAAGCCTTGTAAACGCTTGAATTTCATATTCCCTTCTCAGAAATGTTTTTCCTCTCTGTTGCAACAAATTTACATCCTTATAACTCCCTTGGGAGGAAATCCAGCTTGTTTGCAACCATTTGGACATACTCAAAAAATTATTGATTAATATTTATTCTAACAGTGATATACGTTCACCATTTCCAGAAAGATATACGGAATTTTAGACATTTAGAGAACTTCCAACCTGCCATTTGTTTGTTTAAGTGATCACTGGACATACTGTAAAACATACTTACATACTGTACATACTGCAGAACATCTCCATACTTTTCACCCAATTTAAAAAAAAACCATCATGATGGATTTGAAAATTGTATGCAATAAAACTAGAACCCTCAAAGAGTATTTTAGACTTAATGGCTTCTCTCAGATGAAAATCCTAAATAAGGAAATCCACTGGAAATTAGCCCTCGCAGTGAAGTGGTTGTCGCATTTGCCTACCATGCTTGAGGTCCCGGGATAGATTCCTGATCAGTACCTGGGCCTCGATTTTGATGGGAAGACAAAGACGTCATACCTTTACCTTGACGGTATAGTTATAGATAATTTCCCTCTAGCAATTATAAAGATATACTACCGACCCCCCCCCCCCCCCTTCAAGTTTTGGGTAAGTACATCGATATAAAGCAAAGGGAAGCGTACGTCACGGTACACATATCTACGCTCTAAAATGACAGCTTGAGTATGACGTCATAGTTGAAGATACAAGTCTTCCGACCGACTACAAAGGTACCGATACCCCCACCATCAAGTTTTGATGTAAGTACATCAGTTTATACCAACTGGTCTAGAACCCCCCGATACGTTTATCTACGCATTAAAAGTGTCAAAAATTTTGTTCCTTCGGTCTATTTTTCCTTTCATTTTGTTTTAGTAAAAATTTTAATCGTTTTGAGGCTTGCACTTTTTTTTAAAAAGCCTATAAAAAATATGAAAGACCATTAAGTAAGTTTTGAAGTCGAATTAAATTCCGACATAACTGTCACTTTATAAAACAAACCCCTAGATGTGAAAAAAATGTCGCTAAGTTCTGTCCTAGTAACAAATAAGAGTATCTAGGCGTGAGAAAGTTACCACTCTAAAAAAATGATTAAGTTATTACGTTAAAGGAGCCGGCTTTGTAGTCGATCGGTAGATACATACAGACGATTGTAAAGCGTACCGTCTAGGTGATTTCCAAAATCATACAAAATTCATATTCAAGCAAGCGTTTTTTGCTCTAATCGGGATTTATTGGAGTTTATAATCGCTTTGAAGTAAGCACTTTTTATTACAGAAGCCTATTTTAATATAAATGAGAACTATTTTAAATTTTAATGACGTAAGGAATGCGGACTTATTGTTTGCGGTCATTCCATTGTCTTGTTTCGATTATATGATATCGATATGACAAGTAAGTAGAACAAACCGAGGTAAGATACAGGTTAGTACAGAAGTTATTTATACCGTCTCGATATAAACAGATGAAGAAAGCGTTCATAATCGAGGCATTGAAGCGTAAGGCTGATGAACTCATCTTCTATGTAACCATTTATTTTAGATACACTGCGATTGCAGTACCAATGCATTGCCCTTCGCACCACTGGGTGCGGCTAGGAAAACGATGATGATAGTTTATCGTATTTGAACTCACAGCCGATGGAAATTAATACCTTGAATTTATGAAAATAAAATACAACGAACGATATACGCTTATATTGAAATAACAACGCAGCAGGGGCGAACCGCATATGGAAGCGATTATGCGCAGCTTACTATTAAATTTGACTATCCATAATATTTGATTACGGTAACTTTGTTTACAGAAAATCATAAAAATAATAACTATTTCTTATAAACCATTGCCATCATTTGTATTTTTTTCCAAATATGAATAAAAATATCAAAAAATGCGCGCCCAGCGCCAACAATGAGCCAAGGTTCAATTCCTCTACCTTATTCCTTCATTCAAATAGGTGTTATACATTTTGGACACGTTAAAACCAGTGGCCCGGATTTTTTTCTTAGAGTCAACTTGCAGATTTCAAAAATTCTTTGATGATTCTCGATTTGAATAACAGTGTTTCAAACATTTTTTCTTAAATACTATTTTTCGTTGAGATGATACTTTTGACGTATGACTCACAACACATCTAAATAAACAAAGCACGTCGCAAGGCTCGCAACATATTTCAATAGATTATTTCAGCGAAACTGATGTCTTCAAATCTATTAGTTCTTTAAAGAACACTTGTTCACTTGGTCCTGATTTTGTTCCAACCGCTGTGCTGAAGAGTTGTGAACACATTTTTAAAAAACCACTAACTGTTATTTTCAATTTGTCCTTAAAAACAGGTGTCTTTCCGGAGTTATGGAAGATCTCCAAAATTTCTCCAGTGTTTAAAAAAGGGAATAAAACATGCATCAAAAACTATAGACCGGTGGCAATTTTATCTGCTCCTGCAAAGGCATTTGAATGGTTGATATATCATTTTGTCAATCCCCAATTAGAACCATTCATATTAAACGAACAACATGGATTTCAGTCTGGGCGTTCAACCAATACAAATTTGATGGTGTTTACGAATTTTGTCACTAAGTCACTCGACAAAAGTGCTCAAGTAGACTGTTCGTACAACGATTTTTCCAAAGCGTTTGATAAGGTAGATCACCAACTTTTACTTCTGAAACTTCAGAGGATTGGCTTTAGTGACATTCTTCTGAAGCTATCCACAAATTGTCTTAAAGATCGTAAGCAATATGTGTCATATGGACTGTATCAATCTGAAACTGGTAAAGTCATAAAATTTTGTAATTTTCTCTTATTTGCTGACGACCTAAAAATTTTTTGTGAAATACTAACTTCTTCAGATTGTATTAAACTTCAGTGTGACATTCAAAATATAATTCAATGGAACAAACAAAACAAACTATTCTTCAATGTTTTCAAGTGTTTTGTAATGGCATACACAAGAGCATCCAAAACAATATACTATTTATCTCATGGACGGAGTAAGGCTTGAAAGGGCTTCAACGTCCAGAGATCTCGGGGTGTTGTTTGATGCTTGGTTATCTTTTAATCTTCATATGGTTAATTCATGTAATGACTCCCTTAAAATGCTTGGTTTTGTTCTTAGAAATGCCAAGATCTTTTCTAACACTCAGATTATGAGGACATTGTATAATTCCTTGGTAAGAAGTCGTTTGGAGTTTAGTTCCATTATTTGGTCGCCACATGAGACTCGATACTCTTTGATGGTGGAGAGAGTGCAGAAAAAATTTCTGCGCTATCTGTACCTAAAAGAGTGTGGATATTATCCTTGGCTCTTCCCAACCGACTTTTTACTGGGGATGCTAGGCTATCAGTCATTATGGAGGAGAAGGGACGTTCATTTGGGTGTTCACTTTTTCCAGGTGATCGGTGGTCGCATACATAACTCAGAAATTCTGATGGATGTAGGTCTGTTCGTACCTGGTAACTATCTTCGACAAAGACAGCATCGATTGTTTTACCTACCGCGATGCAGAACCAACCTGCCAATGGTTATGCCGGTAGCGCACGGCCACGCAGAGAAATCTTGCTACTTAATCGCATCGCCTCGGATGTCGACATATTTCACGACAGTGGGCCTTCCCTTAGGAAAGCACTTTCTAACTTTTAATTTTTCTTTTTACATTTTGTTATATTATTTTAATAACATAACTATCTACTGTAATTTGTTGTATATTATTGTTTTAAGAATGAATTGGGTATTTTTTCTGTAATGTTCTAAATATCTGAATAAATAAATGAAATAAACACATGGGGCGCTCAAAGTGCCCGTTTTAGACATT
The DNA here is from genome assembly GCF_059751315.1 of Micrasema longulum. Lineage (NCBI taxonomy): Eukaryota > Metazoa > Arthropoda > Insecta > Trichoptera > Brachycentridae > Micrasema > Micrasema longulum. Next base: position 498,754 of record NW_028277428.1, on the reverse strand, counting down.
ATTAATTTCTAGAACAAATCGGCCAGTTAACATTTTGATCGTAATGAGAATTTCTAATACTGACTGAATTCATTGTGCTATTTTTATAAACTTTTATTTAAGTTGTGTGTGCATAATATGGCTATACAATATTGTATTACGAAGTTACGTCGTTTGAGTTTATTTCATGAAAAAGAGCTGTTGTATCACACAAAATCACACAAAAAATAGCAATTAATAGTATTTATATAACTTACATTATAAACTTACTATTTAGGTACAAATATATGATATTTTCTTAAAGCTTACCTGAAAATAACATCACCGTTCGCCACTTAAACATAGTGGCATATGCACAATTGTTTGCGGATAAGGAACGATTATTATAGTTGCAAATAAAGTTTTATTGATAAAATATTATAAATTTATACCGTCTTTGTCGTATTGTTAACTCAAGACAAGATCTGAACTTTTTTGATTTGAGTTTACAACGATTTAAACGAGCACTAAATAAATAGTCCAGATCATGTCTTGATGTCTCTTTTATTTGTCGATGCTTCTTTAATTTTTCCAACTACTCTTACATTGTAATAATTATTCCTTTAAATAGATACAATGTCCGTAAATAAATAAGTGAAAAAATAAATATGATTTATTTAAACACTCAGCTGTTGGAATAATATCCCAGTGTTTTCCATTCGTCACGGTAGAAAAGTTTCATAAAAAATAAACCACCACGCCTTTATACGGCTGTATAACTTTCGCTCAAACGTCGCGAAGGCAGCAAGTCTGACGATCGCAAAAGCCCTACACCCTTTATAAAATTGTCACATAAAATCCCCGATAATCCGCCGCTATATTCCTGCGTCAAACCGAGCAGACGGATATACACCCCCGCCACTTCCTGCCACCATAGTATTCAAAGCCTTCAAGGGTTGATTATTTGGGACTGATCAATTCCGACCGTGGGAAAGAAATTTTAGGAAGTACGTATTATTTTGAATTATTTTTATTGTTCATTTATCATCTATTTACGCCCTGGGGCTATTATATGACAGGTGAAGAATTATTATTTATTTTTTAAGAAAATCATACAGTCTTCATATAAATAAAAGATACAAAAGAACAATAAAAAAGTAAGAGTAATTACAGATTTCACATAAATTTATTATAAATGCAGAAGGAAAGGGCGAAAAAGTAATCAAATTCTCAAAATATATAAAAATATGAATATTAAATAAAAAGTACATAAAAGGGAGAAGACATTGCATAGCTCCAACTATACTTTCCTCCCCTCTCTGCTTCTATGAACATTGTATGAAAAAGTAAAAATTAAGAGTTAAAATTAAAAGTTTGTTTTTTAAAGTTATTCAAGCATATTTATATTATATTTTTGAGAGATAAATAATCTAACTTTGTTTTATGAACCATTTAATTTATTTACAAAACCGAGTAGTTTTGGCAATACATTGCCCTCCACCGGGCTATGTAAAAACTAAATATAAATAATTTATAAAAAAACAGTGAACAGATTAATGGGTGTCAATAAGGATAGTTATATTTGACTCTATGCGACAAATAATATAAATAAAGTTTTCATTTAATTTTAATTGATTATTTATGATATTATTTTTTTTTTTGATAGCTTTCTTTATTTCTAGAATTTCAAAATTATTTCGGTAATTAGTGTTATTATTTAAATGCAATATTTCGATACCATCTTAAAAATTTAGTTAAAACCCCTATTCCTACCCCCACTATAAACACAATTATCCCCTCCCTTACCTACTAATCTGTTAACTGTTTCTTAAATACAAAGTTTTTATTTTGTCATTAAATTACCCTGAAGAGGGCGATGTGTCGTTGAAACAAGTAGGTTATGTAAATTAATAAAGTGGTTCATAAAACAAAGTTATTTTATTTATATCTCAAAAATGTTATGTTGATATGTAAGTATTTATTTAATAAACAGATCATCATCATCATCATTCCCTTTTTGCACCCAATGGTACATAGGGCACTGTGTTTGTAAACCAATCGCAGCATATCTTGATCATTTTTGTTATCAAATCAAATCAACTTGTTTTAAAATTAAACTGTGTGCACAAAAATGGTTTTAAATAACGATCGTTTTTTTTTTTAAATAAGTAAAAAATAAATATTATGTATAGTACGAAAAGAGATATTAAAAATGATTATTATTTTGTTATATTTGACAAATTGTTGAAAAAAACTATACTAACTTAAAATATTTTTATTTTTTTTACGATAGTTTAGGTACTTAATTAATTAAAAAATATTTTATTCAAACTTTACGCAACCCTATTTAGTCTATGAACAAACTGTAATGGCGTCTATTACAATATACAGTGAAGTAAATAAACAAATAAACAAATAATAAACAAATAATTAGAGCATGGACAAAGTGTCCATGCTCTAATTATTTGTTTATTTACTTCACTGTATATTGTAATAGACGCCATTACAGTTTGTTCATAGACTAAATAGGGTTGCGTAAAGTTTGAATAAAAGATTCACTTACATTGTTTGGAGATTTAAAAGATAATATAATGAATACAATATGATTAAATTAAATACAAAACATAATGAAATTAACCGTGACGCGAAATTCACATAATGTGGGTAATTGTAGGTTTTAGTAAGAGAGAGCAAAAGCGAAACTGAACCAAAGCTAATCGAGGACACGCAGATTCTGGCTGGCTTCGATCGCGCCGTCGAGCAGTCGGCCTGTTTTCGGTGTCTGTTCGCGGTATTGCCATTGGTAGAAATGTATCACAAAAATGTGCCCATACTGTCAAGTTTCTTAATCCTCCGTCCATTATCAAAGAGAGGCTGATCAAGGTCAGGACAGGATTCGTTGCACATAATCTGAGTTTTTTTTGTTGAAATACATAAACATATACTTATGACTCAAAATTTTACAGAAAAAAAAGAAAAACAAGAAAGTTAAAACTTTAACTCATGACTCAATAAAGAAAGAAAAGAATAACAAGATTAGAGTTTTTTGTTATATGTATATATACTACATGACTTAATAACTTTCACAAAGACAAGATTTATTTAAAATACAATTGGTTTTTTCCATCTCCGACAGATCAAATCCGTGCCGAGAAATATTCCTATAGATGCAACTAAAGCTTATTGTAAATGCTTATATATTTAATATATATTTTATATAATAATATATATATTAAAAATATATATATTTATATTATCAGTTTAGATCCCAACTAAAATTTCACTTCTTTAGACTATCATACCCTCAATTTTAAATCTGGAAATAAAATATATCACTTTAGTTTAGTAAGAATGTAAGTTTAGGTATGCAATTATAAAGCGCCCTTGAGGTGATTTTTTACAAAAATGGCGCTATATAAATCAGACAAATATTATTATTATTATATTAATTGTTATTTATAAAAGGTACTTATCCGTATTTTCTATGCTAATGCAAGACCGCGAACCTACTTACCAAATATTTCATGTTTTGTAATTCCTTAGTTGGAGATTGGAGGATCTTGGACCAACGAGGAATAAATGCCTCTGTGCGTACTTAATTCTACATCCGGACAATAATAATTATTGTTTTAAATTTAATATCATTTTTATTTACAGGGGATTCTAGGGCACGCTAAAACATACAAACATAATTCATCTGTTATTATCCTGTTTTAGACGAGGGTAACAACTGTCCTTTACAACTTTAACCCCTTTTTTCTAATCTTTCTCCATCATTAATCAATGTCACAAGAATAGTCGTTACACTTAACTTACTTCAATGTCAAGTTGGTTTAAAAAGTTAACTTTTTATATTGAATGAACATTTAATGAAAAATCAATTCAAAGTTAAAACGGTTGATTTATGATTAATATGTGATACTTGCAGTTAAGGAAATTTTTTCATTTATTTTTCACACTTATAACCATAACGTACGTATAAATTCTTCATGTTCACGCAGATAAAGAATACAGTTCTGCGCACTTTTTTTATTTTTTTTTAATTTTTTTTTATTTATAATTCATATAACACAAATTATTTTACAAGTATAATACATTGAATTACATTCCCAGGAACTCCTTGTTGTAACTACAACAACTCATTTCGGGACATAAATAATATAAACATTAAGAAAATAACACATATTTAAAACAATAAAGAAACAAAGCAAGTTTAGCACCTTTATAACTAAATATACAACAACAATATATTCACCTAAAATCTTTTCTTACACAAGCAGAATAAATATATATGAAAAAACGCTTTTAAGAATAAAAAAAAGGAGTGAATCTACTAAGGGAGATAAGGTCATTAACATCACATGCCATGCAGATAATGCTGCCATAGTGATGATGAGAACATATCCATCTCAGTTAGTAATAATCTGGATGCCTAAGAAATGTCGTATAGTACAATGAACACATGATTATTGGAAACATAATTCGGATATACAAAACGTGTGTCAGACCAAATCATGGTGTATACAACAGAGGCGAGGATAGATAGAGAAAAAATACGAAAAACTATAAACTTTAAAAAAATAAACCGCTCTTTATTTTTTTCGTGAAGTTTTCCGTGAAAACAAAATTTAGCCATTGATATTTAAAAATGAAATAATAATGAAATATTACGTTGAATATGATATTTTCCTTTTGTTTATTTGATTTCTTAAATAAATCGGAATGAACTTCCAATATATATTTATTTATTTTTTTAATAATATGAATTTTCAATACTAGTCATTATCTTTTAAGGCAAAGCAACTCAAATATTTATCTAATCTTCAACTTCTTCTTTTTCTTAAAAAATTTAATACGCACAGAATTGTCTTATATAAAAAAATACAAAAAAAAGAAAATCCGTGGTTTAAATTATTATATCAATTTGCTTCATTGACTATTAGTCTAAGCATTTAAGATTCCTTACTGCAGAACGTTTTAAAGTAGAATAACATTATCCTCACAAAATCCTTCTGAACATTTATTTTGAATTAGGAAATTAATGTGAATTGGACAACTAGAAAAGTACATAAACAGTGGTGAAAATTCATGCATTTTTTTTTTCATTTCTTTACAATGCTAATTAAAATAGCCGTGTAAATGAAAATCCTTGCTAAATGCTAATTTGTATTTCGAAAGAGAGACCATTTTTAAAAGCTTTTTCGGTTGATACACTTTTTTAAAGTCACTCTGGTGTTTGGTAGTTCTATTAGAAGTTCAATTTGTAATATTCTGGTATTCAAAAATCTTATTGGCTTATTCAGTAGTGGAAAAACGTCTTTTTTCCATTAATCTGACAGAAGAAAAAAATACTTACCGCATTGTCATAAAAAATCCTACGACCTTTTTTGCCCTCTTAAACCTATTTACTTTCAACAATGTTTAAGTACGTCCAAATGCTTGCAGACTGGCTGGAATTCCTCTCTAGGGAGTTGTTCATATTTAAATTTGTTTCGACAGAAAGGGAAAACATTTTTGAGAAGGGAATATGGGATTCTAGGCATTTACAGGGCTTATTACCTGTCATTGGTGAATGTTACACAGTGTGCAAAGTGGCCACTTAAACCAGCCAATGACAGTTCATAAGCCCTGTAAATGCCTAAAATCCCATATTCCCTTCTCAATTATGTTTTCCCTCTCTGTTGAAATTAGTTAAAATTATTGATTCTCTCCTGCCTACAAAATTTACAAACTTCAAAGTATTTTTTATGGTAAAATAAATATTTTTTTCCTACTATTCATGTCTAACTAACATATGTTTATTAAAAACTTGGAACAATAATTATACGTTTCAATATTACACACCGATCCTCACCTTTGGGTGCACATGACACTATTTAAACTTATTTAAATATGAGATTACTTAAACCAGCCAAGGCAAATCGAAAGCGCTGTAATGCCTGAAAATTTTTTTTTCTTATAATCCGTTAAATTCTGCTGGGATATCTGTATTTCAAAATATTACTTTCTTGACTTCTTTTGAGATATCGATTTTTTTGGTAATTCATTAAAATAAGCTTATTTTATTAGCATTTGCCAATGCTAATCATTTTTCACTGCGAATTCACTATGCTAATGATAATTGTATCATTACTAAGGGGTGGCTAGGCACCCTTAAGTCGTGAGGCTGTCTTAGGGCAATCATTCACCCCCTTGAAGGTAATTCCATAAAGATAGCACCCCTGTAGTACATAGTTGCCTCCCTCGCGTTAGGTGAAGACAGTTTTTACGGTTGCGTACCGATTCTCTCCCTTATCCAAGCCTTATCTCTAGAACCGTATCTAACTTGACGTAAAATAGGTTCTCACACGTTTCGGAACGAAGGCTTTTATTACCCGCCCTTTCGTATTTAATTTAGTATATTATATTTTATTAGGATAATTTTTAAGGGTGATTTAAAAATATCGTAAACACTTTTGAAGCAAAAATTTGAACTTAACAGCGTGTGTGCGAAGGTTTTCACGGTCACTGTTGTCAATATGTTTTTTTTTTGGGTGATACCGTGTGTGTTGAATTTGTTTCGACGTTTCGGCTACCATTGCAGGAGCCATCTTCAGGGTAAACTGAGTAAAAAAGATGGTTCCTAATTTGTTCCGACGTTTTTGCTACCATTGCAAGAGCCATCTTTTTTACTAAGTCAACCCTAAAGATGGCTCCTGCAATGGTAGTCAAAACAAATCCAACACACACGGTATCACTCAAAAAAGAATCATATTGTTAACAGCGTGTACAAACATATTTGCTAATATTTTTTTTTATTCTATTTAAATTTTTGAAAATAAACTTTGTTTCAAAAATTCGTATGCTTTTAGTTCTGAATAATGTTTATATTACTTTTTACAATTATTTATTTTATTTAACTTTTTTATTTGTAAAGGAAAACTAAGGAACCCTGCTGACAATCCAGTTCCGTGGCTTAATGGATTACATTATTTTTCCTTTTATATTTTTTGTTCATGTTTACCTTCTCAAATGAAAATAAACAAAAAAAAAATACACTATAAAATACTTTAAACGGTGCCAAACACATAGACGGACTCATCAAAGTAATGCCATAGCATCTTCTACAAAATTAAAGAACTCATACCAAAAAAGGAAAAAAATCATGATGTTCAAATCATACGTAAAAAGCAAATTGAGCTACATGATCACTTTCTGGCGAACCGGTAACTAGAGAGACATAACAAGAATACAAAGCCAATAAAATAAAATAATTGAAAATCGACCGAACTGTACAACAAAACCCACCAATTTGACATTAAATACTTAACGAAAATTGAGGCGACATAAATTGCATACAAAATTGTGCTGATATACACAAATATAAAAAATGCTGATATACACAAATATAATACCGGACAACAACAACGCAATCATATTAAAATGGCAAGATAAATTTATGACAGTAAAAAATACTTTGCAACGGACTTAAACACTACAATGAACTATCCTTACCACTTGAAAAATTACACTGTGGACATGTTTAAAATCTACCTGAAAAGGCACACAATGAATACACTAACCAGACGAGACATAACATGACTAGACTTTATAATATTTCTCAAATAGCCCAAACTGTTTTTTTAAAAATAAATATATTAAAAATGGGTATTTATAATAAAATAACTTTATATTGTAATGTAATTAAAGTTAATTACTTTAAAATTTTAACAAACATACCTGTATTTGTGTACTACGTTCGAATTTTTAATGGCCTTAATCAATATGTTAGTGCCTGTCTGCGAACCAATTAAACATGTTTAAAATGCGTTAGTACGTACACTATAATAGTTTATATGAAAACTTCCTGTCACAAACAAAGGCCATTTAGATGCTCTGTTCACATATGTGTTTTTATACAGCGTAAATACTCTTCAATTAAAATGAATAATTGAATTTTGACAAAGCACCACACCACACAATATTTAGTGCCTTGTCATATTGCATTTGAATCCTTCACTATCAAAGCTTTCCATAATTAATTTTCAACAGAACTCAGAAATCACTAAAAAAAGTTTTAAATTAGAGGGTTTTAACACGCAAATTATGCATTTTTTAAATTTTATCAATTATTTATACTTGCATTTGAAACATATTAACTTTAAATATATACTTGGGTAAAAAAATTCTCTGGACTATGTCTATTCTGCCTATCTAGACACAACCTGTTTTAAGGCAGACATAGCTCATTAAAGCTCATTTTTTTTTCAAAATAATATTAATCATTATAATCGTCATCATATGTCCGACGCCTTAGTTGGGCTTTGCTGAATCCAGGAGTTACCTCCAGTCTTGCCGGTCTGCTGCCTTTCATCTCCAGTTCCTCACTTCCAACGTTGTCGTATCTGCTCTAATACAATCCATCAATCGTACTTTGGGCCTTTCTGATCTTCTCCGTCTTAGTGGCTCAGAGAGAGTGAGATGTTTTATGGAGTTCTCTTCATCCATTCTAATTACATGGCCTGTTCACCTCAAGCTTCTTACCTTAGTGAAGTTGATTACATCGGGTGCTCCGCAAATTAAAAAAAAAAGTTAATTGTAGCGACGACACCTATGGTTGTTTTCTTTCACAGGGCCATAGACAAATTTGATAATTCTACATTCAAAAGTTGCAATGGTCCCCTTAATACCCTTTTTCATGACCCAGGTTTTGGAGGCATATGTCAGGATTGTTTTAATCAGAGTTTTGTACAGAATAATGTTAGAATTTTTTTTATAAATACAGAAATAACATCAATATTATTTTATGTCAATTTTCAGCAAAGGTACGTTTTTAAAGAAAAAACAGACTTGACCGAGTAAAAAAAGAAAGAAAAAACCATTTTAACTTACTTTTCGTTAAAAACCAATTCAATTTATAATATTTAAAAAAAACGTTTTATAGTTTACGTAGTGACAATTTTGACAGAAATATTTTGTCAGCTGAGATTAAAATGTAACCCCAATATATTTTTGGGGAATCTTTATGTACTTTTTTGCCAGAGATACATTGATTTCCTAAAGATTAACAACTTCCTTTACCATGTTTAATTTGTTAAATCTTTTTTATTTTTATTAATTTTAGAGGGTTTCGAAATTGTATAAAACATTCACATACTTACACAACGCTATTTTTTTAAATGTTTTCTGGTTGAATTTTTTTTCTTTCGATACCTAGATATTAAAAACTTAAGAAAGCTAGAAACCCTCAATCTAATACATATACTCGCACAATGGTACATTAAGAATGACGGCATCACATTTACAAAAGTAACAGACAAACACAATCACAACACGAAAACTTCATATAAGTACCATATACAGACAGCAATAACAAAAATAGGACAATCTCGACTGCTAAACAACGGACTGAAAAGTACGACCTATAGCACAGACTGAATTTATAAACCAAACATATACTCAAGACTGTTTTAGATATTCTAAAACTTTCCTGAAATCTAATACAATATTTTTTTAAAAGCATAAACATTATTTGGCGTCTCGACAAACATAAATACATTTGAAAATAAAAAAAAGTATTTAATAAGGTTTATTTTACATGTAAATAAATGTTTCAGTCTTTTTGGGATTATTTTTTCCAATAATCAATTTAAAGTAAAAGCATTGGCATTAAAGTATTTCGCTGAATGCCAATTGGAGATCGTATTTTCAAATTACTATAATCGCCTCACACGGCGTTTTTTTTAATTGAAAGCCAGTATCAAGATACATCGATAACCTGAAAAAAATGACTAAAATTCGCAAAAATCGGCTTGAAAAATATCAAAGTCTGACACAATAAAACACCGTGTTTTGAAAAAACGAAATTTTATGGTGTAAGACTAATCTCTATATTTTTTATTGGGTTTTTATGAAACATAAAAGAAAATTATTAACTCTTAATAAAATAACCTTTAGCTTTATTTCAAAGGTTTGATTTTTTAAAAACAAAGATTGTTTACGCGATTTGACGCAAATCACCCTGAAAAATTTCGAACAAATGCCCAGTTTTGAAAAAAATGATCATTAATGAATATGAGTGCTTATTTCCTTTTTTGTTATTTACTTCTCCTATACAACAATATTTTTCAGCAAATTCATTTTTTCAATGGACCAAAGATTGATTTTTTGTTTTCCTTTTAAAAACATCACGAATAAAAATAAATAGAATTTGTTATTACTGTAAATGTTAATTTTTAATATTTACCGAAAAGTTCTTGGAAAGTCCTTGTACGTTATATGTCAAACTTCAAAAACACTTGTTTATTTTATTATTAATAATTCGCGACTGAAATCAGAGAAAAGTTAGTTCTGGCGAGTAAAGTTTTATCGCAAAGCTAAGAAATAGATGTTTAAATTTACGGGTGGGGACGGGGTTGAATTGGGGAACTTGTCTTTATCCAGATAAGCGCTGGAAGAGTGGCGCATTTGTGGTGACACCTTGTGGCGGGAAAGCAAACTGCCTGAGAAATCGTCCCAAATCCTAAACCACCCTTAAAACCCTTTACACCGGATGAAATATTAAAGAGGCATATTATTTATATGCATGTAAATAATATTATGAAATATCAAACATCTCTGATTAACTATTATATTTCTGAAACGCACCTGCTTACATAATGTTTTTAAAAAAATGCTGTCTCTACTTAAAAAACTTATCTTTTCCTCTTCTATAATTTTCTGCATCACTTAAACATTTCTGAGTTTTATTTATATTTTTGGAAGTAACTTCATTAAATATAATTTATTAAGATGGTTTGTTTAACAATTAAAAAAAAAAAAAAAAACATTTGTTGTATCCGATAGGTTGTTCAAAAAAATTGCCGTTTGGCAGTAAGTCCGCATATGTACAAATAAACTTGTGCAGAATGTTTGATAAATGAAACAGCTACTACTTGCTTTTACATTTTTTAATACATTTTGCAAAGCTTCTGTGCAAATCACTATGCGAGTTTTTTAGCAAAATTAAAACTTTCAACCACTTATGATATCTTAGAACCAACTTTTTTTCCGAATATTTTTTTTTTCGGAATAATTTTGGTAAAACCAAGTTAATCTTTTTTTTTAAATATTGCTCTCATCTTATAGATTTATTTTTGAAAATATCATTAGCTTTATTAACTTTGTTAGAGGCTTCCCCCTTGTCCGTCTCGAGGTCTAACGGTCAGCGCGTTTGCCCTCCATGCAAGAAGTTTAATTCCCGAGATGGTTGATATAAAACACTGATTAAAAAATCTGTATACTTACACTAAAATATTTAATTGTTCCAGGGCACCGGCACCCAAAATGTGAGATTAATAATCTTATATTAATACAACAAACATGATCAAGATAGGCTGCGGTTGGTATACAAATGCAGTGCCCTATTCGCCTTTAAGTCTAAAAAGGGAATAATAAAATAATTTTATCAAATATTCAAGATTAAGTATACCCACGGACAGACCGTGGGTACGTGGGATTTCTCGTTTTATTAAATAAAGTGTTATTAATTATAAAACGTTTGTCAAAATGTTAACAAAAAAATTGTAAATAAATCATAAATAAATAAATAAATGAAGAGGCTTCCTGGCATTTTATAAGCAAGGCTTTTAGCAGCAGTCTTAATTTAAATTAAACGAGTTATCCCTTTTTTATTAAGATAAACAGTTATTTATATTTGACATTAAAATAAAGATTTTAAAAAATTTTCTCTTCAATCCGTGCCTTATATTTGAGGATGGTGATCACGACTGACTTCAAACATGGCTCATTTGTGAACAGTCTCCCTCCATCTGGAATGGTCTTGTGCTTTTCTGTAGGTATTCAGTGATAATTCAGCGAACAAACCGCTTTGCTCCATCTTGTCGGTTGACGCGTCCACGCGACCTTGTCACTTCTCAGAAGGATAGTAATCTCCAAACTATCAGAGTTTCCCCTAAAAATCCATCCAAAGAACTGCAGGATTCTTTTTTCGCACATGGATGTTAGTATTTCCCTTATGTGTATTTCCTGGAGTATTTATATATTTGTACGTCTAACTGTCAACGGAATACGCAGCATTTGCTACAAACATAAAAAAGCCAATTTAATTTTTATAAAAGTAAATAATGTTCATATTATAGGTGAAAAAAACTTCTTAAACGTAAATAATTACAAAATTTTATATTTATGAAACAAAAATAATAAAGATACGCTGTTCTATCTGATTGTGTACTGATTCGGTGTCCGATAACTGTTATATAGATGAATTCAACTAGCGATTTTGCAATTTTAATTATTTAAGTATTTATGCTGAAAGCATTAACTTTATGTATTTGACACTTTATAAATATATACATTTTACACACGTATAAGGGTGGGCCTATTGCTTTTAAGTCATTTCTTCTTACCTACCGAAACTGTTTAGTTAGAGAGGATTACTGAAAGAAGCAAAAAAACTGAAAATCATCACCATACCATCAAGAGTGGAAAGGGTCGGGAAAGAAAGAAAAGGGAGAAAGAAAAAACACAAATATTTAAATAGTCACATTTTAATTTTAATAAAATGTAAATAAAGATAGAGTAGTACTCCACGATCAAACAATTACTTCTGTAAAAGAGACAACACACAATTAGAGCTGAGAATAGATATAAAAAGGGTTCTCTGGTCACTAGAACAAAGAGATAGCCAATGTTGTGATAGAGGTTAAAATAGAGCTGTATGTAAAACATTTGAACTAATGTAATTTAACATAACTATGTAAACACTTACCATTTTTTGTGCCTAGCGGTTTTAGGACGTAAACGTCTTTTCTTCAGGACAGTCCACTCAAATATAATTTTACTTTTACCATCACTGTAGTACCTACACCTACATATTACGACAAAATACAAAAATTACCTGCCAAGTTACAGGGGAGTGCAATCATCAACGTGTCCTAATATGCACTAAAAATTATGTTTTTTAATATTAAGTGATATGTTGGAGAATGGGTGGGTTCGGGAAAGGAGTGGGCAAAGATATTAAAGGTGCATTTATTTATTTGTTTAAACGCCATTTTAAATATGTTAATATAAAGGTTAGACATGTATTTTACAATAATGTAGCGAAAAAAAATTATTAAAAATAATCAAAAAAAAATCTTTTGTTTTAAAAAACCATGTAAACATATAAGTAAAAAATATAGACATCAAAAGTGCATTTTTCAGTTAGATTTTATTATATTTTATTATTTATTAGGGGAACCGGAAGATACAAAAAGTGTAATAAAAATGATAATATTTACTAACATTAGTTACAATTATTTTGGATTGATGTTATTTTCCTAATTCATTTGAGAAAGGGTTAAATTGTCGAAGGGAGGGGTAAACGGTATTAGCCCATTCCTTTTGTCGAGCGATTATCCGCCTAGCATTCTTCTACCGTTAGATAAAAATACTCCTTCGGTAAATATTTGCGATGCCGCCACGAGATATCCAAATATTCTGGTTGCCATTCAAAAACCAAGCCATTCTTTTTCCGAACTGAAATTTTATTTTAACTTAATAAGAAAATACTAATACAAGATGTTAAGCGCAAATGTGTATTTGCGGGAATGAAATTTTGCGTTACGTTCAATGTACTTTAAGTTCATTTAGGTCGATCCTGAATCAAAAAAAATCATGCGTACATAGCATTTGCAACTTGTACTCGTATAATTAATATTATTGGAGCCAATTCGAGTGATATTAGTGATAAATTCAAAAACGAAATCAGGCATTGTCGTCGTGCGTGAGTTGTGATGGGTAAATATAATATTATTTCTTAACTTAAGTGTTTTATTAAAATGTATTAATAATCAATATAAAAACATTTCATTTATGGTTTTCCAAATTTTTTTCTGTTTAATGTAACATTATTTATGACACATAACGTAAATAGTTAATTATATGTTTGAAATAATTTTAAGTCTAGTATTTTTATCTTTTATATTGAAACCGTATTTTTGTATGTTTGACTGTATTTTACATAAATGTAAATAAATATAAAAATAAAAAAAAATGTTTAAGTTGAACTGATCATTATTTCATTTTCTTAAACGATGGCTTATAGTAAATATAAACATAAAGCATTTAAAACGGGATAAATTATAACAAAAAAAAATCCACGTAGTTATAGCCTTTGCAAGTATATATGTAATTTAAGGTTAATTTTTTTTTTAAATGTATTTATTTCTCATAGAATATCTAAATATAGCATACATATTATATTATTATTGTTCCCGGAAAGCCGTAGCTTGTCTGCGAGTTGCATAACAAATATACTTTTTGTTTTGTTTTGTGTTGAATTTGAACATTTATTTTTAATAAATTTAAGTACACAATTTACTAAAAAAACTTTCTTTTATATGCACATTTAATAATAACAAACCGTTTTTGATAAGTTTATTAAGCTATTTTTTTTTTTCATCGTGATTTTAAGTTGTAATTCATTCAATTAGCAAAATTTATTTTTTATACAAATTTACGCTTAAATTCATACGAGTACAATGAACTTCGTCCTTTAAGTAACAACACCGCGTTATTTAGAATAAGTACTGCTTATTTAATTTAATTTAAGCGAAATAAGATTGAGTTCTTAACCCTGCCAGGTATTTTGCCTAGAACCTCAAAGATGATAGGCAAATGCGCCAACGACTACACTACGAGGCCGACTTATCCCCATTCGATTTCCTTCTTCAGGATGTTTACCTGAAAGTAGCCATCGAGCCAAAAACTATCATTCGGGGTTCTGGTTCTATTTCATACACAGAACTGTATTCTTTATCCACACAGGCACAGGCACAGATAAAAAATTAAATAAATATTCATTGTACATATTTATGTGAGAACAAAAAAATAATTCATTTTACTAACAATTTAGCTAATGTCACTAAGCACATTTCTTTCCATGGCCCTTTCATGCTTGTTTTTAAAAAGTGTGATTGTTTCAATTAAAAATCAAACAATGTTTACGATGGCCACATAAATCAGCTAATGATAGCTCATAAGCTCTGTAAATACCTAGATTCCATATTCCTTTCTCTCTGTTGAAATAATTTACAAAAAAAAAAACACACGCTAAAAACGACATATTAAAACACATGTTGATTACATTTTGGACGAGGGTGTACGGAAGTTTAGGCAATTACAGGGCTTATGATCTGTTATTAGCTCGTGGAAGTGGCCATTTTATTAACTCTATGATGGGTGAAATATAGTATTTGTCTGCAAATATTTGGAGAAACTCATAATATTGTTGACCTTACAAACAGTGATTTCTCGCCTTCTTAATAATATCAGCAATATTTTCATTTCATATATTTACCTTATACGAATCTCACACTTTATTTAATCCTTGCTTTTATCCTTCGTTCATAAGACTGAAGCTAAAAGCCTTACTCATAAAATGCCAAGAAGCCTCCGACACAGCAATAACGTTGAACAATATGTTATCTTTATTGAGAGCTGTCATACAGCGGGACATGATACCATCACAATCTTTTGTTTCCGGGAATTGGATTTCAAAAAATACATGATTCTGTCAAAGATATTGATCACTTATAAGGATAACGATATATTGAAGCATTTCGCATTTCGCAGCATCCCTTAAGGAATGCATCCATTTAAAAAAAAACATTTTATGTATGACTTTAAGGATATTTTTAAAATTAAAGCGTTGTCTTTATACTGAAAGAGAGAACTTATTTTTTTGTTTTATTATTTATTTTTTTACTTAATATTATTTTATATTTAGTATTTTATTTAGTATACTTTATGAATTTTTTTTAGTCCAACACTTTACTTTAGCCCCTATTTTAGAGGCTTGTCAGCAAGTGGGAAAACAATATCGTGGAAGGAAATTATGAAAAATACACCACCCAGATACACCACAAGATACACTACCCTAGAGAAAAAAAATATGAAAAAAGGTCAATATTTTTTTGTTTTATTATATTTCTCTATAATAAGGTGTCTGCATTCAATAAATAGTTACAAAAAGGAAAATTAGTAACTATGGTTTTTAAAATTATTTCAATAATTTTGCAGGTCTCACAAAATGCATTTAGAAAATAACTGATTATTATAATTAAACCGTGTTGTGGTCCCGTGGTAGTATTGTGGACTCACGGGTCAAAGGTCAAAGGTTCAAATCCAATTCTACCACAGTTCGATTTCCATTTGCTAAGCACAAGTTATTTTCGACTTTAAAATAGTAAAAACTCAAGTATTTTTCTTTAAATCAACAAAAAAATATATTAAAAAAACTTTCTTTCTTTTTTCATAATTAAAACGCCCATACAACAAAGTTTCATCAAATTATCTGAATTATTTTACAAAGCTTAGCTTTGCATATATTTTAATTTAATGTCGGTACGATTTTTATTTTTTATTTCTCAATGAAACAAAAACATTATTTTATCTTTTTTGTTTGCCATGGAAACAAATTCAATCAAAAATTCATTATACCCGAAGGCCAATGAGCCCAATCATGATAATTAAAACGTTTTTTTGCCATATTTAAACAATATTTTACCAAACTACCTACATACTTTGATTCCTTTGAAATTGTATTACATTAAAGCTTTAAAGTACTTTTTTGAGCACGAACGCTTACGGGTTTGCGTAGAATTATCAAATTATAATAAAAGATTTTCACTGGAAGGAACAAAGTATGAAAATAAAAAATATCCCGCGGCTACCGGGTGCGGGGTGGGTTTCAGACGCACACACGTAAGAGAGGGTTGATTTAACAGAACCGGTGCAAGGTATTTTGTATTTCCACCCTGGACTCTTTTTTAACAATTCTTGCGTTCATAAACTGAAAAAAAAATATTTGACTTGTATTTGTACATAATATATATTTTACGAATAACATATTTCAATAAAATATTAATGTCGATTGTAATATCCCAAAATTTACATATCTTGACCATGACGTATTACTTTCACTGTTGTCTTTAATGTCAACATTTACTCCATGCTTGATGTCAAATTTCAATTGACTTATTTATTTATTTATTTATATTTTTCGCTAACAAACTATAATTAAAAATAAAAATAATGTGACCTCACTGGGGTTTCCCGTGCCGAGGACACTTAACAATTTAGTTGAAATGTATTGCAACAGAGAGGAAAAACACTTTTGAGAAGGAAGTTTGAAAGTCTGGGCATTAACAAGACTTCTGACCTATCATTGGCTCGTTTAGATGGCTAGGTTACACACTGTTTAACATTAACCATTCTACCCATGTTTGAACATCCAATCAAAATATTTTTCTTGCGTATTTAAGCTTTTGTGATTTGACTGAAGCCTCCTTGAAACGATTTAAATAATTCAAAAAGCAATCTCAATAAATCAAAAAGCATTCCCTTAAATATGATAGTTATCACTTGTGTATTGATAGGTGCACGGGGTACGGAGTACGGGTGCTTTTGATTTCTATCGATGTACTTACTTTAAAACTTAAAGTAACAGGATCGACAGTGTATCTTTATAATCGCTCAAAAGATTTTATTTTCAACTAAACCAGCATCGTAAGGTATGGCTCCTTTATTTTCCAATAGTTATTGCCTCCCATGAATCGAACACCGTTTTATAATATAAAAAAAATAGTAACGCAAGTCGAAATTAAATATGACAGGAAGATGGCTAAAACGGCCTCATTGCGTTTTTTCAATCTTTGATATATTTACTCTTGTACGGCTGTGGTGTAATACGAGTCTACATTGTAAACAAGACTTGATGTATTCTTCTTATTTATTTAAATGATGAAGTTGTATTTTTTGTAATCTTCATTGATATTTCGATATCGTATTTAAAAGTAAAGTTTGTATAAATATGCTGGATTTTAATACGAAAAATATTTATTTTGTTTATTTATTCATATTTTTCTATTATAAACAATTATAAATAATAAAAATAATGTGACCTCACTGGGGTTTCCCATGCCGAGGACACTTATCAATATATTTTTTTGAAGTGTTTTTACATTTGGGAATAAACAAAGAAGACTAACTTAAAAAACAGAGATAATTAACAAAATATTCAGACAGTTTTAAAACGAGGTATGAATGATCATCTACATTACAAAACACACAGTAAAAATAACAAAAATCTAACGTAACTTGTGAACCAGTTGATTAAATATTGGTATGGACAAATGAGACAATCCATTTTACTTCTACCTAGCTCCACTATCCATTTTTTTATAGCCTTTTTCTTTATTTTCTTTATTTATTTATTCATCTTTTTGAACATTGTGTTAATTGTATATTGGCGGGCATATTGCCAAATGGCAATTCCTTCTAACCGACTAATAAAATAAAAGTTTTATTTTTATTATTCGAGTTAAAAACATATTCAATAGAAAATAAATATAAAAAAAAGCTTAAGATATTTTAAAATATTAATAAATACATTTGTGGAAAAGTTACTTTAAATCAATACCATTACTCGATGGGAAAATGGTTAAAAGAGAAAAGAGGAAAGGAGGAGAGATTAAGGAAGAGAAAGAAGATTTTTCTTCGGTCGTGATTAAAACAGAGATAATGTAGTAACATCTTTGATGGTAGATGATTCCACAGTCGAGTGACATGGACACTATATGAGTTAAAGAAGAAAGATAAATTGTGGATGGGTATTCAGAGAGTGCTTTAAGAATTAGAACGAAGAGGTAAACCATGAACTGATAATCGTTGAAATTTTTCACGAAGGTATAAAGGAGCGTTAGGACTATGAAGTTCATTGAACAGAAGTGAAAGGAATGACTGTCTCTCCGCTGTCTAATTTAGAGCCATTTCAGTTGCCTACGATAATCAGAAATGTGGTTATATTTCCTAAGACCAAAAATATACGTTATGCATGTATTCTGAAGTCGTTCAAGTTAATCAAGTTGCTCACAGCTTAAATCAGTCATGGAAACATCATCAAAATCTAGAATGTTCATCAAGAATAATAAATAGTACGAATGAAAGTGATGCTTATAACGAAATAATTCTGTTTTACTGTAAAAGAAAAAGCACGAGAAAAGAACTTATAACTATGAAGACAGAGACGCCGTTCTATGGCCAGTCTTTGTGTGAAAGATAAAAATACAAAATAAGAAATATCTTCAAACAGTTGGTTATTGGCAGTGAGCAGGAGTGCTCGCTAGTTAAATGACCATCGTATTTATGATTTTTTGGTGAAACAGGTCTAATTTATATTATATATTTTTTTTTATTTAAAAATAAATTTTTGACAGTAGGCAACTATGTTTTTTTTTCAAATGTCTGAATTTCAGAATATTCTGTATTTTGCTTAAAATAACACAATGTTACATCACCGCGTGTGAAGATTTTTTTAGTACAGCCTTTTGACCAGTTAATGCCATTTTTTTTGCGGTAAACGAGTTAAACCTTTTCCTAACTAAGCATCCAAAAATTACATTTGTTCCGAACGGGGGGACCAAACAACCCCATCGCCTACTTATGTATAGCGTCACGAGAATAAAAAGTTAAAAGTATTTTTGATCATTCAATAATTTATTCATTATTTTACGTACACATATTTTACTCATTCGTGTATTTTGTTAATTTTTTAATTATAATAATAAAAATACTTTATAGTTTTATTCCACTTTTATTTATAATTATTTTATTAATTTTTTACCAGTGACCGGGTTTCGTCGTAACCAACGTTGTATAAAATAATTATAAATAAAAGTGGAATAAAACTATTAGGTATTTTTATTATTATAATTAAAATGCAGTTCCACCAAGAAATGTCAGTAAAAAAACTCAATATCTTATTCATTTTTGTCAGTTTGCCGAATGCTTATGTACATAAAGTAAAATCGACCCTTGTATTATTTACGTCATTTTAAAAATTAACTATCAAACAATTTTTAAATTTTGAAACAAAAACAGGAAAATTTTTATTTTTATTATTTTCACGATTACAAAAAAAAGGGTAAATAGTTTGAATAATAATCAAGTCATCGAATTGGTCAATGTGGGATTTGAATCCTTCTCTTAGGTCCAGCTTAATGCACCAACTGTAGTATCAAGCTCGTTTTTGTCTAGTCCAAAAATGAAGCTTTGTTTGGTATGCAAAACAGTCGTTTTTGTTAACATATTACAACAGAAAAGAATAACATTTAAAATAAGGTATTATAGAAGTCTAGGTATGTACAGGGCTTATGACCTGTCATTGGCTGGTTAAAGTGACCACTTTACACAGACGTTTTTGTTTTTTTTAAATGTAATTAAACAATTTGTAGGTAAAAATATAAAATATAATTATTATACGCCTAATTTATTAATTAGAGGTTTTTTAAATGTGGCTTCACCGGAGAATGCTCAGAATTCCATGGACAGATTTAGTGACTAACGTAGAGATGCTGAGACGAGCCAGTGCCGAAAAAGAACAACTGTCCTCAATAAAACAGAGAAAACTCACATATCTTGGCTATATCATGCGCGGAAGCAAATATGCGCTTCTACAGCTAATCATGATGTGAAAGATCGTGAAAAAGCGTGGAGTTGGAAGGCGACAGATGTCCTGGCTGATAAACATCCGTGACTGGACGGAAGTGCGCGGGGTTGAGGCGCTGTTCCAGTTGGCACAGGAATGCCTACTCTAGAGTGATCGCCAACGTCGCGGAGACCTGATATGACACAGAAAAAAAATATATATATTAACCCAGTTTCCCACCAAAACTGGTTTTAATTTATTTTTTGTTCTCCTGTAAAATTCATTATTTGCTATAGTGCCAATGTATCCTTCATATTTTTTTCAGAAAAATATTGTGCACTAGTAATGAAAAAATTTAAAGCTCTAAACTATCTGTGTAATTCCCACTCTGTCTGCTACAAAAAACACCTGAAGCGATTTAGACCCAGTAGCATGCGGTCCGCATACAAAGCTGATTTGCCGCGTAAAAACCTTTGTTTTTCACAACTGCCGGCCGTGCGTATTAGCCAACAATGTCGAGAAATAATGTACCGACCAGCAGAAGAAGCACACCGCCAACATTAAATATGAAACGAAAATGGTCTACCGAGCTTATTAATTATAAATTTATGCTTTTGGATTTTTATTTGATGGAAGAAAAGGACCAAAAATTACGTATTTCGATTCTATGTACAAGTATGAATAAATTAGTGGAAAAATAACAAAAACATTTATTATCTTTTTTATTGTAATTAACTTTATTTATTTATACTTTATTAAGTTAGTACATAACATCTTAAGAACTCATATAAACTTTTAAAACATAATAATTTTTTTTTATCAAAATTTCTCAATAACATTTTTTTTTTAAATTTAATCTTTTTTATAACCTTTATTTCTTCAGGTAACTCATTGTACAGCTTTAATCCCTTGTACAGTGAATTTTAAAATTCTTTTTTTCTCCTCATTGGTAATCTTATCTTTTTTTTATCCCTTGTTTCATGTGTATGACATTGTTGGTTAAATTTTCTTATTGTTTTTATTTTATTCATCCTCTTAATTATTTTATCTTGTTAAAATTGCTAACAAAAAACTAAGATTTTGCTGAGGCCACTTTTATGTTAAATTTATTATCTTTAAAGTATTACAACAAATTTTAGTTGAATACTTAGTCTTTATTGAGATCCCAGATACCTAAGTGAAGTCTTAATTTGAAATGGCGTAATCTACCGGTTAAAAAGAAATTGTATTTTAGTTACATAAAACTTTTAAGTATATTTTTAAAAAGAAATACCTTTAAAAATTATTGTTTTTATCTAATTAATGTTTTTTTTTATTTTTATTATTGCGTGATTAAAAAAACATTCGTTTTAAAATATTGTGCACTAGTAATGAAAAAATTTAAAGCTCTAAACTATCTGTGTAATTCCCACTCTGTCTGCTACAAAAAACACCTGAAGCGATTTAGACCCAGTAGCATGCGGTCCGCATACAAAGCTGATTTGCCGCGTAAAAACCTTTGTTTTTCACAACTGCCGGCCGTGCGTATTAGCCAACAATGTCGAGAAATAATGTACCGACCAGCAGAAGAAGCACACCGCCAACATTAAATATGAAACGAAAATGGTCTACCGAGCTTATTAATTATAAATTTATGCTTTTGGATTTTTATTTGATGGAAGAAAAGGACCAAAAATTACGTATTTCGATTCTATGTACAAGTATGAATAAATTAGTGGAAAAATAACAAAAACATTTATTATCTTTTTTATTGTAATTAACTTTATTTATTTATACTTTATTAAGTTAGTACATAACATCTTAAGAACTCATATAAACTTTTAAAACATAATAATTTTTTTTTATCAAAATTTCTCAATAACATTTTTTTTTTAAATTTAATCTTTTTTATAACCTTTATTTCTTCAGGTAACTCATTGTACAGCTTTAATCCCTTGTACAGTGAATTTTAAAATTCTTTTTTTCTCCTCATTGGTAATCTTATCTTTTTTTTATCCCTTGTTTCATGTGTATGACATTGTTGGTTAAATTTTCTTATTGTTTTTATTTTATTCATCCTCTTAATTATTTTATCTTGTTAAAATTGCTAACAAAAAACTAAGATTTTGCTGAGGCCACTTTTATGTTAAATTTATTATCTTTAAAGTATTACAACAAATTTTAGTTGAATACTTAGTCTTTATTGAGATCCCAGATACCTAAGTGAAGTCTTAATTTGAAATGGCGTAATCTACCGGTTTAAAAGAAATTGTATTTTAGTTACATAAAACTTTTAAGTATATTTTTAAAAAGAAATACCTTTAAAAATTATTGTTTTTATCTAATTAATGTTTTTTTTTATTTTTATTATTGCGTGATTAAAAAAACATTCGTTTTAAAAAAGCAAAATCGTATGATCTCCTAATTTTGCGCGCGTTTTACCAGACTACAGCCTTAAGTTTGTTTACAAAATCTCAATAAATATTTACTTAAAATATATCATTTATTCCAAATAAAAATTCATTCAAAAAAATTAGGGCTCCTAAAGCGTTCAAATGAGTTTTAAAACTAAGGTTTTTTTATCATTGTAACATTTTTTTTTTCAATTTTAATACGTATGGCATTTTTAGCTGATTTTTTAAAAATGTTTTTATTTGTTTACTATTAGTTTTATATATAAGGAAAGAAAAGCAAAAATAATACAACCGACGTACGTATATTAATTCTAAGTACATTTGTACATCGATATCAATAAAAAAACATACTCATGAGAGATTTTTATAATCACGTGTCGTGATTGAAGTGAGAAAATTTGTGTATTTTAATAAAGAACAGTATTGTACGCAAAAATTAACTACAGCTCTGAATGGCTAATGTTTACAGCGGCCATCGATACTCGGGTGAAGATTAATTGAATGGTAATGATTACATCTTTTGATGAACTGATAAGCGCTTTTGCTTATCATGCAATTTACAGCAATATCAATCTGATTTTTTTTATGTAAGTGATTTTTACTGCGTATCTTCATGTTTCAAATTATTAAGATGAAATTTTACGGCTGAAAATTTGTCAGCCATTTTTATCAAAACTACAAGTTACGTAACTAAATTGAAAGAATACAAATGAAGCCTAGACGTTGTTTGTAGATACTACATGCTTAACAGTCGAGCGGATTAGGAATAATGATCATTATGAATGAACAGATTCCGTCTTTAACATTTTCCTTATAAAATTATGTTAACAATTGAACAGTATAGAAATACACATCAATTACCTTTCAATGTAAATCAATGGATGTCAAAGTATATATTAAAACTTCTCGGCTCAGTAGTATGGGCCAAATATATTTTGACTGGCTTTCGATTTACCCACTTACTTTTCTGTATACTGTTGTAATACAACAAATATCCCATTTTCTTCCTAGGAAACCTCTAAAAATAGTTATATTAATGAAGAGTTGGGTTACTGAAACTAGAAACTTGAAAATCCTAATCGGAAAAATCAAATAAGCAATGGATGTGACAAGCGAGCTTTACAAGTAAGAATTAGAATTTCAATTAAATCTTAATTCTCGAGTTAAAATTACAAAACAAAAAATGTATTTTTGGATATCGATTTTGGTTCTGAAGTCAAGTGGCGGATTGAATAAAAAATTGAGGGATACTCAATACGCAAAATAACAAATCGATAATTTTGTAATTGTTGGTGTATTTAAAAAAAAAATCTTTATTATTTATTGACTTTCAGACCATTTTTAATATTTATAAGGTAGACCAGATACATAAGTTTAAAAGTCAAAATTACAAATATAAGAGTGAAAACAAAAAATAAAAGAGTTTTGACAAAACGTTAGACGCCTCAAAACAAGATCTGGACTATTTATTTAGTAATAATTTTAATCGTGGTACCGAAAAAGCCAAATCTTGTCTTGAGTATTTCCCGATACTTAACGGATCTGGATTGCAGAGAGAGATTAACAAAATGAGAACTCTCAAAACCGAAAAAATGAATGAAAACTCTCAAAGCCACACAGCAAAATTTCAGAGGAACATTTATAATAATCTTTTTTTTTTAAATCCTAATGATTTTTTTTCAAAAAGCCTTTTTTTAAGATTTTTTTTTTTTTTTTTTAATCGATACAATCCTTTGAGTCTTATACTAGCATCCGTTCCACAAATTTCTACACCTCTTACATTCAGTGCGTATCGCTTCGTTGGTTAAATACGTTTTTCATGTCAATTTAAAACAAAAAAAAATTACTACAAACTCATGAAATGCCTTGTAGTAATATTTCAGGCATTTCTAGAAAACAGCCAGAGAAGGATAGAAATATCGTATTTTTATGCATCCAATATTCTCAAAAACAATCTTCTACTTAAACAAATGATGTTTTAAGAAAAAATTACATTTTGATTACCCACATAGATTAAAAAAAAAAATTGTATTCTTTTTATTAATCAACAAAACTGGGTCACACAATTTCTTGACAGGGCTGAATTTTCATCAAAAATTGTTTTGCTTCCAAGTTGTATTTAGAATTCAAAGTCAACTTGTGTCACAGCTGAAACAACGTTAGTCATATTTTAAAAACAACCATAAAAAGCATTGCTCAAAGCATCAATCTCTCGGTTTGGCAGTGAAGGTTGCTTCTATAATACCAAGAGATTGACAATGTTTATAATACACTTTCAAACGATACAAAAACCAACAAAAAAATAGTACGCTTTCTTTTGAGTTAAAGAAAACGGTTTTGACAAATTTTATTGGTATTATATAAACCTTTTGGCAACGATGCTGAAAATATTTTTTTCAAAATCTATTTTTTTTTTTAAAAAAAGAAATACTATTTTAAAAAATAAAAAAGGAAATATTATTTTACAAAAAACGTAAAACATCAAGTAATAGAGTGCCAACGACAGGTCATAAGTGCCTTTAAATGCATAGACTTCCAAATTTTCTTCTGTATAATATTCTCACTGTTTTTATTTGTTAATATTAATAACTGCTTATGGGGTTAAATACTATCTTTTGACTACAAATATTTGGACAAACTCAAAATATTGTAATAAAACCAACTGGTTTAAATAGAAGTAAAAAAAAATGAAAGTCAAAAAACGAGAAAGACCTTGAAAGGCACGGCAATGATCAAATCAAACAAATATTTAAAGATGGCAATGTCAGTTGGACGACGAAAGAATGGTAAAACAAGTATATATGGTGGAAATGAACGGTAACGTGAGACGAGGACAACCAAGGAAGATGTGGCATGATCAGATAAACCGAAATCTTAAGTCTGGTCATTTCAAAAGCAGACAGAACCTAAGGGCATGTATGTCAAAATGTATAAATGTGGAATAAGCTAGGAATGTATGCCAGGATAGACGTGTGTGGCGGTCCATTCTTTCTGCCTACCCCTACGGGGAAATAGGGTGATAGTAGTAGTAGTAGCAGTAGGAGTAATAGTCGCAATGTCATAAGTCGGGATAATAAGGCATTCCATCCTCTCTGCCTACCCTTACGGAGAAACAGCGTGGTGGTTTGTTTGTTTTAGGCACACAAAAACTCATAACACTAAAATAAAAATAATTATGGTAAATTTGTATTCTCAAATTTTGAGTTGTCAAAAATGTTTTCCCTCTCTGTTAAAATAAATTTAAATATGCCAGTGTGCAATCATTTGGACTTACTCAAACATGGTAAATTTGATTTAGAAAAAAATACTTATGTTTTCTTTAAATGTTTATACGTTGTTTGGTCAGTGATCCCTTAATTTTTCTTTAATGAACAACAAGAATGAAATCGTGATTGCAAATTATACAGACATGATAATTTTTAACAGAAATAAAGTAAAAAGTTCAGGGGGAATCTTGTCAGCTTGTTTAAGTGAGTCATTTCGAATCGCAATTTTCGTGTAACAAAGAAAGTGTACTTAAACAATTTACCAACTTCAGCAGTTTGTAGTCTTTATTTACATTTTATCTCAAAGTCCAAAAACACCTTTGAACTTTGTTACCTTACCAAAGTTTTTTGTCCATATTTCCTCGTTCATTCCCGTGTTTACATATTTTTAGACAACATTTTTTAAAAATCATTATTTTTTTATTTGGTCTTTAAATACAACAAACATAATAATATTATTATATGCATTGTAATGCCTACATTTCATCCTGCCCCATTTAAGTTGCGCGTGATTAAGCACGAATCTAAATGATATTTTGCTACGTTAAGATTCTAGCATGGCAATACCACGTTAGACCGTGCATTGCTTGAAAAAAAAGATCGCCCGTGAGAAGCAGAGGAAACGTGCAACGTGACAAAATCAATGATGTAGTCCTTTTATTATCGAGGAAGCATGGCCTTACGGCATGTAAGTACTATGTAATTGAATTTGTAATTGTATTGTCGTTTCAATTTGCCAGAACAAAGAATTTAATGAGGTTTTTTGTCCATAATTAAAGGCTTCCTAAACACCCTATTTTGTTTTTAATCTATTTATAATATATGGTACATTGCCAACTTTATAATAGATAATCATTACATTTGTTTAAATCCTGACAATTTACGTCAATTTCTACTTACAAAATCTAAATTAATAAATCCGGGTTTGATTCGACAACAATAAAATGGGTTGAAGTATTCTTTAGATGAACGACGCATACAGCGATGGCTTACGCCAAGATTTTAGCCAGATGTACCTTTTAAAACTGGAACCTTCTAAATAATACTCTGGCTATTTGATACGAAAAATTTTTGAATGTCTACAAAGAAGATTTTTAAATAATTTAATCTGGATGATTAGTGTCAAGAATCAAATATTGAATATGTATTATCATTTTAATTTAATTTTCTAAATCATTTGACAATTTGGTCTTATAGATTGTATATTTACCTAGGTAGACGCATAAAACTGTATAATATTTTTGCTTCTAAAAATAAAATTGTAATTTTGAGAGTTGCCTTTGTTATTTTGTTATTGTCTATCTGTCTGTCTGTCTGTCTCTGTCAATTATATGGTCTACATGTTTTAATTAGTAATAAACAGTAATCATTTAGGCTCCGAAACTATTTAAAATTTTAATTCTATTTTTATCTTGAATCTCCACACATTTGGTAGGAAGGTCGGACATAATCATTGTCCTCATTTTGGAGAAATTCTCATCTTTACTGGTTGAGCGACACTAGTGAATGGCGTATATTTTGTGAGGAGTTTGATCTGCATTTATTTGTTCGTTTTATTTTTTGAATTGTCTTACAACAATGCACAGAGCGTAGTTGTCAACCAATAAAACTTTGTTAATCTTTGAAATATGTTGATAAATTGAGTGTTGACATTTTTTTATTTTAAAAGAAAATCTGGAAATTTTTGCACACTCCCCACAGAAGGCCGTTACAGCATGTCCTAATATCAACTTATATCCAATTACCATATAACAATAAGCGAATTATCAAAATTTCACTTTATATGAACATTTAAAATTTATAACGAAAAAGATAGTAGGGAAGAAAACATTTTCAATTTTGGGAAGAACAAGAAGATTAGTTGATATGGGTTTATGTAAAATCACCTACAACACAATCCCCGAACCACACACCAACCACCGCAGCAGGACATTATCCTATTATACCTCGACAAATTTGAAACAAATTCACCATGTTACAAACCAAGGCTCCAAGAATAACCCCGAGAGAAACAAAATATATAAATAAAAATGTATATTATTTGCAATGCTTGAAGCTTTGATTTTGTGGTCATCATCATTATTATTCACTTTTAGCACCTAATGGTGCATAGAGCACTGCATTGTTCACCAATCGTAGCGTATCTTGATGATATATACGCTTTGAATATTTTGTAATTTTTTTACTTCTTCTTGGATCATACTTTAGGTTTAGTTGGAAATACGAATTAATTATTTTCCTTTTACTAAAATTTTTTCTCACTTTATTCTTATGTAAAACATTTAAATGAACGTTTGTAAATAACAGCGATCCATTTGAAAAATTAACCTCGTCACCTTTTCTGCTAATTTTTATGTAAAATGATTCCTTGAATCCGAATATGACCCCATTTTACTCTATTACCGTTTCCGGTAGAAGAACCTCCCCCACCTGCTTTGACTCCCCCCATCGACAACTTTGAGCTACAGCCTTGACCATCAAATGATGCGTCTACCGATAATGAAGACGGTTTGGCTAATTCAGATCATCGAAAACCTCTAAATTATTTTTTGCATCTAAAATAAAACTTTTCAAATTTTTATCGAAAAGCGATAAAATGACGGGAGCTCCCTCAAAAACGGCGGGTGGGGGGGATAATGGGGGTTATATTCGGATTTGAGAAATCATTATATATAAAAATCAGCAGGAATAGTGTCGGGACACCGAAACTTTTATTGTGTAGTCCAGTGTAATTGAACATGACAACTTACTGACTTTTCTTTGTCGACCGGCTTTGAAACGTGTCTCGAAGACAAAATTATTTATCAGATTTAATCAAATTTTACGGTGCTAAAAGTATAATATTATTTTGACAAAGAGACGGGTGCATCTCAAAACAATTACGTCAAAGAAACGTCGCTAACTTATTTAATACAAATACATATATTCTACTTTTTTCACTTTCTGTGGCTTGTTGGTGTAGATTTATATCTATTTGTACCATAAAAGAACCACGGGAGTTACATTTAAAATTTTCAGGAAAAAATATTGTGTGATTTTGTGATTTCCTTTTGGATGTTTTCATCTTAACTTTTTAACCAAATGAGATAATTTCAAAATTTAAAGCTCCTTAAATTAAAAATTATAATTTTCGTGATAATAACAGTATAAATAACAACTGTGTTTTTGGGAGATTTGATGATTTTGCACTAAAACGAAGTGAACTTGAGATTTCTATTTTAACTTAAAAAAGCATTTATATGACGAAAGTGGACATTGGTGCCTTATTCACGTTTAAAATGGCTTATTGCAAGAAATCTGCTCTTTTCCTTATAGCTAAAGTAGACTCCCTTGTTTTATACTCTAATGTACAAATATAATATAACCTTAATTTATAAAAACCTTGGAATAAAAACACTTTTGGCTAGAGTCATCCACTGGAAAAAAAACCATTGAATGATTATCAAGTACGATATAAGCTAAAAATTACGGCAATGCAATGGATTGTAGGTACTTGGGTCCAAAATTGCATGCAAAAACCGAAATTGTCCGTTACACATTTGTTGTCAAACTAAAAACCAAACAAAATCCCCAACCAAAAATTAAGTTAGCTTTTGTTTTATGTAATAGAACTAAAGGGTTTCTCTTCTGAATTATTGATGAGTTAATGATCATTGATTAAGTGAATAAAGGAGCACCACTATCTTTGTTGCATAACTTAGAAAGAGTAAAAAAATTCATTTATTAAGGTTCTCTCATCAGCGATGGTGGTGGGTGTGAACGTGAAATACGGCAACGTGTTGGTATTGTAAAAAGTGCTATGAGTCGGCTAGTGAAGATTTGGAAGAATCTCTGTAGAACCAATAATACTTAAAAGAGACTAGTAAAGGCCTTGTTTTTTCCATGTTCATGTACTGTGTGCAGTGTTGAACACTGAGAGAATCTGAAAATAAAAAAATCGAAGCTTTTGAAATGTGGCGTTGGAGGCAAATGCTGCGGATTCCGTGGACGGCCAGGCGTACAAATATATCTATACTCCAGGAACTCGACATAGAAGAAAAGTTTACATCTGTGTGCGAGCAAAGAATCTTGCAGTTCTTTGGACATATTACCAGGGGGAACTCTGATAGTTTGGACAAGACTTTTCTCCTCAGAAGTGTCAAAAGAACTAGGTGGACGTCAACCGACAACCTGGAGCAGTCTAATTACTGAATTCTCAGAATCATCACTGTCGAATGCTCATAAAAGAGCACAATACCGTTCCAGATGAAGGAAAACTGCCCACAAACGAGCTATGACTGGAGTCAAGCGTAATCACCATCCTCAGATATGAGGCACGGATTGAAGAAAGAGCGAATAATTACTGTGAGATAAAAACAATAAATTTACTGATATAATTAGCAGCATAAATAAATAAATAAATTTTAGACCCCTGAAACATTAAATATACAAGCAGTCATACTTGCTTCCTAGATGGGTCCATGCTCATTTGGTTGTTCATAGGAAGTAAGTACTACTGACCTTGCAACAATAACCGATGAACCGGAGATTCAGTCTATTTGTATAATATACTCATTTAAATGTATATTTATTTTTATTTTTGCTGAATTTGTGTGCCTAATACAAACCTCAAATGCATATCTTTTTAACTACATTTCTTTTATACTTCACTCTTTTACTATAAATTTTTTATTATTTTTTTTACTATACATAACTTTTACTGAGTTTAACCATAAAAATTACCTATGTTTTCTTTAATTATTTTTTTTATTTATTTACATACATTAGTTTATTGTACATTATTTGAGACATAAGTCCCAACTCCATGGGACTAAGAGTCCCGTGTTGTCCGCTGTGTCAACTAATTACAGACACTTGAGTATATTACCAGAAATATAGAATCCGAAACCATTTTTTTTTTTAAATACTTTATTTTTAACTTTAATTTTGTACAAATTGGCTTAGGCCGTTAGTAATAATAATTAATAAAAATAAATAATTATTACGAGTTTTTTTTTTAATAAAAAACATTTTTTTTTTAAATTGTGTAAATAAATAAACAGATGACGAATTTTGCAGGAGAAAAGATAAAAACTTTTTGTGGGACACTAGGTTCATGGTTAATTAAGATAAGTTTTCAATAAATGTTAACATACAATCACAGGAAAAAAAAACAAAAACGTCTACTTCATATTTCTGAAAAAAATTCTTGCAGCTCGTTGCAGTGATAGTTACATTTCGTTTTTTTTTTGCCAGCAGCGATCCCGTATTTGTTTTGTATAATCAAAAAGACAAGGAGCCACGTTTCGTTAGTCTTAAATGTTCAATTTTATCCAACCCTTTCAGAAGAAAAAAATGGCATTAATATCCCGAAAATCAAACAAGGCAATAAGCTCGTTTTAGCCGTGTTCTTTCTAATTTTAATCGAGAATATAAATGGAGGCTGTTTTTATAAGGTCTTACCACTGCATTTGTTAACTCTTTTCAGATACAATCGATGAAAGTTTAGGGCAATTTTAGTGACTCGGTTCTGTCTGTGACAATGAGAACAACACCGGGTTCCATCCCCCGGACAGTATCACCCTTGGCTCCCATTGTCGCCGTGATTAATGGCTCAGACTTCCCAAAAGGTTACTTTCCCAAAAAGTGTCCAGCAACAAGCCGCCAAGCATTAATTAACATCACGGGGGTAATTAATTTAACCCCGATCCACCCCGAACGGATAAACTTGAACTATACACAATCGGAAGCTTTATTGCTTTTGAAATGTTTAAATCTGATTCCAAACTCCAAGATATCGGGGTAGTTATAAACTTTTTGTATAAAGAAATCCTCAATTTATTGCAAGAGATAGGGAAAACATTTATGATATTGGAATATTACAATCTAGACAATTTCAAGGCTTTTGACCTGTCATTGGTGGTCACTTTATACATTGTGGCTCCTAAAATACACAATATGAAGATATTTAATTCATTCAACTAGGTGGAACTACTATTTAAAAAAATAAAATATCCCATCGGCTTATTAAGTTAAAAAGAAAATAAACTTAAGGCTTCTTTAACTACATTGCAATATTATCCACGGCAATTTAAACCCTACACAATAAAAAGACATGAAGGATAAAATTAATATGTTTATATGTATATGTATGTGTATGTAAGGGTGTGTATGTATGTGTGTGTATGTATGTGTATATGGGTAGGTGTATATGGGTAGGTTTATATATATGTGTGTATTATTTATATAGGTGCACCCGTGTGTGTGCGTACGTATATTTTTATTTTATTTTTTATTTATTTATTTAAACGCCTTGTAGGCTTTTACGTGTTTTACATATATTTATTTATTAAGAACAGACATATTTTACACAAAAGTGGTAAAAAATTAAAAATGAAGTAATAAGAAAAAGAAAATACAAATATATAAAACTTATCTTACATATAGTACATTCATACATATATTCCAGTAAAGAGAACAGAAGTTAATTTTTTTCCATCGGTTATATTAAAAGAATCTTAAAATAAGAAGAATGTAGAAATATAATAATTAAGAATACAGATAAAAGTTAACAAATGGTATACAATATAAAACAACATGGAATTATTTAAGAATTTAAATTTGGAGATATATAAATAAACATATGCGTTAGTCTGCCTTAGCACGGGTCTTCTCCTACTATGCGTTACTTTACAATATTAATAAATAAATAAAAAAATAAAAAAAACGTACTATTCAACATTTTGTTTTTATTTAAACATCCACATTTTCTCAACGTTTCCATCTGTTGACTTTTGTAAAGTAAAAGAGCAGAAACCTGTATTGATGTGGGTGAGATAAATCTGGTTGAATTATTTCACTTACTAGGCAACGCCTACACTTCTTTTCATATCAATTAGTTTGATTAACAATGTTTTAAATATCACCATATTTACATATTTTAACAGAGATGAAGAACATTTAAGAGAATGTAATGTAGAAGTCTAGGCATCTATAGGGCTAACGATCTGTTAATGGCTGGTTTAAGCGGGAAAAACTAAAAGAAACTTTAATATTAGAGTAAAAGAACACTTAAGATGCTTAAATAATAATAATTTTTCTGAATTCGCAAATCATCTGATAGAAAATAATCATAACTTCAATAAAGACACTGGATTAAAAGTACTTCATGTTGAAAATAAAATACAAAAATTAGACAACTTAGAAATCTTAGAAATTAAAAATGCGATTCATAATAAGAAAACAATAATTAATAACCGAATAAAAAATATTTATTTTAGTCCTCTCCTGGCTTACTTCGAAAATAATGATATCAATGATATAAAAGACCACTTGATTTATTGGGTCCACGTGTAGTATTTAGTGAACATGATAGAAATAACCATATTTTGAGTTTGTCCAAATTTTTGTAGACAAGGACTGGATTCAACTCCCTGGGGAGCTGTTTATATTAACATATTACAACAGAGATGAAGAACATTTCAGAGAAGGGAATATAGAAGTCCAGGCATCTACAGGGCTTATGACCTGTCAATGGCTGGTTTAAGTGGCCACTTTTCATACTGTGTAACATTCACCATTCTGCCCATATTTGAACATCTATATTCCTTCAATTCTTTCATCTGTTGATGTTTGTAAAGTAAAAGAGCTGAAACCTTTATTTATGCGGGTGAGTTCATATAATTGAACCTACCTACTAGGCAACGCCTGAACATGTTATTTTTTTAATCAGTCCTTGTCTATAAAAATTTGGACAAACTCAAACTATTGTTTATCACCATATTTGTATGCAAGCTGAATTTCCTCTCTAAGAAGTTTTATTGAGAATTTATCGCGACATACTCAAAACATTCTCGATTAAAAAAATATGTGTTCAATAAACAAAATGCTTTGAGTACTGCAAAGTAATATATATATATATATTACGCAGAATGATAGCTAAACTTAAGTGAGGTGTATTTATTTAGTTAAATAGTGTTAAGTAAAATGCCAATACTTACGTAAATATGGGTTATAATATAATAAACTTAAAAATTAAATTAATCAAGCTGTCGTCCCTTGGCTAGTATCGCAAATTAACGAATCTGAAGTCCGGGGTTTTAATCTCCCTCTCTACAAAAATTTGAATCCTACTTTCTAATAGAGAATTATTTACAACTAGTTTAAAGTGAACCCCTAAATCAAAGTATTTGGATGAATCATTTAAACGTAAATATGTATTTTTATTAAAAAAACAAATGAATACAAAAACAAAAAACGTAATATTTGTATATTTTTCAATTTCAATTAATTTATTTTAAAATAACATTTGCATCACAAACATACATTAAAAACGTACATATTATAAAAAAAAAACACATACATGCAAGAAACTCATGTCAAAGTAGTAGGAGAATGCTGCTCAAAACCCCTTTGAAAAAAAAAGAAAAGATCAATATCCAGAGCGATGATATTTGGCATAGCGGTAGCCTTTCCAATAGGCATATCCCTCGGCAGGTTGGTTCTTTTGTATCGGAATATGAAAAAATCTGATGCTGTCTAAAGTAATTATGAGGAACATACAAACAAATGCTCATCATAATCTCCCACGCAACAATCCATAAAAATGTGTAGTCAAATACACATTCCTTCTAATCTCTAAACTATTGTAGCCAAGCATACCCTGGAGAAACTCGGTCGGGTAGAGCCGAAGGATAATGCCCCCACTTTCTCATGTAGAGATATCTCAGAAACTTCTTTTGGATTTTCTCTATCATAAGAAAGTATTTCAATTCATGTGTCATGTTCACTCTCGAATCTACTTTGCACCGAGGAGTTGTAAAGAGTTCTATGTACGCGGGTATTTTCAAAAACCCTGGCAGTACGCTTTTCTGTATTGAAAGACGTACCCGTTTCTACGTTAGGACAATTATTTTGATTACATCTTCAGCATCATGACCTTTCCTTTACCTAGTGGTCACTGCATAGGTATATTCCAAATTCGGCATAGTTCAATAATCTTTTTTATAAAGGTTTACCCTCTAGGCACCAGTCTAGGAAAAATAAAATATAAAATATTGCACTTTAAAAAATCTTGGAAATCAATATTTCATGCACCACCCTACCAGAAATTGAATACCAGATCCCATGAATAGTAGGCGAACATGTTAACCACTACACAAAGAGGCAGACCATTCTCCACTCGATTTTCTTAGTCAGAACATTTACTTGAAAACAGCCATTGAGGTGAAAACAGTCGTCCAGGGTTATGATTCTATTTCACATAAAGAACTGTATTTTTTGCCATAAATAAAAAAAACGTTATTTATTATCAAACCATTTCAAAAAATATCAATTTATTTAAGTAATAAATAAAAATATTTTTTTAAATATTTTTGGAAAATTTAAAACTAACATATTTTTATAAATAAATAGTGTACACATTATTCATCATACAGCCTTGTCATACTTCCGTTTTCAGGCATTACTTCCGGTCAGGTGGCGCTAAACCGGATGTTGTAGCCAGATAGCAAAACAGATTTATCCTACAGTTCCATATTTAAACCAGTTTACTTCCTTTTGTCAAAATCATTAAATTCAAAGGCTTCTCTATTCGAAGTTTAAAACTTATTCATAAACAATGATTGTACCAAGTTTTGAAACATTTCAATGACAATCGAATTTTTTTCTTGCTTTTTTTATTGGCACATTTTAATTGTTGTTTTAATGACCCGTCATTGGTTGGTTTAAGTTGCCTCTTTACATACTGTATAAGAAAAAAAAACACAATTTCTTAAATTTTTCCGTCTGTTGATTTCAGTGATGTTAAAGAGCTGAGACCTTTATTGTTGAGACAAAATTCATCTTATTTAATTATTTCACATACAAGGTAACGCCTGAAAACAATTTATCAATTTTTATTCTTCTTAGACCAGTTGGTTTAGCTATAGTCTTTTATCTACAAACATTTGAACATAATTGAAATATTGAAAAGAAAAAAAATAGGAATAGATAATATGTTTTATAAATTGAAGCATATACAAATATTATTGTAAATGTAACAGTAAGAGTTGTAGGATCTTTTTAAGAGAGGAATCGGGAAAACTAGGCTTTCGACCTGGTTTAGGTAATCACTCACTGTAATGTTTACTATTCAGGTATTGTGTAAACATTTACGTTTCCTTAATTTTTTAAGTTGGTTTTGATACAAACCAATCGAAACTTTTCGTTTATAAAACCACCGTGCAAATTTAACGATTTTTACTTGTATGCTTTAAAGAATGTTTTGATTTTGTAATTTTGATTGCATAAATGGACTTGATTTGATTCCCCATGTAGTTATTTCATTGAAAAAAGTCAATGAGAGATTATAAGCCGTGTAAATGCCTGGACTTCCATACTCTCTTAACTAAAGTGTTCTCCATCTCAGCTGTAATATGTGAATCTATATTTCCGTTAAACGACAAAAATTAGAAGCCATGTCTGGAAATCCTCTATTATTTTATTTTTATTTATTTGTAAAATCTATTGTTTTTTGCAATTCATTTTTACTGGGTTAATAAATATCGAGTTGTGGTCCTGTAGCTAGTGTTGCGGACTCACGGAACAGAGGTCCGAGGTTCAAACCTCACTCCACCTCAACTTGATTCCTATTTTTTAATAGAGGGTTATTTATAATTTCTGAAAAATTGATCCAAAATTATTTTTTTTGAAAAAATATGTCTTGCTTCATTCCCACTCGTTACCGGTGTTTCGGATCGCATTACAGCGTCTACAATCAAGGTTGATGGGGTGGAGCTTTAACGTCATCCAAAACCCCGTCAACACTGAGGATGGACACTGTAATGCAATCCAATATGTTGGAAAAGGTGCAAACAACCCACGGAAAATTTTTTGTGCATCTAAACGTCAATTAAAACCTAAAAAGTCATTTTTATTGAATTGGAACCATTTGTAATTGAGAAAAGTAAAAATATAAAGGCCGTTTTATCTTCAGCAGAAAAACTCTTGAGTAATGATCCGATGCGTTTCTTACTGATATAGAAAACAGCCTTTTTAAAGTTTCACCCCTAAGTAGCGTGATGACAAGATGAACCCCTGGATTAGAAGTCGAACCCACCGCTTCCGCGAGGATAAGATCTTCGCAAACTTCCATCCGTTTCCTGCTGAAAGAACAATGCCTGAAAACTCAAAGCTGAAACTCTTCTGTCTAGGAGGAAGGTGTTTATTATCATCCCTCATCTAACGTTATTATTATACAAGTTGTGAGATATATTTACGGCGCCAAAGTTCGGGGGTGTTTTTATATTAAAAGTGATGTTTCGTTTGTGTAATTTCGTCGTAAAGTTTGTCTAGGGCAGAAAATCTGAACCTTTGGTCTCAGGAACACTAATAAAATTTATAATATAAAACCAATATAGTTTTTTAATGATTCGTATACATAACAACGTTTTTCAGCTATTATTAAAAAGTCATGCTAACAACCCTGAAAATATGTTCAGCGTTCTTTTTTTAACATTGACACTTATAATTCACCATTGATAGTATTGCTTTAAAATATTCAGAGCACACCTACCGATAGTTTTACTTAAAAGGTTTTCATTGGATATTTATTTCATATAATTCTGCCCTTATTTACGTTTGTCAAAAACGCCTGATAAGAATTTATACTTAATATTATAAATAATATGAAATCTAGAATAAAATAAGACCAACAAACCAAATCAATTTCATATTTTTAGTTAAAATTAACTTTGAAATAATTTTGCAGTTTATTTATTTTGTCCTGCATTGGTAACACACTGTTTAAAAAACTTTCTCAGGTCACTTTATGATAACTTGATGTTATTTGAGGTGTCCCGAGGTAAGAAAATGATAACCTGATAATTACATTGTTTTTTATCTTAATGTGTGTCTTGCTTAGGATCATATTTTTTTGAAAGGAAAAAATTGCAATCTTATTATTTTTCCAAATATTTTAATTTTGGGTCCATGTTCAACAAGTTATGTATTTATTTATTTATTATTTAATAGAAACAAAAAGTTGACAGTCCAGCGAAGTTTCTAAATAAAAATCATACATATTAAATTGTGGTACAACAAAAGAGAGTGTAAGTGTATATGAGAGTAAGTGTAGAGAGGTATTTGTGTGTATTTGTGTGAGAGTAAGTGTTTAAGTGTGTGTAAGCGTCATCATCATTAAAAATCAGGTAAGAGCGTATTGCAGCCAGAAAAAATGAGTCTTAATTTATAAAATATTTATTATTTATTTATTTATATTTATTTCTCACTATTAGAAAATTGGAAACAAGTTGGGGTAGAGTGGGGTTCAAACATCGGTCCTCTGATCCGTGAGTCCGCAACACTTACCACGGGACCACAACCCAATTCACGATTCAAGGTCTACATGGATGTTATATATTTCTCTCAAATAAATATTTTACTTATATTTTTGTCTCAAGGTACTTGATATTTTGTCATTTTCGGAAATCACGATGGACCAAATATTTCATTTAAAATGATCTAATATACCTAAATATGTGATTTTTTTTTTCTTTAATGTGTTCTTAACTAGAAGATTTAAAAAAAAACATTTTCATATTCAAAATAGTTGTCAACATATAAATTTACTCATTGCAATTTGCAACCCGGTTAAAGAAAATCTAGAAATATTTCTAATCTAATTGTTTAAAATACATAATTTTGAAATGAAGTGGTGAATCTGTTTTAATAGAATTTTTTAAAAATAAATTTATGATAGCGGATAGTTAATTAATTTTTTAAACTGACAATATGAGCTAGTGAACGCAGCCAACAATCTATTAGAAATGTACTCAGATCAGAGAAAATCAAGAGTCCTATTCCTTGTCGGTGATCAGGTCGCGCTATCAGGGAAATTTGATGGTCTAGAAACACTGCAGGCACACAATTTTGTCTGGAAACGGCGGATGATGATGAACTGCGATAGATTGACGATAAACTTGAACGGCGAATGGTGAAAATACTTTTCAGCAATTCGAAATGCGTGCGGACATAACTCGTCAAAAAAGTGAAGAAAAGAGCGGGAGGGCAAGAAGGCCAAACCAACAATGTCCCGTCAGTATCTACTAACATATGATTCCACTGGCTAAAATAAATCGGAACAAATTATCGGCTCAGCCCTGAAGTGTAAAGTTATTTGAAGTTGACATTAGTTTTACAGATGTTAATTAGCTAGTTTTAACTTTAACAATGTTTGAGTATGTCCAAATGCTTGCAGACTGGCTGGATTTCCTCCCTGGGGAGTTGTTCGTATTTAAATTTATTTCAACAGAGAGGAACAACATTTTCGAGAAGGAAATATGGAAGTCTAGGCATTTACAGGGCTTATGACCTGTCATTTGCTGGTTTAAGTGACCACTTTACACACTGTGTAACATACACTATTCTGCCCATGTTTAAACATCCACATTTCCTCAACTCTCAAATTACTTGCATCAACTAACTTAAAGCATATAATAACCACTTCTCAGCATGGATTTATGTCTGCTAGATCTACGCTAACTAATTTAATATTATACGAAAATGTCATAACTAATTCATTTACATTAAGAAAACAAGTAGACTCTATTTACACTGATTTTAGTAAGGCCTTTGACAAAGTGTGTTTAAAAATTCTTATCGCCAAACTATCTAAACTAGGAATAAGTGGTCCTATGATTAAATGGTTTCAAAGCTACTTGACTGATAGAACATTAACGGTAAAAATTTGTGACACTTTGTCCCAAACTTTCTGTGCTACTAGTGGAGTTCCACAGGGCTCCCATTTGGGCCCAATACTTTTCATCATCTTTGTTAATG
This sequence comes from Micrasema longulum, assembly GCF_059751315.1. Taxonomy (NCBI): domain Eukaryota; kingdom Metazoa; phylum Arthropoda; class Insecta; order Trichoptera; family Brachycentridae; genus Micrasema; species Micrasema longulum. Next base: position 458,888 of record NW_028277428.1, on the reverse strand, counting down.
ATGTAATGGATGTATTTGATGATGTGGAGATATTGCTGTTTGCCGATGACATGAAGATTTTTAAAATAATCAATACTGTAAATGATTGTAATATTCTGCAGCGTAATTTAGATAAAATGTTTCAGTGGTGCTCTGCTAATAAACTGCAATTGAATATTAAAAAATGCCAGGTAATGAGATTTTTTAGAATAAAAAATCCCATATTATTCGATTATCTGATGGGAAATACTCAATTAATCTCAACTTCTGAGGTGCGCGACTTAGGCGTCATTTTCGACCAAAAATTATCCTTCATTAGTCACATTAACAACATAACTAGTAAATCTCTGAAAATGTTGGGATTCGTGTTACGTGTGACTAATGAATTCAAAAACATAGGCACTTTGAAGTTGATGTATACTTCTTTAGTGAGAAGTCAGTTAGAGTACAACTCGACAATTTGGACTCCTTACTACAATTGTCATCAAAATTCTCTGGAAAGGGTCCAAAAAAAATTCTTAAGATACATAAATTTTAAACTTGGAATTAGTCATGAATTTTTAAATTACGATTTTTTATTAAAAACATTAAATTTGCTTAAACTTAACGATAGAAGAAAAATTATAGACCTGTTAAATTTGTATAAAATTGTGCATTCTATATGGGATTGCCCAGAACTTTTGTCACTCGTCAACTTCAGGGTGCCTGGAAGGATAACTAGGCGGGTGCCACCGTTTTGCAGTAGTAACTCACGCACAGTGTATGATTGTAATGCCGTATTGAGCCGACTTCATGAACTCGGCAATAGTTGTTCCCACATATCGGATATTTTTAATGTGGGGTATTGTTCTTATAGAACAAACCTTATAAACTTTTTCAAAGATGAGTAGTAATCATATTTAATGTAGTTACTTCATATATGATTTTCTGTTTTTATATATATTTTTATTATAAACCTTATTATGTTTAAAATTTGATTTACTTTTTATATTAATTTTTAAAGTTCTCGTATACTTTTTATTTCAAACTTTTGTTTTATTTAAACTTTTTTTTTCTTAAATATTATGTTATATAATTTTTAGGCTTGATTATTGTTCCTAAGTTTTGAGTGCAAATATGTAGTTTAAAAAATATCAAACCTTATATGTTTATATTATAAATTTGTAAAAGGCAATTATGCCGTGTATGTTAATAAAAAAAAAAAAAAAAAAAAAAAAAAAAAAACTCTTTTATCTGTTGACTTTTGTGAAGTAAAAGAGCTGAAACCTTTATCACAGGGTGAGATTCATCCGGCTGAACCAAATCACCTACCAGGCAACGCCTGAAAACGATTTTTCAATTTTTATACTTCTTCTTTTACCAGGTAGTAAATCAACAATGTTTGAGTATGTCCAAATGCTTGCAGACTGGCTGGATTTTCTCCCTAAGGAGTTGTTCGTATTTAAATTTAAAATGCCTAGACTTCCATATTCCCTTCTCAAGAATGTTTTCCCTCTCCGTAGAAATAAATGAAAGTTTTAACTTTAATTGTAAAACAATTAATGAAATACGTAGAATGTTATAAGTTTTGTTGTGTTCTTTGACAATCGAAGTTTTGCATAATTTTAAAAACAATTGTGACGTGTTTACATAGCTACTTCACACACTTTTATTTTTATCATCACTGTTGCAATAAATTAATCTCAATAATTCTTAAGGAGTTTTTATACAGTTTTTGTCTACAAAAACTTGAACCATCTCAAAACATAGTTGCCAAAAAATGATTAAATGTAGGTACAAATACTTAGTCATTTCTAAATTAAAAAGTTAGAACAATTTTAAAAAAAAAGATAAGCATATGTATATTTTAAATACTCACAATTTTGGTCTCTACTTGCTTGGTTGATACTTGGTACCAAAGTTATTGACCAAGGAGTTTTAAAATTACGATATTTAATTAAACATCAAGTCTTCAGGAAATAATTGTAATTAAAAATTTGGAAAATTACTAATTTCTTTTATTACATGTGGCGGCTCGCGTGTGTCCGGTTTTTGATTACTGTTCTAGGTAAAGTTTACTGTATAGCATTATAGTTGTGCTTCCAGAATCGAGGTTTTTAATGCTGTTTTCTGCGGCTTTGAAACTTCAACAAGTTCGTGAGCTGATTCCTTAAAAAGGTAAAAAGATTAACAAGTTTCTTGTTTTATTCCCCAAATAATATTATTTTACGCACCACGTTATATTTTCGTCTCTTGGATCGCCTGAAAAAACGTCACAATATGAGTAAATTTACTGGATGTTTATTTGTGAATGCATTTTATTTAAATTGCTTGACAATGAGACTACTGATCATCACAATTATTTTTTTATCTCCATTCAGAGGTGCATAAAGCACTAGTGGCACTCCTATTACAACGTTTCTGGATTATTTTTTTTACATGTAAGGTACAAGACAGAAAAATATTGCAGTGTAAAATCACTAACAAAATAAGTGTTTCACATCAAACTTATCAGGATTCAATTCTGGATCTCAAAAATGGTGGGCAAATGCAGCACTTACACTATGAGGTCAACTTACCCCACTAAATTTCGTTATCGGGATTTTTACCCGAGAGTAGCTATCGAGTCAAAAATGCTCGTTCAGTATTCTGGTTCTATTTAACACACTAAACTGTACTTTACGACGTATTTTTTGAATTTTTAACTGGAACGATGAAAAATACAGTTGTGTGTAAATTTCGATGAGAATCCGGGACAAGTCTTTTAAAACTGAAGGTCCCAGTTTCGATTCCTGGCAAGATCGACGTAAAATGTTGGGTGTAAAAAATACTTTTTTTGACTTCAATCACGTGTGACGGTGTTTCAAAGATCATTTATTTTTTACAACCATTATCTGATGATGTCGGTTACGACAAAACACGATCACTGGTTAGTATTAAAAAAAGCTCGATAGTAAAACTACGCATTTTGCTTAAGAAAATAAGTTTTGCTTACATATTAAGTATAAAATGATTTTGAAAAATACACATGTATTTTGATAAAGGTTTTTTTTTTCATTCATATTTGAATCACTAACTTTGTGGCTATTCATTTTAATGAAATTAATATGAACGAACTCAACACACGACTAGCTTCCGCCAAATGAAGGCAGTTCTTTTTCAATCATTGCCATTTACTTACGCGTTTCACAGCATTGTAACATATATCAAATCTACAAATTACAACAGGGATAGAGAAAACCTTTAATAAGGGAATATAGAAGTCTAGGCATTTACAGGGCTTATGACCTGTCATTGGCTGGTTTAAGTGGCCACTTTTGGTTTCCAACTGGTCCATGGTTATGAAACCAACTGGTCCAAGAAGAAAATTAAAAATTAAAAAAAATGTTTACAGACATTGCCTCGTATAGGAAATAATTCAGTCAGATAAATCTCTTCACAACAATAAAGGTTTCATCTCTTTCATTTCACCTTAATCAACAAATGAAAGAATTGAAGAAATATGGATGGTCAAACATAGGCCAAATGGAGAATGTTACACAGTGTGTAAAGAGGCCTCTTAAACCAGCCAATGACAGGTCATAAGCTCTGTAAATGCCTAGACTTCCATATTCTCTTACTGAAGGTATTTTCCATCCCTGTTGTAATTTGTTAATCTTAATGACTCCCGAGGGGGTGAAATCCAGTATTTTGTCTACGAAAATTTGGACAAACACAAATATTGTAATACATCAAATCATTTTGTAAAATCATATTTTGTTTGTGTGCAGCTAAATTCACTTCCAGTATTGTTCACAATTTATCTCAACTTAATTTTTTCATTAAAAATCATTGTTAAAAAGCAGGCATATTTTATTTTCTTGTCTGTGCATTAAGTGCCTCTTAAATTCGTTTTTTTTTTGTAGTAGCGATTTATTAATTTTTTTAAAAATTTATTCAAATGATTTCTTTGAACTTTTGGATATAATATAGCTAATGCAAGTATATTAAGGCCTTTAACGATAATCTCATAACAATTTCTTGAATAATATCACCCAAAACTCTAAGCAAGGGAAGCCGCTTTGTTTCTTACCCATCTATATGAACGAGCATGTATATTATTCTCCGTCCATTGATTTTATGCATGTTTTCGCTAGGTCGGTCTTTGTTCTCTTAGCATTTCTAGAGTCCTGATACCAATCTTTCTAACCATACAACAGTAACTTAGTTTTTACTTTTATCGAAATATTTGAGCTAATTATTTTTGAAATCAAATAAGTTTGATATTTTCTCGTCCAGGTCAATAAAAGGGAAAATCAAATCAAGTCCGCTTTGTAGTACAGTGATGGGTGCGTTTGTCTAGCATGTTTAGTATCCTTTGTCTAATTTCTTGCAAAATATACGTAAAATATTGATTTTAACGATCATTTTACTTCAGTATATTTTAAATATTTGAGTTAATTTTATTTGAATTCTATTATAAATTTTTAGACAAATTATTTTTTACTATATATTATTTTTTATAATTGATGTGCCATGTATTTTGTAATGATGTTTTTGTTATATGGGGTTGAGGAATATGTTATTTTGTATTTCGCGCCTTTTTTTCAACTGAATATATCCCGTTCATTATTGGTCACATCGGACCATACGATATTGCGTTGTAAAGGTGTGAGTGTTTACTACAAACAAAAACGTTTATTTGACAGTATTGCGCTTGGTCGGTTCAGTCATGAACTATTGTGCATCAAATATAGAGGTCTCAAAGGAAGAAATTAGCCAGAATTTTAAATTTTTACTACTTGAAAGGGAAAAACGCGTCAAAAGCGACCAAAAAAATTTACGATGTATGCGGAACCAATACTCTTTCGATTTTTGCTGTACAACAGTGATTCGAGTGATTTCGTTCTGGTGTAGTGGAGGTAATGATGCTCCGCGTTTTGGCAGGCCTGTCGTCGAAAATGTCAATAAAATCATAAAAAATATTGAGATAGACCATCACGTTAGCTGTCATAGCATCACTCAGGAGCTGAATATTGATCATAAAACCATTTTGAACCATTTACAGAAGGCTGAATTTTTAAAAAAAGTCGATGTTTGGGTGCCGCAAAAAGACGCAAAAAAACCACATGGACTGAATTTTTATCCGTGAATCGCTGCTGAATCGAAACAAAATCTACACATTTCTGAAGCGTATGGTGATTGGTGATGAAATGTGGGTCAATTACATCAATGTCGAGCAACAGAGATTATGATCGAAAGCCGACAAAGCGGCCTAGACCGTGGCCAAGCCAGAACTGTCGGCCAGGAAGGTGTTTCTGGGTGTTTGGTGGGATTAGCAGGGAATACTCTGCTATGAGCTGCTCCCCTATGGCCAAATGCTCCATTCTGCCTTTTACTGAAAACAATTGTTAAAACTGACGATCGAACAGAACCGGAGAAGAATCGTGTTTTATCAGGACAACGTCAAGCTGCAAACATCTTTGCTGACGCTCCAGAAGCTCCAAGAGCTCCGATGGGAAGTTCTAATGTATCCACCATGTGACTTTTACCTGTTCCTGTCTTTGGCCAACGCGCTTGGGGGTACACATTTGGCATCAATGGAATCCTGTAAAAATTGGTTGTCCGAGTTTTTTGTCAATATAGACAAGCGTTTCTACGAAAGGGGCATTATAAAGTTAGATTCTCGTTGACAACAAATTATTTAACTGAAAAGCGCATATTTGACTTAAATCGGATGATTGTAACACTTTTTATACAGCATTGAAATAAATCGAAAAATATATGTAGTAAATTTGGTGATATTTATTTTATTTTTTATTTAACAAATTTACGGACAATGTCCAATTTAAAGAAATTATATAATAAAAAACAATAATAATAGAGTAACAATATTAGAAGGAATACAAAAAAAAAGCAAAGACAAGTTAATACATTAGACAGGCATCATGGAATCCAGTTCTACGAATATACAGTGAATTTATTGAGAAAATTTCTTCAGCATATTTGTTAAAAAACTCAATATACAATTAAGGTAATTTAGATCTTGATTTTCATCTACAAATCTAATCATTCTGGGTAGAAGCGCATGGAAACCATAAGTTTTGTACAAAGTATATTATATTCGTCCCACTCAACACAGGACTTTGGTTCCATAGTGTCTCAATAAATGTTAAATAATTTAAAAAAGAAATGAAAAATGTTTCTGGAATTCACATCATCTTACCATTTATAAAACAAAAATAATCCAGATATGCAGCAATACATTTATTTAATAACTAATTAACTAGATTTAGTTATTAACTAACGAAATAATTCGTTTTTAACAATGTTTTGAGTTTGACCAGATTTTTGTAGACAAGGACTGGATTGAATTCCCTGAAGAGCTGTTAATATGAACATATTACAATAGAGATTAAGAACATTTTAAAGGCGGTTATATAGAAATCTAGGCATCTACAGGGCTTATAACCTGTCATTGGCTAGTTAAAGTGGTCACTTTGTTTTATATTTTGTGCAACAACTATGGTAGAGCAGGTGTAGAGCAGGTTTTGGATGTTGGTTTGATTGGTGTCCTGTTGAAGAATCGAAAAAAAAAGTCGGTTAGTTGTTATACATAAATATTTAATAACAATAAGTGAAATTAATTTGGTAAAATAAATATGATAGGTCTATTTATTTAAGAAAGGTTGATTTATATTTATTTTATTAAAATGAGTTATTGATGTTTGGCCTCGTGGTGTAATGGTCAGCACAATTGCTTACCATGCAAGAGGTCTCGAGTTCAATTTCCAACATGGTAAACATGAAATATTTATTTTAAAAGGTGTTTTTACAGCAGAATATTTCATAGTCCTTGGACTGGTGCCTAAAGCGTAACACTGGTCATATTTTTTATATTTATTTTTATATGGGAGTTGCATTATTTTTACCTTGTTTATAATATACGAGGTTTATATTTTAAAAAGAGGATTTTTCTGCTACCGTATAACATTATTTTAGCAAAACTGTTGGAATCAGAAAGCATATTCTAATGCTGGCTAATCAGGTACTTCTCAGCATTTGCTCATGTGGAGAGGAAACCACTTAAAACTCTTCAGGAGAAGCCAACCTGTTGACAGTTGTCAACCGGCCTTCCGTTCATTAGAAGAGTGTTCGGCATTCTGTTCCCTACTTTGGTTTATTTTACCAATTGTATGATACTATGATACATGTATGATACTACCTCTCGTCTGAGTTCTTTATTACCTATCACCGATTGGATGTCGCAAAAATCTTCACCCAGGCTTCTGCATCGGGCCTCCAGCTGTTTTCTTTGAAAGCTGAAAAAGGGGCAATGCATCAACAGGTAAGGATCTGATCATTTTATTTTTATTTTTTATTTTCTTTTATTCAGGAAACATACAGTACAGTAACAAAGTTTAATATTGTTCACAATTTGACTTAATTCTAATGGACCAGTGAAGTTTCCATATTAAAAAGCAATTAAATATAAGGTTAATTATGAAAATATAAAAAAGAGAAGGAAAAAGAAAACATAAATGAAAGTTGTTTAAAAATTAAAATTTAAGTAAAAAAAAAATATATTTTAAGGTTTGTAGTTTGTAGTGAGTATTTACAAATGGAAATAATATTAAAAATGAGGAAAATTTGTAAGAGTAATTAAGAATTAAGAATAGAAATAAAGAATGAAAAACATGCTCAGATGTAAAAATAAAATAAAATAGTAATAACATTTTTTTTAAAAAAGGAAAAACATAAACACATATTTATTTTAAGGGATTCAAAGAAACGATGAGAAGAATCTTTAAGTGAAATATAAGACAATAAATTTAAATTTAGGTCAATTTAAAAAACATCTTCAAAATTATCATATGATCATTTTAACTTCGTGTAAAAAAAAAAATCAAGATACACCGAATTATGGACCAATAAAGTGCCCAATGCACCATTAGATGCGGACGGGGAATGATGATAATTTTAATTTTTATTTTATTTTTTCAAAGTTAATGCTTTAAATAAAAATTTTCAATTAATTTGATTTCAGATTTCGAAGTTACCATGCTTTTAAGTAAGCCTCACGATATCGGACGAAATCAATATGGGGCTAGTCGCCCGGTTTAATACCTGTGAAACATTTTCTAATTCTATTGTCTTGGAAGGATTTCATTTCCGTAATGAGTTCGATCGGAAAATTAGAGGAAAGGGAAGGATATTAACATGAAAATGGCAGATAGGAACAAGTCGTTTCAGGATATTATCATAACTGAAGATTTTTCATTGTGAAAAAACAATTTGCTCCGGAATTCACTTTTTAAAAAAAGGGAAAAAAGTTGTTTTTTTTATTTGCGTTTTTATGATGGCTCAATATTTTGATTTCGAAAATAAATACAAAAGAACAGTGTTTTGAGTTTGTTTAGATGTTTGTGGATAAAAACTGGATTTCACACCCCAGGGAGTTTGTTCATTGGCGTGTTTATTTCCAAATGGCAATTTCATGTACCCAATCAATAAAATAAAAGTTCAATCTATAGTTACAAAATGTTAATTTTAAAATAATATTTTTATTATTTAAAATAAATATTTCTTTGCATTTATCAAAAGGTCTACGTAAGTTGAAAGTATAAAACTATCACATAAACACGAAAATAATTTCCTCAAAGACGTGGCCTGTGTGTAAACATACATTTTACTTAAAATTTAATTAAAAGCTACTAGAAGATACGATAGATGCTAAAAAATTGAAAATTTGTGCGTATATTGGAACCAATTTTTTTGTCACTAAAATTAAAAAATCAGAATCATTAAAAAATATTTTTTTTTTACAAGAAGTCGTCAGTGAATTATACTGCCGTTTTAAAGTAGAAAACTGTATCTGTCAAAATACACTAAACGTTTAAAAAACTGACTTATCGGAAATCAAAAATCTGACTGATTTTATAAAAACGCTATAATTTATTGGTTATTGTTCACCAGAACTCGTGACGTTTTAAAGCAGTTAATTTTTATTATAACATTTTTTTTAAATTTTTGAGAAACCTTTTTCGTTTAATTGTTAAATGCTCTAATTTTTACCACGTGTAAGAAAAAAATTATATCTAATTTCTCGTAGCACTGAACATCATTTTTATTAGACTTAAATATCGACAAGAAGTTTTAAATACTGAGAATTCATTAAGGGTCACTTGAATAATTCAAAGGGATAATTTGAACGCATTGTTATAATGGATTTTTTCCCTTGCCGCAGAACTTACGAGGGGTGAAACCTCCAGAGTTAACTAAGGGATCTTTTTATCGTTGTTTTGTTTTCAATGTCGGTTTTATGAGTGTAATAAGGGTTCCAGGAACAAAAAGTAAGGGTACTTTTTGGAATATAACCACTACCTTAGGGTCAAATTAGACCACATTGTAACGACCATATTATAGTTTTATCCATAAAATAAATTTAATAACTTGAACAATATGTCAATTTTATGAGATGCTAAAGGAAATTATCAATTACTTACATTTAATAAAATATTTATGCGGTTTTTAAAATAAGCATGCTTATATTTTTAATCTCTCCCTCCTCTTTTTATCTTCGTCATATGCATCCTCGTCATAACTTTTCCCCTGTCAATACAATATTTTTTTTTTTATTATGTTGCTATTATATTTCATTTATTTATTTGTGTAAACAATATATTTACAAACTTAAGTTTACCCCCGGCTTCGTTCACGTGGTAATAGGGTGAAAATATTTAGATAATTAATTAATTGTGTCGTCTATGAATAGGAGTTTTTGCTTATCAATAATGAAGTAATTGTAGACGAAGAACAAAAACATTTAGTAAACATAGACAAAATACGAGAATATCAAAACAATATCACACACAACATTCTAAACCAAAACAAGGAAAGTTGAGACGAAAAAACCAGGGACTGAAATTATAAAATAAACTCCCAGACAAAACTTAACAAAAGACACAGACAACCTTTATAAAAGATGTTTAAAATATTATCATTAACAGCAGAGTAGAGAAAATGTATGACAATGTTTTGAGTATGTGTTAGGAAATCTGATACACCATCTGTATTGAAAAAAATAAGAACGATTTGGTTGACAGACATAAGAAGTAAGGAATCTGAAAATTTATTGAGTAATCTAAATTTTATGCAATCCCATTGAATCCTTTATATATATTTGATTTCATTTTTTTATTAACGTAAATTGAACGTTTATTTTAATTTCTTTTGGGCTATAACTGTTTTTTGATTTCTTCAATGTTATTTTAATGTATGGGAAACATATTCGATAACCATATTTGCATCGATTTCTTAGGAACCGATTGCAACATAAGGTATACTAATATTTCTGGCTTGCCGATCCTTCATATACTGAGCCTACTCCTAATACAAGCAAAATTTGCCAGAGTGTTTTTTGTGCCATTTTGCCAAATATGAAATGTATGTATAAATTTAAAATTAATAAAATAATTAAAAATAAATATCCAAATATTTGCAGACAGGCTGGATTTCCTCCCTTGGGAGTCATTCCGATTTGAATGTGTTGCAACTGAAAGAGAAAAAATATTTTTGAGAATACAATATGAAAGTCACGGCATTTACAGGGTTTATGGTCAATAATTGGCTAGTTTAATTTGCCACTCTACACACTGTGTAACATTCACTATTCTGACAATGTTTGAAAATGAATCTCACCTACATGATAAAGGTTACAGCTCCTTTACGGGGTTGGGAATCGGGTGGTGGTCCCATGGCTAGTGTTGCGGGCTCACGGGCTAGAGGTCCGAGGTTTGAACCCCACTCTACCTCAACTTGATTTCCATTTTCTTATAGTCAATAATTTACAATTCGTTGAAAACGGCCACCAAAATTTTAATATTTTTACTTTTACCAATATTTATGTTAAAAAAATAAACTGTGGATGTTTAAACATGGATGGAATTATGAATTTTACATAGTGTGTAAAGTGGCCACTTAAACCAGCTAATGATAGGTCATAAGCCATGTATTTACATGCATTTGTATTTACATATATGGGCATTTGCCCAGACTTCTATATTATTTTCTTTAAAATGTTCTTCATCGCTTTTGTTATATATTTATCTTAATAACTCGCCAGGAGATTTAATCTAGTTTTTGTCTTTAAAAGTTTGAACAAACTCAAAGTATTGTTAAAAAATAATATATTATATTATATCAGCAGGTTTATTCTGCTACTATTTCGTTTCGTAAGTTTGTCCGTTCATCATGTATCCACCTCACTCTAATATATTTAAAATCGTATTTCGCTTTCGTTTCCTATAATTCAGTCAATGATTCTCACTCGCATCAATAAAGTTTTCAGTTTTTAAACTTCACGAAAGTCAACAGAAAGAAAAATTCAAGAATCGTGAATGCTTAAACATTAAAGAATAGTAAATGTTATACAATTTTTAAAGTCATAAGACCGGTTAATACCTCAACTTCCATATTATCTCTTCTTAAACGTTTTGAATAAAATGGAGGATAATTGAAAAAAATGCAGAATCGAAGCGGCCCGAGCAACATTTATCAATATGGATAGTCTTCTTTGTGATGATTATACTCGTTTACTCGTCAACCTTATGTCATGACAATGAATGATCTAATATTAATTATATTTAAAGCTTTGACTTTGTGGTACTTAATGTTATTAAATATTTGTATATAACCACTTACCGACTTTTCTATGTCTACCAGTTTCGAGACGTACCCGTCTATTTGTCAGGACACCAATTAAACCAACATGCAAATCAACATGCAACATGAGTGCAACAATGCAACATGAGTTAAAATCTTACATACAAATAATAAAGGATTAAAAGTAAATAATATGGAAATATTTCACATTAGGAAAGCTTTAAAAAATAATGTTCGTTTCATCAATAATCAAACAAACTTCCAATTTAGTCCTTTATACGATGTTCCACTATAATGGTCTCACTATTAAACCTATTAAGCTTACTCCTTCCCCCATCAACTCTCCTTTTTTCATTAATTCTCACAAAACAAAATATGTTCATAATTTAATCAGTGTATGTTTGTCCTAATCAGTGCATGTGCTTGTTAAAATGCATTTCATGTTGGTTTTATATGTTTGTGCAACAAAAAGCGAAAGTGTATAGTGAGTTTTGCATGTTGGTTTGCATGTTGGTTTAATTGGTGTCCTGATGAAGAGACTGGTACATTTCGAAACCGGTAGACATAGAAAAGTCGGTATGTGTTTATGTACAAATATTTAATAATATTTAGTAGAATGATCCTATGTTATATATGGTATGTCTTATTGTACTGTGTAGAGGCCTGGACTCTTATACTAAATATTATAAATCACCTCGAAGTACATTCTAGAAGAACCATAAAAAATTGAAAATTGTTTTCAAGCATTGCCTTATAGATGAATTGGTTTAGCCGGATGAACCCATTCACCTACAAGGCAACACCTGAAAACAATTTTCCAATCTTTATACTTCTTTTCATACCAGATGGTTTTTCAAAAAATTTTTTTTAAGTAATAACCCGCTAAGCATCTATGGCTTGTCAGCAGGTAAGTAAGAGAGAATATGGACGGAAGCAATGCAAAATACACCAGAACACCCAGACCAATTGAGAAAAAAATCGTTGTTGGATTTCTTTCTTGGAACCCGCGACGCCAGTTTTACAGTTAGCCGTCAAACCAACTGTGCCACGTTAATTCAAAAATGTTTTGAGTATGTCCAAATGTTTGCAGACAGGCTGGATTTCCTCTGTAGGGAGTTATTTACAACAAAATTTGTAACAACAGATAGTGAAAACATTTTGGGAAGGGAATACGGAAGTCTTGGGATTACCAGAGCTTATGACCTATCATTCGCTGGTTTAAGTGGAGAGTTGATGTTAAATCTTCGGCAGAATGGTGAATGTTGCACAGTATGTAAAGCGGATACTTAAACCAGCTACACGTAAAGGTATATTTTTTGTCTAGACTCAGCATGGGACTTGACTAAAGTTCCATGCAGTTGGTTCTTGAATCCCAATGGTAAATATTATTATTAAGTAAATGGAGTTTAGATATATTCGCGTCATTCTGTAGTGTTTGGTGCGTTCCTCTACCATTATACCATTATTAAGATTCTGAGTTCGATTTCTGGCAGGATGAAACACAAACGTTGTTTGAAAAACAAACCAGGGCTGCATTCAACGACCATGTATATGCTAGTAAAAATTGTAGGATACTCATTTTTTGTGCATAAAAAAGTTAGTATTTTAACACTAACTATAAAAATTCGCTTTTGATGGATCTCTATCAGGTTCTTCCATTAAATGTCTTATAATTTCGAACCATTTATTTCTTTTCATTAGATTTTTAGGAATGCAAAGATAAATTATCTCACGTTTATTACTACTAAAACTACTACCATCACGCCATTTCCCCGTAGGGGTAGGCAGAGATAATGGACCACCACACACGTCTATCCTGGCATATATTCCTAGCTTCTTCCACATTCATACATCGGTTCTGTCTGACTTAAGATTTTGGTTTATCTGACCATGCCACGTCTTCCTTGGTCGTCCTCGTCTTACGTTACCGTTCATTTTTGCCATATATACTTGTTTAACCATTCTTTCGTCGTCCATTCGTCCTACGTGACCAAACAATCTCAGCCACCCTTTCTTAATCTTATCAATAATACTTGAATCAACAATATTTTGAGTTTGTCCAAATTTTTGTAGACAAACGATGAAACACAAACTTAATTTTTTTTAACGAAATATTTTGTTGTTTGTGGATTGACGCACCTTGAGCGTAAGGCTAATCACCTTATCTTCCATGTTACAAGAAACATTCAAATACGCTGCAATCAGAGTACCAATGAAGTAACCTATGCACCACTGGGTGCTTGTGGGGAAATTATGTTTTTTTTTTTTTTTTCTAATTACTTTTTATTGAAATCAAATTAAATTCAATACTGCGCGTGTATATTTTTTTTTATGGAAAAAAATATTTTGCTGTTGGTATTATGATTAACCCAAATAATTCAAATTTTGAAGTAATTTTCTTTCAGCCGTTTAAAATCGTGTTAGAAAATGGGAAGCAAGTTATGACAAAGCGGGATTTGAACCTGGGACCTCCTTATCCTTAGACCACAACCTGTCTTCAGTACTTTCCAAAAGCGCCTTTGAGATATTAATTAAAGGAAATTGCTCCATACAAGCTATATTTATTAATAATAATTTAAAATTTCTAAGGAGGTTGCCATAAAATGAAGATTTTTAAGGACCATCGTTTTATAAGGTTACATCCTTATTCCGTGGGTGGGAGGCATGTTATCCCTTTATATGGTTTATGGAAGGGAACCGGAAATCCAATTTGTTAAGCGGGTTAAACCAAACAGGAAAGATGCTACAAGTGTTTGGGGGAAAGCACCCATGGAGTTGTTAGGATAATAAAAAGCCTAAAAAAATATCGATATTTTCAATTCCATGATACTAAATAGTTTTGTTATTTGAAGATAAAATTATCTTTTATTTTTTATAGAAATGTGTATTTACTCGTTTTAATTTATTTGTTTAATTATTTATTCACAACAAGAGAATGTTTAAAAATAATAATATCTGAATGTCACGCTGAGTGAAAATTATTTTTCTAACCTCCTAATGACTGATTCTAAGCCTAGTAAAGTTAAACCTCGACATCAATTTAATAATTAACAAAAATATATATATCCTAGAACAAGCTGAGCCATATTAAATGGAGACTTATCTAACTAAAGAAAACTACTTAGTAATGAAAAAGTCATAAAATCTTTTTTAAATTCTCTAGAAATCAATATATTATATTAGGTGTTAACATAATGTGTGTTTTGTGAACAAATCCTTCTGGTACTTCCAATGCAATTTCTAGCAGCTTAGATTCTTCGTCATTCACTTTTGTTATTTGGAATCTGTCACTCAGGTACTTGTCAGATATCACGGAAGTAATATCTTTAAACCTTAAATATAAGAAATCGAACACTGAGATGAGTCTATTGAACACTTTAAAAATAAAGTGTAAATTAAAAAATTTACAAATAAAAAAAATATAAAAACAAAAATTTCGTGACAATTGTTTCACCTGTTAGGGCATTTTAAATTGTTTCGCTTTGTTAGGACATTCGTTTGAAAATGCCTTAACAAGGCGAAACAATTGTCACGAAATTTTTGTTTTTATATTTTTTTAAATAAAATAAAGTGTTCAGTAGACTCAAATCAGTGTTTGATTTCTAATATGTAAAGTTGAAATATGGAGGTCTACAAAATAAACACCAAATCAATCAATCAAGTATATTTGTTAATTTATTTTTTTTATTCATGAAAATATTTATATGTAAGAAGTTGTAATAACAAAAATGGTAACAATAATAAAAATAATAATAATCATGTTTTATAAAACAAAAATTAAAATTTAGTTATCTACAACATACATACTTAAGTAATAGATTTCTCTAAATTATGTATAGTCTGCCTAACTAGGTACAAACTGTTTAAAGGCAAACATTTTTAGGCAAAAATAAACAATAACATTACTACCTACTAGTTAATTTACTATGGAGTTTTACAATACTCTTATACCACTTATTATTTTATAATGTTTTTGAGATAGTTTTCCGATTTTTCTCTGCCTAAATCCAGTTACCATTTTTTTACAAATGTATTTCATTGAATTTGATTCATGGTTTTGTAATGTTCGGGTAACATATTGAATATTTTGAGGCCCAAAAACCTGAAATTTCTTTACCCAAATTCAGAGTTTGTGGGAGACCCCATGACCCATCTTTTAGTTTGACTTTTGGTAGTGTGGGAATTTTCCTTTTGGAATTAGGTAAAATAATTTGCTCGCACAAACATAATTACTGTATTAAACACATTTATTTAATGTTTCGTTTTTGTATTTATCGCTTACTAATTTTTTTTGGCGAATTTCCGGGTATTTCGTGTTCAATACTCGAATGAATTCGGATGAAGTAAGTTTCTTTTTAGTCTCAAAATAATTTCTTAGGGCGTATGTGAAGTTTCGCCCCGGCAATGAATTAGCTGGAACATTTTCCGTAAAATCGCCTTAAGGAAATCGACAGCTCTACTCGTATTATGCGCTATAACTAGCCATTTACGATCCCAAAGGCTTTTGTTTTATCTTAGAAAACCGTGAGCTTGTTTTGTTGCGAACTTCTTAAAGGCGAAAATTACGTCTTAGGTTTTTTTTATAAAATAGTTAAGCACCCAAACAAAATTCGTATTGATTTTTTTTCATATTTATTATTTATCTTATTCCGCTTAGTTATAATAAATACATTATTTATTTAATCAGGTACAATTTGAATAACGTACAGAGAAAAAAAATATGTGCACTTCACGTTTTTTTTACAAATTTAAAATAATTAAAGATCTATGAAATACTGACGAGTAAAAAATATTTTTTTTGTACTTATTATCGGCATAATTTTTTTTTAAATTTGTAATTTTAAAATATTTGTGGACACCATATGCTCCAACTAGGGATCTGACATGGAATGAGACGAAAGCGTTTAGTCAAATTGCGGGTAGCGAAAAACACGAAAGGAAAAATTTTTTTGTCTTAAGCCTGTGTGGTTCTGTGATAGTATTTAATGGTTTCTCGGGGCGCACTTTCTAGGCTATAAAAATGACTCATGAAATATGTTCGTGGAATTGGGATTTCTCTAAAAATGGATTCAGGACAATTGAATCTAGGGTTGTATCCAAGACATGTAAAATGCTTTATTGTGTATCAAATATTTGTAAAAAAAACTACAACTCTGGAGTGTTTTAGCCTTGATTTCTACTCACGCTGGCACTTGAAACGTAAAAATAATCACCCTGCTTTTCAAGCAACAACAATCATACAGATATGCTGTAGTTAGAGTATCAGGTCATTCGACTAAGATACATATTTAAAAACATACAGTTTGAAGGTATTCGTAGATACAATTTCACATGCGTATAAAATATCTTCAATTATCGAATTTTCATTAAAAAACTGGTTTTCATTACTGAGGTACAATTAAATAGAGATGATGCTTTATTGAACGATAATTTTTATAATGTTCTGAAAAATGAGCGATGGCGCGTATCGTTTAGGTATAAAACGCGTAGTGGAGTAAAAAAGACTAACTGTATATGCGAGTTTACTATAAATTCAAAGTTGTATGTCACCCTTTTTTTTTACTTCAAGTTAAGTTTAGGAACCTTAGTTAAATGGAATATAGCTTGCAGTTGGCGTCACGTCCCCCACGTCATACGTCACGCCTGCTAAGTGCGCTTCCAATTAACATTGAATACAAGTTTAGTGCAGTAACGTAATAAGTGCCGTTTGTCTCATAGGTCGCAAACGTCTCGTTTTCAGTTAATAAGAAATAGGATTTAAAAATGTATTCTTACGCGCGGTAATATATATGGCATAAAATTGTACAGTGAAGAGTCTTGAAAATGTATGACAAAATAATTTTTAAAAAGTTAATAAAAACTAACTTTTGTGAATGACGTCACTAGCTCTTTCAAACCCACCAATGATTGAGTGTTGTACTAGATTTTCGGTTTACGGGAAGTCAATTCATCAATTGACAAAACTCAACAAAGTTAACTGGTGACGTCACATGGGAAGTATGTGATTTAAAATTTACAAAACTTTAAACAATCATAGCACTGATAATACTGTACTTTTTTTTAATGCTGGCCTATATTTCTTAAAATATGACATTATTAGAATGACAGTTGTCAGAAAAAGTGACGACATAACTTTATAGTAACGTCAAAGGAGTTATTTATATTGACACACGAAAAATCATTTGTATCTGGCGTGTTAATTTATTTTTTGAATACAATTCTTGAAACATAAATCAACATTAATCTATAAAATCAGCTTTAAAACTAGAAGAAAACTAAAATAATCCTTATTATTAACGACGTTCTTACAAGGTAACATCATTTTGCAAAAACGTTAGTTACATCGAATAAAAAAAATCACTTGATGTTCTTTATAAAAAAAAGGATTAATGTCTCATTTTTTGGTGAATAATTGTGTTAAACACACTATAATAGACTTGTGTTTGCGTTGTTTATATCAATTTTCGGAAACAGAGTTTCATGATTGCATGAAATAACTGATAAAATCAATTTGATCAGTGATCAGTAATTTCCATCACTAATAAAATTAGTTTGTCAGCGGTCATTCTAATCAAGCTATATTTTAAGGACTATAGTTTAGTTAGTTAAGTTTCAAATAGCCAAGTGTAGAAAATATAATTTATCAGAAATTAATATAAAACCGTTACCTATGTAAATTTCTGCTCATTTAAAAAAAGTTGTAAAACATTGAAAAGGCCCCTCTTGGTTAAAAAGGATTTTTTTTTGTTTTCAATATTTTCATAAATATCTTGGGCCAGCCCTGGTCGATATCGGCCAATACAATGCATGTTTTTATTACCCTTTTATGGCTACATAATTTGTATCTGGTATCTTCTCCCTCACACCTTTCCCCGTCTCTCTCAATCTCACTCCAACGTACCATTTTATATAACCTATTTTAGCAAATACTTAAAACAGAAAGAACTGACTTGCATTTTATAGGTTCGAAGACTTTTGTTTAGTGCTACAACTCCCATCAAAAACTTAAGAGATCTTTTAGTTTTATGGACGACGATTTAATTTTATTCCGAGAATCAAAATAAAGTCATATATTTTTAAATACCATGTTAATTTTATACACTTTAGTAAATTTTAGTGACAGACCGAAAAAAGATTTTCAGCCAAAACTAAAACAGAAATCGAATTATTGGTTATGATCTAGTTTCAACGGAATTTCGAACTGAAACTAATTTAAATAACAATGTTTTCAATGTGTCTAAATTTTAGTAGAGAAGAACTGGATTCAACTCCCATCAAGCTGTTAATAGTAACATATGATAACAGAGATGGAAAACATTTAGAAAAAGAAATATAGAAGTCTAGGCATCTACAAGACTTATGATCTGTTACTGGCTGGTTAAATTAGCCACTTTACATACTGCGTAACATTCTAAAATGACTTTTTCATTACCTTCTTTAAAATATTATCCATCTCTGTTGTAATATGTTAATTATCTAAATAAGTTGAAACTCATTTCAAATAGTTAAAAATTACGCGTTTTCATTTTTAAAACTTATGAAATTCAAATAAGTGTTGTATAAAATTCATAAAACTAAACATAAATTAAATTTGTTTATTTTTAGTTGTTTCGCCAAATATATAACTTATATATGGGTTTAGGTCGAGAAAAATCGGAAAATTTACTCAAAGTACATTCCAAAATAATAAATCAATATTGTAAAATTGTATAGTAAATTAAATAGTAGGTAGTAATGTTATTGTTTATTTTTGCATAAAAATGTCTGCCTTTTTTTAAATTTATTTACAATTTTAAAAAACGCGTTAGGGTTACATTAGAAATTTTATATTGTGTAGTCATTTTATGTCTCGTCTAGTCTAGTAAGTTCAGTCATCATGTGCTTTTTCAGATTGATTTTAAATTTGTCTCCAGTAAAAGTTTTCAAGTAGTAAGGTAAGTCGTTGTAGTGTTTAAGTCCATTATGTAGTATTTTTAACTGTCCTGTGTTTGTCTTTGCTTTTTCAATATGATAGTGTTGTTGTTGTCTGGTGTTATATTTGTGTATGTCAGCAGTTTTAACTATTATTATGTCGTCGTCTTGTATGTTTCCCAGTTCTTCCCATTCTGCCTATATTTGAACATCTATATTCCTTCAATTCTTTCATCTGTTGATGTTTGTGAAGTTAAAGAGGTGGTGAATGGTGAATGGTGAATGTTACACAGTGTGTAAAGTGGCCACTTAAACCAGCCATTGACAGGTCATAAGCCCTGTAGATGCCTAGACTTTCATATTACCTTCTCTTAAATGTTCTTCATCTCTGTTGTAGTATGTGAATATAAACAGCTCCCCGGGGAGTTGAATCCAGTCCTTGTCTACAAAAATTTGGACAAACTATAAATATTGTTCCTAATATTGGGTTAAATTATTCAACATCTATTAAATACGAGTACACATTGAAGAAATCGTCTTTTTATAATGTTTTCTCCAACTAATGTAAGAGCTCCCTGCATCAAAACGCAAAAATCCAACGACTAGATTATTTTTTTTAATATGGCTATCTATCTTAAATGTCGCAAAAACGTTGAAAACAGTGACTGTTTTTTGAGATTTTTCGATTTAAGAACCTATCACTCGTCTTTTATTTCTACATAATAATAAATCTGTGGCTTAAATTTATAAGGGTCAATGTAGTAATTCATTGTATTACAAAAGAGTTATTATAATAGTTTTAGTTTGTCTAAATGTTTGTAGACAAAATACTGGATTTTACCCCATAGGAGACATATAGATTTAAAAAAATACAACAGGGATGGAGAACACTTTAAGTAAGTGAATAAGGAAGTGTAGGCGTTTACAGGGCTTATGACCTGCCATTGGCTGGTTTAAATGGCCATTATGTGTAACATTCACCATTTTGCCTATGTTCGAACATCCTTTTTTTTTCTATTCCTCCATCTGTTGATTTTAGCGAAGTTAAAGAGCAGAAACTTTTATTGTTGTGAGGAGATTTATCTGATCGAATTATTTCACATACCAGGCATGGTTATTATTTAGCCACACTTTGGTGGAATAATGAACTGTTAGACGTCTTTGATAACAAATAAATAAATCAAATGATTTTTCGAAAATGAAATGAAGTGATAAAAAAATAAAATAAAAAGAAAATGAAATGAAATGATATTTGATAAAAAAATAAAAATGAATAGTTGAATGTACAAGTTTGTAATTAACATAGACCTTAGGCAAAACGGTGGCAATAAAAATAGGAAATATTTATTTATTTATGCTTTATTAAGTTAGTTCATAACATCTTAAGAACTCATATAAACTTTTAATAACATTGCAATTTTTTTATCAAAATTTCTCAATAACATATTTTTAAAAATTATTTAGAACATTTTAATATTTTCTTTCTCCTTTATTTCTTCAGGTAACTTATTGTACAGCTTCAATCCTTTGTACAATGAGTTTTGAGATTCTGTTTTTCTCCTCATTGGTAATCTTATCTTTTTTTTATCCCTTGTTTCATATGTATGACATTGTTGGTTAAATTTTATGATTGTTTTTATTTTATTCATCCCCTTAATTATTTTATGCATAAAAATTGCTACGTTATACTTAATTTGCTGATTTACTGTGAGCGAGCCAATTTCTTTCTGCATTCTTTCTACATTAGAATAGATATTTCTTTTGAATATAATCCTCATCGCCTTATTTTGAAGAAAACACAGTTTTTTAATTTCTCCAAAAGTCAATTTCTTAAATATATTAGGCTTTCTAGATTTAAGGCACATATATGGATTACAACGAATTTTTATCAAAAAAACTCAAAAACAAACTTAAATATTTCATTTTAACGGGGTTATATTAATCAGTTTGGGAGTAATAGTTAGAATTACAAAACCATTATTTGAAGATTTTCTATTTGAAAAATAGTCTTCCGAACATGATTTCCTAAGGCGTATTTCTAAAGACATGTGGCGCTCGACGCGGTACTTTTTGGCATTATTAATTTCTAGGAGTAGTCGGTACAGAACTTCGCATTGACATTTCAATCGTTATTTAAATTTTATCTACTTAATGTCATTGTGCTAGTTTAGGAATAAAGTTTTAGTAAAACTTATGTACACGTGTTGTTTTAAAATGTACATATATCGCAAAGTTACCAAAAATAGTTGTTTGATCTGATTTGATTGATTATTGGTAAAACGTTATATTTTGTTGTCAACAACTGAAACAGAGATGATGTTCGCAGAACCACAAAAAAATAGCCATGCACATATGACTTGTATGTACCAATACGTAGGTACAAATTTATAGTAATTTTTTTGTAAATGACCTAAAAAAAATCACCTCTCGCCACTAATATATAAAAGGCAATAGTTTTTTGTTTCTCCCACACAATACCATTTTAATTAAGTTAATAGAATTTAGAAATATAAAGATAAAATAATCCTTTTGTGTTCTGAGATCAAACAAGAAAAACTTTTTCAATACCTGTATTCACAAAGCATTGTCAAAAGGAATTACAACACACGGTACGGTGAAAGAATTCCTCATTCGTTCCCTATCCATTTCCCATTTGTTTGGTAGGTGGGTTTGATAGTATTAATGGGTCCATTAGGCAAATGGCGCCCGATTCTTCATCTGGCTCTGCCCATCCGTTCGCTCTCCCTTAGCCACCCCTGCTCTACCTGTTCTGGTTTACACACCCGGGTTCAATTCCCTCGGTGAATTTCAAACTGTTATGAGCAATAATGTATTTTTTGCAATGACACACCAGCATAATTACCATGTATAACATTTTTTAAATACTGGCAATCGTATAACATTTATATCATAATTTAAAAAAATCATATATACCAGTATCTGTATTCTATGTGAGAGCAGGCGTGGGCGTGGGTGTGGGTTTTGATATGGATACGGGTATGGGTGTAGGTATGAATGTAGAAATGGATGTAACTGCGGGTGCATGTGCGGGCGTAAATGTGGATATCGGTGTGGATGTGGATGTAAGTATTTCACATTTACTATTTTTTGCTTTGCGCATGATCTACGAAGTTTATATTAACTTTAAAGGGATAGTTATTTGTTTGTTTACCTAAAACAATAAAATGTATGGGTGTGGGTGTGTTAATTAAATTAACAATTCAGATATTTTTATGGCTGTTACGTTTGTTGTTTGTTAAAAAAACCTGATTTAAATAGCAAATTTACCCGCCGTTTTACATCTCGAATACTTCTAATAAGGTCGTAATTTATCAAAAATACATGATAATATGTAAAATTACAACATTTCAATGGAACGTGAACTTAAATGAAAATCCTGAATTTAAATCTAAACTCCAGAGATCCAAAGTTCGAACTCCGTTTTAGGACCCAACTAATATCATATTTTCTTACAGTGAATTATTTACAACCCGTTGAAAATGGCACCCAAAATTAATTTATTATCTGGGTACATTATAAAAAACAAATAGTTGAAAAAAAAATGTAAATAGTTACGGGTTATATAAATTATAAAAATCAAAGTTTATGATACATCAAGTCTAAAATAAATTCAATCTGAATGATGAGTGATTCCGAAAAAATCGTCATAGTTCACAATTTTCTTTAATATTAATTTGATGGTCAGATATTTTTGTCGTAATTATGACGTAAGAACTTTTTTATCACACCCGATTCTACCATTAATCTTTCTTCGTGAGCGAAATCCTTTTATTTCTTTCATCATCTTCGCAAATTCCTACCCTCTTCCATTCACCTGTGCCCCGAAGAAAATATCCAGAATACCACCTCAATTACATTAGTATGATAAAAGGCAAAGCGAGTTGGGACAGGAAAGGGGTGGGAATGAGAAATGGGGATAAGAAATAAGTACCAGACATGTTCTAACAAATGCAAAATTGTATAATACAAAACATCGCGATTTTAAAATATCTTAAGCTATGGACAACAAATCAATTTTGACAAAAATAATTTATTTGTTAATTTTTTTTTTACTATCATCAAAATTAAAAAAGCTTAAAACCCAACCTGATTAATCCTAAGTTTTTAATTGAAATCATTTAAAGGTTAAAAGAATTCTATTTGTCTATGTGCTTTGTAGCTGCAAGACGTCTGTTATTCTTTTTTGTGTAAATCTCATCAAATTGCAATCAATTTACGGTTGATTTTTTTGTGGTAAGAACCCACCAGACCTTACAAGAACTACTGTCAAATGCTTTGGGTTAGGATAGTAAATAATATGATATTATTTATTATTTTAAACAAAAAATATTTAAGCTGTTTTTTAACAGTTTAATTATAACATAATTGAAAAAAAAAACGACTTAGGCGCCCCACTCTAGCTTTGATTGACCTGTGTAGTTTTGTTTTCCATGCCTGATAACCCGTATGAGCTAACAGTTTAAGAAAAAGCTTTTTTAGGCGCCCCACTCTAGCTTTGATTGACCTATGTAGTTTTGTCTTACATGCCTGATAACCCGTATATAATTCCGGCAAAATTGACTTGAAATGTTAATTCAAAAAGTGGTTTTGTTGGACTGTTACCCGAAACGCAAACTGTTTTTATTTCTTTACAAAAATGAAATATTAGCGTTTATATTAATTACCCATATATTTAGATTTTTGGGCCCATTTTCAACGAGTTGTAAATAAATCACCATTAGAAAATGGGAATCGAGTTGCGATAGATTGGGGTTTGAACCTCAAATTTCTGATCCGTGAGTCCCTAACACTAACCACAAGACCACAACGGTATGAATGTTATTAAATATATATATATTTTATAAACGATGCAAATTTATTTATTTATTTGATGGAATTATGCAGTCTATTCTAACGATGGTAAATACAATTTTTTATTATAAATACAGGCACTAATAAAATAAAATACAACTAAATAAAATAAAGGCCTCCTGGCAATAAAATAAGATTTTTTAAATCTATAAAGACACCAAAAAAGTCCAGATCCTGTCTCGAGTTTACAATACGACACAATTGGGACATTGGTGCATGCAAGCCATAGTTTGTGCTGTGTTGATCGAGAAACAGCAAATTATTATTTCGCAACCGGCGGATTGGAACATTAAATGCCACTTGTCCTAGTAACGATGGTACATCAATTGAACTATTCAATAAATTAAACATAAATATGGAATCAATGTTATTTCTATGTTTTTGAAGACTGGAGATTTTTAACATAGACTTCATTTCTCCGTTAGTGTAGTCTCCTTTCTTGAAGCCAATCATCCACGGTACTTTTCTTAGCAAACGATGTTGCACCGATTTAATATGGTTTATCCGGCCTACATAGAAAGGAGAACAGATCACGGTTGCATATTCTAAAAAAAGATAAACAAGTTAGCAATATAGTGTTTTAACCCTTGAACATATTAGTAAAGTCACTAGATGTCCTATTACAAAACTGAAGAGTTTTTGCGACTCGTTAATCATAGTATCAATATATTTATTAAAGGTTAGTTTACAGTCCATGATAACTCCTAGGTCCTTAATAGACCTGACTACATCAAAATTAATATTTTCTAACAAATATCACTGTTACGCTGTAATTTCATTTCTAGTTCCTGCACGCCATTAAGTATGAATAATGAAATTTTGACCATAAACCAAATATTGATTTGTAAATTTAAAAAAACGATTTAAAAAAAAAATTGTTACTTGGATTTGAACATATTTAAATTATTGATGTAAATAACATTCTTTGAAAAATCCAAATATGTATTCAAAAACTCGTTTTTTGCATTTTATTTAATGTCAGAACCGATAATTACATTTTAACTACGTGATGGCAGTTGCGAGAAGTCTACACGCTGAAATCCGGAATTTTCAGAATTAAATTCAGGATCTTGAATTCTTTCAGAGTTTTCACGCAGACGCTTCCACTTTGATCTTTAATAAAAGATCCTGAAATAAATACTTTTCATTCTCAAAAAGATAGTAAAAAACTACAATATTGTTAATGAATTGTACTATTTTAGAGCATTGAACTATCATTTATAAAATTTAAAAAAATCGTTTTCCTACTTATTTTTTTTTGTTTTATATTAAACTTAAAGTTTTTCAATGTTTTTGATCTTTATAATTTCATGTTTTTTGACAATTTTCTTTTCTTGAAATACATTGATCAACAAAACTGTCAATTGTTAAATAAAAATTTCCAACTATTTGAAATTTTATTAAAGTCTCTTTATACTGTGAATACTAATTAATTACGGTAAGTCTTCTTTGGGAAATTTTTAAAAAAAAATGTTTACATCAATACACTATTATGAGTGTGTTCTTATCTTTGTACAATTAGCGGCCTCTATTGTATGGTGGTCAAGACGCTTGACTCACACACGGAAAGTTCCGGGTTCGATTCGCGACAAGGAAACAAAAAAATGTGATTTTTCTCAAGCCTGGGTATTTTGCGCTGTAATTCACCAATGCATTTGGGCCTCCTGGCCTGTAATGGTGCGAAAAAAAGTTAATTCTTTTTGAAAAAAAACATGATTTTTACCCTGTTAATTCACCTAAGGAAAAAAAATACCAAAGGTTTTTCTCAATTATTCTGGAAAGTTTTTTAAAAAAATAAAAAAATATTAGCGTTCTTATGATTAACCCCAATATTTCAATTTTGGTGGCCATTTTTGACGAGTGTCAAATAATTATTTGTTTTTATTTTGAAGGGTAACTTACTTCTATATCTTTTCTATCCCACCTGCTGACAAGCTTTTGAAATAAAAACTTAGCTGGTTGTTTCTTTTTAACAAATCATCAACAATTTAAAATAAAACAACTTTAAGTAATTGGCTTCTAACAACCTTAAAACCTTTAATTGGCATATCGGTATTTCAATTGAAGTAATCGAAGGCTTCGGTCATATATTTACCCCAGTCGCCATTTGCGTTTACTCAACTAATTAACTGTCAAAAGGTAAATTAGGATATGGATTACATGAATGTAAACCTATTGATACACAACCAAAGCTTATTCAGGGGGTTTTACTATTCTGGGCGGTTTTCGCCCCAAAGGCTCCGCAAGCTACGGTCATTTGGGGGTTGGGGTCTAACAGAGACGTCCGTGATTTAGTGGCGGACGATTTTGGTTTTGTAAACAATGCAGTGGTAAGGGATTGATGGCTACAAACGGCTTGTTACAGAGAGTACATTATTACCTATGGTCAGACAAGGGTAATTTATTGTTCGGAACTACAGGTTACAGGTAAATCACAAGTTTTTTTCATTTGTCGACTGTTCTTCTAATAGCCACAAAAATTCATTATTTGCGCTTTTTTCTCCATTTCCTATTTTTCCAAATGTAAATACATCTACATATCAACAGTATTTTGAGTTTGTCCAAATTTTTGAAAACAAGGACTGGATTCAACTCCCTGGGGAACTGTTGATATTGACATATTACAACAGGGATTATTATCTTCATCTCTGTTGTGATATGTTAATATAAACAGCTTCCCAGGGGGTTGAATCGAGTGCTTGTCTACAAAAATTTGGACAAATTCAAAATATTGTTGGTAAATCTCCCTGGTCCATAAAGAAGTATAGAAATTGGAAAAATAACATTTTTACGCGTTGCCTAGTATGTAGGTGAAATAATTCAATTAGATGAATCTCACCCGCATAAATGAAAGTTTTTAGCTCTTTAACTTCACAAACATCAACAGATGAAAGAATCGAAGGAATATAGATGTTCAAATATGAGTAGAATGATGAATGTTACACAGTGTGTAAAGTGGCCACTTAAACCAGCCATTGACAGGTCATAAGCCCTGTAGATGCCTAGACTTCTAAATTACCTTATCTTAAATGTTCTTCATCTATGTTGTAATATGTTAAAACGTACATATGTTTTATTTTCGAACAATAAAAAATACAAAAAAAATATAATTTTTTTGGAGGTTGAAAATTTTATTGCCAATCAACACAGCAATTTCAGAAATACTTTATTTATACTTATGTTCAAGAATATCTTTCAAAGTAAAGTAGAAAAATGTTAAAATTAAAAAGGTTCATAATTGTCAATTTGCTTGATTAAACTCATTGATCCCGAGGTCAAGTGGCATGAATCCACTCAAAAACTGAGATGCAACAAATGATATTATCCTGCATCCCTGGCATGACCAGATATGTATTTGTCTTTGGATGGAGTTTAGTTTCCTACGGTTGACTTTCTTCCTGACCGCATCTACCCTCACGCTTGAAACTTACACGATCAGAGGCTCTGCAGCGCTTACATATATTTGCTGCATAACCTTTGGTAATGTTCCCTATGTAGGTTTGGCGGCTCTCACAAGTTAGTTTAAAATGCCGGCGGCTTTTTTATAAACACACTGTCAATGCGTTTGGATCAATTAAGGTAAGACCCAAAACTTCATGGTGATCCACGTATTTTAACTGGACTCCGTTATGTGAATGGCTGGCTGGCGGTTCTTTCTTCTGGTGATGAACAAAACATTTGTTTTGTCTTCTGCGAAATGCAGTTTGGCTTTGAAGTCCCATGCTGTAATAATCTTCAGTATATTTTCCGTCATCATCACAAATTCTGTTTTTTCTGTCGGCCACAGCTGTCAATAGAAAGTCGTCCGTGAATCCCTTAATTCGACTCCTGGGCGCAAATCTCTCTAAAGTTCTTTTTTTTTCTTTTTTTTAAAATATATATTTGGACCTCTGCATTTAGTAGCCTTACGTGTCATGTACAAGGCTAAGGTACTCGGAAACAAACGTTTTTGTTTGTCTTGGAAATGGGATCTTCAATCACTGATTTTGTTCATTACCTTTATGAGTCCAATCACCATTGTTGTAAAGTTCTTTTAACTACAGTGTGGATATCTGTTAAAGATTTTTTTTTAATTTAAATTTTATTGATAAACCCTTACGGGTTACGTACATTCAACAAAATATTTTTACATTTAAAATTCACATGCTACTGTTAATAATATTTTCAACATCTTTTGTAAAGATTCTCTGAGTCTTTTGTTTAGTTTTGTCTGGTCGTTTATTGTATAATTTCAGTCCATGGTTTATTAGTCTCAATTGCCCTTTTCTCGTTTTAAAAGGTATTATATGATATTTTTCTGATATTCTCGTATTGTGTTCATGTTTACTACAGTTTTTTTCAAGTTTGAATTCTTCGTCTACAATTACATCGGTGGCTAATTTATGAATAAATTTTAAGAATTCTAGTTTAAAGAAATGGTGTGACATAAAAAATGGGCACTGAAATAACAGATGTTCGATTCTCTGTGGAGAAATATCACCGCATGGACAATAGTCATCATTTCCTAATTTAAACCTATATAGATAACTTCTCATAAATTCCCTCTTACCTCTGAAGTACATAATTTAAGATGTAACTCAAAAAGTTCAGTCCACGGGAGAGTCCCTGAACGCATCCTTTGGTTGTGACCTTCTTGAAGGTAGCATCAAAGTGTAACAATATGACTTTCCAACGTTGATGGTTGCTTTTCATCAGCATGAACATTGAACATGTTCCGAGGACAGAATTGACTGTTCCATCTGCAATGTTTTGTTTAATCCATTATCATTAAAAAAATAAAATATTTTCTATTTATCTTTTACCCTTGACAAAAGAACAGTTATATTTCAGAATAAGTAGACATAAAAAGTTTATTTAGGCAATTCCCTATTATTTATCAAAACAATAACGTAATTTACAAAATGTATTTATACATTATAAGCAATTTTGACTCCAACGCTAACAGTGACGCTAAGTTTCAAAACAAAAGGCATCCCGACGAAGGCTGCTGTAATGAAGTGAAGTGATTCAACCCCTGACACCTTCCCCTTCCAAATGACCCTTCTCCGCAAGTTTTTACATTAAACACGAGCCCTTATCTGGCGATACAGCCTGCCTACAAACATGTGTATTTGTGAATGTTTGTAACGTACCTGTGATATAACCATGTTAACAATTGATAAAACTTTGGGGTTGTTTTGCTATCTAGGTGTGTTTGGTTAAGGGGAGTTAGGTGATAAATAAATTACTTATCCCAAGTTGGATGAAACCGCACTGAAAGAATCAATTTTCAAAAATATTTATATTGACATTACTCTGTATTTATGAAGCCATAATTTAATAGATAAATGGAATACTGAAAGAAACAAAAGTAAAAATAAAAACCTGTTTATCTTTTTGTGTTCAGGTGGATGAAAGATACAGTTAATTAATCAATCATAACTTAAACCTTTAGAAATACATTTTGAAAAAAGATATGGAGTTAATATACGTCGTATTGTAGTCAGTTCGTCCTACATAAAATATTTAAAAAAAATGTTTTTTGACACCGAGATTCTACTGTTTCTGGACTGACATCTGAAACGTAAAACTGATCACCTTACCTTCCATGCAACAATAACTCTACCTGCACTGTCATCGGAGTACTAATGCAAAATTCAATGCACCACTGCCTGAAAATAAGGTTCTCCCGCTCTTCCACAACTTGATTTTCATTTGCTAATAGTAAGTTTGGTTATTAAATAAATCATTAGAAATGCCCTCAAAATTATGTTTCGGAAAATCAAGACGAATATTCGTAAAAATGGCTTCGTTACCACTTATCTATTTGAAAAAATTACCGTCTTTGTTGAAAAATCTATGCAATTTGCAAATAAATACCAAATTCAAGAAAAATCTAATGTTTTTCAAATACAGATTTATCGGCCGTGTTTTGTTTTAATTTCGAACATTCGAGAATTTATTTTTCTCCTGTTTAATTTGAATTTGTTCAGATTTATTCGAAAAGCGAAGTAAATTTGAATGTACGCTTGAAACTGTACTTGATTTATTTAATGGATTTCCGTAAAAACCTTGCTTAATAAATTACTAAGTATGTAATTTCTTCGATCGAACTCATATTTTTAATTCGAATAAAATTATTCGCTCTTATTCTCCTGGCTTTGAATATCTTAAGTATGGAATTATTCGACCTGATTAATTTGAAATTTTTTTTTCTCCGTCATTTTTTTTCATGGGTTAAAATTTGTAGAGAACATAAAAACACGATTGTAATTATGTGATGATTATATGATTTATACTATAAGTGTTAGTTATCATCGACTTGATTTTTTTCAGGCGGATACTTAAAAAAAAATCTGTATAACTGAATTATTTATATATTGTTCATACATTTCAATTTTGTTATTTTTCACTGAATATTTGCTTTCAATTTGGAAATAATTAAAAAAAAAACATAAAACACTATCATCTATAAAATATGTCTATTCAACGAAACACTTTTTTTTATAAAATAATATTTTTTTTAATAAGATTTTTTTGGTTGTAAATGTTAAATTTGCATATAATGTTTTTTGTAAAACTTAAACGCCATTTGACGGCCAATATGAGCACAAATATTTTGCTAATAACGTATGGTAGAAATTAAAAGCATAAACTAAAGCATTCTTAATTTAAAAAAAATTATAACATAAAATTCCATAGGGGTGTGAACTAAAATTTTTTAACAGTTTTATTATTTTAAAACGATTAATGAAGACATTATTTCAAGTAGAATTAAATAATAATACCACACAATTTACGTAATTCAAAAACAAAAAAAAACGATTTTTGCAATTCAGTTCGATTGTTCAATTTATTATCTTTAAATCGTTTGATTTTTTTAAACTAAGTCTTTATATAAGAATCATCGCAATAAATCTTTAAACAGAAATATCTTTCAAAACTTTTGATTTTATCGAATGAATGAGTAAGATTCTTAAATTTTTTTTGTTGCTCAATTTTAAAAAAATAGCATTTTAAATTGTTTCTTTTTTTATGAGACTAGAACCTTAAGTATTACTCAATTTATTACACATGTCGAAAACCGCATAACTATTTGAGACCTTAAAATATTGAACCTCTGTACTTTATAAAAACAGTCAATTTAAAAATATAAAAAAAATATTAAGAAATTCACAAAAAAAAAATTAATAAATTCACAAAAATAGTTTTGTAGTTTAGTACCTTTTTAAAGTACCTACTTCAGTTTTTGTAACGAACATAAAAAATGTTAAAATGATGAACCAGCGTTCTTTAAGAAAAATATCATTGTAAAAACTGTATTTTGTTTTTCTAAATATATGGCTGCGGTCTCAAAATCGATAAGCTATATCAGAAGGATCCTTGATTTAATTTCCTGAATAAGGACTCTAGTTATATCTCGTTTAAGAGATCCTTATTTCTGGCAGTAAAGTGTATCCAATAATAAAATCGATTAAGGGAATGCCCAAGTGCTTGGCAGGACTTTGCAGGAACTAGCAATTTATAGCCTTCAGCAAAAGCTCGGGATCTGTTTCTGCACGGCCAGCTTTCCAAATTGATTTTACAGGGGAAATGTTGTTTTTCCTTTGTATATTTTGCGCATGATGTAGCGTGGAACATCCCGGAGCCTTTACAAAGAGAATAAACGTATCATATCAAACCGCGGCCCAAAAGGTACTGTCACTGTATGCGGGCTTAAAGCTCTAAACAAGCTTTTGGTTTTCATTTTTATGCAAGATAATTTTGAGTTGCACTAGAATGAAAGCATCGTTTTTGTGTTGCATACAAAATATTTTTTTAAAAAGGCGCCGAAGGTAAATTATCACATTCTTTAACGAGGTTTAATAAAGTTATTTATCGAAATATTACAACAGAGATGAAGAACATTTCAGAAAAGGTTACATAGAAGTCTCGGCATCTACAGGGCTTATGACCTGTCATTGGCTGATTTACACACTGTGTAAACATATTTAAACATCTTTATTCCTTCAATTCTTTCATCTGTTGATGTTTGTAAAGTTAAAGAGCTGAAACCTTTATTTATGCGAGTGAGATTCGTGTGATTGAATTATTTCACCTACATTCTAGGCAAAGCCTGAAAATTTATTTTTTTCAATTTCTATACTTCTTTATGGACCAGGTGAATTTATCAACAATATTTTGAGTTTGTCCGAATTTTTGTAGACAAGGACTGGATTCAATTCCTTGTAATTTACGTTTTTTTTTTTTGTGTATACTAATTTCGAGTGTTTTATTATTTTTAAAACTTGACAGCTTTATTTGCGCATTAATATTTGTTTTAATGGATATATTAAAATATTTGATAACCCACATATTTATTTAATTAATTTAAAAGCCCTTTAAAAGGCATTTTAAAAACGGTAAATGTTTTAATATACTCGTACCTTATATTAATATAATACAGTTAATAGGAGTTTAGTATTTTTTTAAGTGTGAATGATTAAAATCATAATTGTTTTTAATTTTTATAAATTGATAAAAAGTTATAATTTGTACGAATTTCATGGAAAGTTTTTGTTTAAATATTTTTTAATCGTGTTGAATAATAATAAAAAAAATACCTTCGCATTTAATTTTGCTTGCGGTCTCCGTGGGGTAGTGGTTACAATGCTTAACCCACACATGCAACGTTATGAGTTCGATTTTCGGTTAGAACACGAAAATTAAATATAATTCTTCTTAAGCTGTTCTTTGCTGCAATTCACCACTATAATTAGGTCCTCCTGGCCTAATGTGATGCAAAAATCCAATTTGATTTATAATTTTCACGAGTGACTAGTTTCTTCGTGACCAACATCGCCAGTCTAGCAAAACTTGGTCACTCGTGAAAATTATAAATTAAAGTGTAATGAACACAAAATTATGAATAGTCCAGAAACTGCGTACGCACATCAAACAGAAGGCGACTAAACTATTCATAAATGAGTAGGTTTACGTTATGACCCATGAGTTTCTTTGTAGACGTGGCTCAGTACGCAACTCCTGATTTGAATTCAACTATGCCGTGTTGTATCCTTTTAAAGTGTAGAAATACTGCTAGGATCTTAAAGAAGCAGGATGGTATCACATTTCATGTGTAATTAGCAAACGAATGTTTAAGTAGCAAATGCATTACTTAAAAATTGAATTATTTTTCCATCTGTCAGATGGTCGATGAAACAAAATGGAAATTTCTTTATAATTTTTTTTTTTACTCTACTTTGCTCATCTATTGAGAGAACTAATGAAAATTGGACCTTGGATTTAACAAAATAGTTGTGGATATTTTAACAAAATTATCTTTAAAACATCAAATATTTTTTAACATGATATAAAATTGTTCATTAATTCAAGTACTCTTATTAATTTACCCTTTACTTATCTACTCTGTTGTGTCAATCAATATTTCTGCGTGCACAATAAAATTTTAGAGAAAATAACAGATTGCTTTTATTTTACCTTACATTTGTGATATAATTATTTATTTTTCCCATCGTGCAATATTACGCGGCGACATCTCGAATGATTTTTGGATACAGTACGATGTATTCAAATTTGATTGTACGCTCCTTCTGGACGATTCATATGTCTACTACAATCGTTTGATTTTAGGTTTTCAATATTTGTTTTTTTTTTTAACTTTACAAATATTCCGAAACATTCATATAATCGTAGTTTAAATTTCTATATAGGTGATATTTTAAAATATTCTGTGTTATGTCAATTCCTTTAAAAATGCGGAGGAAATCTTCGAAGGGAAGAGTGTCTTTTATTGTAGGGGTGAAATAAAATACCTCTTGTCACAACAGTTTAGTAATTCAGAACGGTTCTCGGTGTATCTATTTCGTTCTGGAATATTCCGATAAAATCACTTTTGTTCTTATTCCGCCCACACCCCCCACATTCTCACCCCCTAGTCACGTGACCCCACGTATGTCTACATCCCACGGTGCTCTATGCTTTAGTCATGCGTCATAGAGACGAAATGTTTTTATGTGTTGTTCAAAAACATTTTTTTTTTCAAATATAGTAATCTAAAGCCAAAACCAAATTTAATGAATGCGTATATAAGGGAACGACTTGCAAACCCAGCAAAATCCATCTTTCTTTATTTTGAGTAAATCACAAACAACTGATACAATACTAAACTTAACCTTCCCCTTTTTTTTTTACTTAATTTTTTTATTATAATAAGAAAATATATTATACGAAATCAGTGATGACATAAGCATGATTATGTCAAGAAACAGTAGTGCAATAATAAATTTAATTTTATACATTACCAAATTTGCAATACTCAAGTAGAGGTTGCCATGTTTGCAACAAAGCCTATAATTTAAAAGTCAAATCTTACAAATTAAGCCGTATTTTTAACTGACAATGTTGAAATTATTATTTAAAAAATATATTCTAAATAATTTTCAATTAGTGTCTCATTTTTTTTAAATTTTGCATTTAGCCGGGTTTGCAAGTAGTACTCTCATGTGTGATTTTACATATTTTTGTTTATTTAATCCATAGGTCGGCAACCTCTTGTTGTAAAAAGTTGCGTGGGGATTAGTGCGGGCCGCACTTGGGCCATGTGTCGTGACAGTAAACCTACAATATTAGCGTAGCCATACTTCAGTTTTGAAAATAAAATGCAAATTATTATAAACGTATTTACACTTTTTTAAATTAATTGTGATTAGTAAAATCAATGAGGTATTTATGTCTGCATTTAACTTCTTTGGCGTAGAAACGTCTAGTGTTGCGTCTAAATGTGAATCTGATATTAGAGAACAATTAAATAGAGGCGAAGGTTTTTACGGTCATTGTTATCAATCTGTTTTTTTTTGGGTGAAATCGTGTATGTTGGATTTCGGCTACCGTTTCAGAAGCCATCTTCAGGGTAAACTGTTTGTATTGTAAAAAATAGTATGTGTTTAAGTACTGGCAATTTGTACCGTGTCGCAGTCGGCAAAAGGCTCAATTCTATTTGTTTTTGCAGTATGTAGATTTAAGAACCATGTTCAGTTTAATTTGAGAAAATTTCTTCCAGCTTCTTTTGCTGCTCTTTTAAATTTAGAAAATAATAGAGTTTTCTTTCATTAATGAGTTAAAAACTTTCTTGTATGTAATATCGTCCGTCATGTGAGTTGAGGCGAAAACCTTGCGGGCCGCGACAAGAAGTATTTAAGTCCGCTGGTTGCTGACCGCTGATTTAATATATAAAAAATACCAAGCTAACAAAAATCCACTATTCATAAGAACAAAAGAGGACTACATTATAACCTTGTAGTAATACTTAATGAATAAAATAATAAATAAAGACAAAACATTTTTGATACAAGACATTTTTGTATCCGGGCGAATGAAGAATATAGCTCTGTGAGCGATTTAAAATAGGAACCCAGGAAAAGTGTTTTTGACTGTGGAAAGTGGAAAAACGTCCGTCTCATAGAATATTGATTTGTGGTGGTTCTACCTCAGAACATTACATTTTTCTCGAGCTAACACCTGAAGCAAAAGACTGATCAACTTACGTTTTACCTGAATTCCATCTTAATCTGGAAATAAAATCTGATTGTCCATGCAAGATTTTAAAAGAAGTTGAGTACATTAAATATCTGGGAATAATTATTAATCCAATCACTGGTTTCCAGATTAAGAAAACTGTGTAATGTATTCTACATTTTGGAACATTTTACTCATTGGCACTCTCAGAAATGTGTATTTTGGTATTTTCCAGTCAGTGGCAACCTGTGGTATAAGGAGCTGGGAAGGTTGCACTGCGTCTATCATGAAGCCCCTAGTAAACGTACAAAATTAATACTTAGAGTGATGCTGCGTTGTCTCTCCACTTTCCTATAATACGATTTTTTTAAAATAGTAATTAACACATTTCTGGTCATGCGGCTACAAGAGTAGATCCCAGCAGAATGCTCCTATGTGGTTTTCCTGTAATTCGAATTATTCAATTCTAAAAACACATACGACGTTTGCTCATAGGAATTTCTCTTTTGTGGCCCAAAAGTGTTCAATGTTATCGATGAACACAATAAGTTCACCAAAACGAAAGCATTTTTCAGGAGTATACAAATCTGGATATTACCTTAGGAAAGAGACCATTGCAAAAGATTGCTGCAAATTTTTGCGTAGATTGATATACTATTGAACGTGTTGTCCAGATGCCCTTTGAAATAAATATATGTTTGAGTAATAATTTTTATTTTCTATTTTTGCTATTATTCAATTATGTACGTGCTTCCGTTTGCCATTATGTTGTATCCTAAATCAACACAGGGTCTTTGGCCTAAAAAGGTTTGGGATACGTTATTATTGTATTTTTTTCCAATGTGTATGTTTTTGTATGAAATAAATTAATATTAATAAATAATTAAAAATGATTCAGATTTACTGTAATTGCAGTACCAATGGAGTCCTTTATGCACCACCAGGTACAGATAAGGAAATTATGATAGTTCGACATTACTAGTCGAGATCCATGTGATGCGAAATAACTTTAGTCACCTCCATAATATGTCCCCTGCTCTAAGGCATGTCTTGTGTCACCTGCTATATGGCTTCACTTCACCAGATCTCATATTGGATTTTTCACATGTATCGCTGAAAATCAGTAGGCCGAGTTATTGTTTTCAGAAAGTCGTACGTGAAAAAATAGGGGCTTACCGTTTAAGAATGGGGTATAAAAGAAAAATAAAACGTCACGCTGCCATTTTATTAAAATATTTTAATATGAAAAAGGAAAATCGGTGGTATTTTTTCAATTGAATCGTGTTTGAACAAAATAGCATTTTCTTATTTTCTGTTTAGTTTCAGTTCTTCTTCTTTTTTTTTATTATTTGTCTTCTTGTAGATCTGCCAATTAATTTTTATCTGACTACTCAGTCTCCGGTAATAAAGCCCACCTATTCTTCCATCGGCAATTTCGGCTGCTGTGGACACCAGTTTATTGCTGCTCATTCTATCTATATGGTTTCTCCATAATATTTTACGAGCTGTTCCAGTTCAATAAATCTTAAATTTTGCACGTTTCCTGTATAAAGTCATTACTGCTTGGTCGCGCAGTGATTCCGATAATTGAGGGATTTGGAAGCAAAGATAACAAACTCGCGTTTTGGTGTTTTCAAAAAAAATAACAAAAACTGCCACACTTATACTTAAGAGAGTCTTTATGTTAAAAATATAATTTTCACTGAACTTTAACTTTAAGATACTAATAAATTAGCTACAATAGAAACACGAATTAAAAAAAACTTTCTTAATATTTGTATGGCACGGCCATTTTGAATTTTTTTTTCTCAAACCTGTCATTGATCAAACAAAATGGCTGATGGATATTGCTATGTTTGCTTTACACTTTTTTCAAACTATCAGAAGTATGATTTAAACTACATTTGCAACTCAACTCATGATTTTTATAAAAGTTGATAAACTATAGAATGACATCAAAACCAAAAAAAAAAATTTTTGGAGGAAGCTATCTTTACTTCCAATGCCCTCAATTGATCTCGGGACCATCATCTCTGATGTTCTTAGAAGGCTCTTTTTTTCTACAGCATGGCTTATAGTATTCTCACCTTACTGTCTGGACTGTGAAATCGTCTTCCATCCAGTATTAAGGATGTTTCTATGGCAAATGTACTTTAATAAATATTGTCATTCCTTTTTATTACTTAGACTTCATTGTCAGTTAATCAAATGCAGAGTACTGGTGGGTTTTAAAAAGATGGCGCGTAAATAAGGTGCGCTCAGACGCGCTTATGAGCGTGACATGGACAACTATGGCTTTGTTAGTTGCTAATGATATGGTAATAAAGTTAACACAGGATGTTTCTGCGTTTGTCTGTATTTCACTGCGATTTTAAACAGTAAAATATTATAATATTTATTCGATGTATATGTATTAAGCTATGGATTAAAAACACTGGTTTATAATTTTTTTGTACCAAATCAAATAGTATATTATCTAGTGCTGGCGCTTTGGCAAAACTAACACCAAAACATTTCTTATGTAAAGAATATTAATTTTAGGAATCTTGATATTATGTCAAATGTTTTTAAAAATCTCTTTTGGATTAGTAAAATAATCACTTAAGAAAATGACGTATACTTTTTTTTTTTAACAAGCATATTTTTTATTTAAAACATTTTTTTACATCACAACAGGCCAGGAGGCCCAATTACAGTGATGTATTGCATCACAGAAAACCCAGGCTTGAGAAAAAACACATTGAATTTTTGTGTTCTTATTGGGAACCGAACTCGAAACCTTCCGTGTGTGAGTCAAGCGTCCTGACCACCAACATTTTATGTTAATTACAATAAAATCAATACAGTGTTATTAAAATGCACAGTTCAAATTATATTGGAGAAAATATGTATGTATTGATAAACAAAAAAGAAAGCACATTTAGTTTAAATTTTATGTATTTTTTTAAAAATCAACATCTTTTGATTTTAAATGCAAACGCGCCAGCTTTAGTTAAACAACCATGGGTTCAAAATTAAATTATAATGATCAGTATAAAGCTTCTGGTGCCAGTCCAGAAACCAATGAATATTACAGTCTTAAAATCGTTCAAAATCAATACTTCAAGTCAGGAGTCGATCCATGGCCTCAGTAATGGTAGACGAACGTTTTAACAACTACACAATGAGGCGGAATTACCTCCACTCGATTTTTTTAATTCAGAAGTTTTTACCCGACAGCAGCTTTCTAGTCAAAAATACGCCAAGCGCTGCTTTTTCAAACGCTCTGGCGGACGTAAACAAAACTTTAACACTGCGTATTTTGTATGTAAATACACGCCAAAAATACTTTTTTGACGGCCGCAAGAGCATTTGAAATAGCAGCCAAGGGTTTGTTGCGGTAGTGCTAAATATTTGTTTTATTTTTAAAATTCATATGCCGATCAGTATCGGATCACTACTGTTTCTTAATCAAGGAGCTACAATTATTTTTATGTAAGGTTGATAACTATTACAACCGAGATGGAAAACATTTTTGTAAAGGGAATATCAATGTCTAGGCCTTTACAAAATTACCTTACTTATTTGTGTTTCTTTTCTGAACAAAGCTAAAGCGGGGGATAAAAGATAACCAAATCTTTTTTTCAAAACGCATTTTCCCAAATATTCTCAGCTAAAGTATTCCCAAGGCTAGGAGACGTTAAAAATCACCGTGAAATTGCGATTACCGTCTTGACGTTTCTTTATTCAGGCTATCGCATCAGCCATTCCCTGAAATGGCCCATCCGTCCCTAATTATTCATTGGTCCTGACAATCCCATTTGGTTTTCCACTCTAAGCGATATATTCGAGTTGACTAACCAATTAACCTCACCAGCCCCAGAATAAAGATCTTTTCTGACTGTCGCAACTAGGGCTGCCAATTGGCAGATAATAATAATTGTGCCTTTGTAATTAACACACGCTTCAAGGGGTTAAAAAGGTTTTGTCGCATATTCATTAATTTTATTTTATTGATGTTTTAAGAAAAAAACAACAATATATAAAACTGTATTAATATTTCACTATTTCATTCATTTAACTAACCGATTCCTTGCATAAAGTGCCTTGCAAATAAATGCAGTGATCATTTAAGTTGCAGTGTAAGTAAAACCCCGCATTTTGAAAATAAGTTAGAAAATAAATGTATAATTGTAAATTATTTTTTCTTGTAATTTTTATTTTCACATGGTATTTTGTATTTATGTATATTAAAATTTTATTGACTTAAAACATAAATTTACTTTTAAATATCACAACGGAGCAAGATGCTCGTGTTTAGAGAAAATGATAACGTTTTACAATTGTTTTATTAGATTTTTTTTAAAAATATTATTAAAAATTTTAGAAACATACAAAAATACGTGTTTAATTACAAGAATACACGAATACATCATAAAAATTAGGATGGATTTGATAAGCATTGATTCTTTTTCCATTGAATCCTCTTTTTTTACATGTATTATTAGACCTTTAAATGCCTACGAGTAAAAACATAGGCTTTATTTTTTTCAATAATAAAATGAACTTATTTGAAAAGTACACAAAATTTCATTAGTTTCCGACAGGAGCTAGATTGATAAGTCATTTTCTAGCAATTTGTAATTTTTGAATAAAAATCATGAAGTATATAATTTATCAATTCATAATTTATTTATGAATGTATTCAAATTTTGGCCAACGAACACCGGCAAAAAATTTCTAAAAAAATTGGCCATACCCAATTGAATTAACTGTCCGATAAACTAATAAACGAAAAGTCAATAGCAAATCTGAAAGCGTCGTAATTTAAAAATATTACTTAAATATTTTTGATAGTGTGAGTTTTTAATATAATTTAAATGAATAGTAGATATTACTATTTTATGTTTCTATTATGTTTTTTACTGTTTGGATTGTATTAAATATGTAGTGTCACAAAAATGTTTCTCTTTAAGTACCGTCTCAAATGAGTTTTTTATGACTCCTAGGAGAATAATATCTTGTTCATGTATGTTTTATAAACAAAACAAAAAAACTAGTTCTCTCTATCCGCACCCAATGGTACACGTGGCATAAATGCAAGGTATTTTGAGCATCGTTTACATGAAAGTAAAATCGGTCTTACGCGGATGGAAGTTCAGAGACAATAAAATATTAAAGTGTTATACCATTTGCACTTTTTAAATTAATATTTAATATCGACCTTGCTAGAGTCAAAACCGAGATCTCAGATTTGGTAGGAAACCCGTTAGCCAGAAATTTGCCAGGCGAACTAATTTTGCGTACTTTCTGTTTCAGTTTTTTTTACCTAAGAGCAGCCATCGATTCGATAACACTCGTCTAAGATTTTTGTTATATTTTAGACACAGAATTGTATATTTTATTTTCTCGGACACGGATAAAATGTAGCGTTTGCAATTATCATTGAATTTAACTATTTAAAAAGTATTTTTAAAATATTAGTATTCTACATCAGCATTAATTTGAAAGATTGCTGACGGGTACAAAATTGATAAAACCAATTTCACGTTAGTTAATTCACAAAAATTACTAATTCAAAATAAGCTTCGTTGAGTTTATAATGCTCAGTACGTAAAAGCAAACATGTTCAAACTGATTAGATTTCAGATAAATAAGCCATAAAATCTCAATTTGTTGCAACATAGAGTGAAATCCTTCTTATAAAAGGAATATGGAAGTCTAAGCATTTACTGAGCTTATGTCCTGAAACTGGCTATTTTAAGTTGCCATTTTGCACACTGTGCAATATTTATAATTTTAATTATGTTTACAACACCCTAGAGAGGTAATTCAATATGTCTAAAAACATTTGGACACACTCAAAACATTATTGATTACACCAGAGAGGAAAAAAGAAAATCACGAAATTTCTTTAAATTGAATTTACAATATTAATTACCTCACGTTTCTCAATTTAGAAAACATAAAATTATGTTTTCAAATATTTTTACAAGGAGCAAATATTCATCGTAGAGCTTGTATGACAAGATCTACAAAAAATGTAACGAATGTTTTCACTACTGATAAAAGCATGAGGCGTTCCATCCTCTTAGCCTACCCCTACAGGGGAACAAAAATTTACCAACATTTTAAATTCATCATTTTATAATTTGTTAATGAAAACAATAACAATTATGTAATTGTGAAAAAAAAACATTGTTTCATTAGATTTGTGTACAAATTAAATTATTCGTTTGTAGTTACTATATTGAATAACATATATATTTTTTAAAACATAATTTTAATAATTGGAATATGTTCAAATCTTCAGTGTCACATATTTATTTATTTATTTATTTTGTACGCCCACGGGGCTTTTACATGACTGGTACAGAATAAGAATTAAAACGATTCATGCTCTAACAAGTCAATGTGTAGGTCTGATAAATATGTATCTAATAAACACACTAGGGGTTCGAACTGTCAGTAGGGTCGCAGTGAGTCACATCTTGCTGGAGGATGTGATTCTATAAAATGCTGCGAACGCCCAGTTGCATTCCACCGGCAACACCACTGACTAGTCCAACTCGTCAGCTTCCACGTCGCGAACCCTGGGTATTGGGATCACACTCATAACGGTGTGATCACAGCAGATAACGAGATGATTAAAGGCGAGTTTTTGGCGCCTCAAAACCAAAACCAACTAGCTAAGGGAAGGTAACTCTAACAGAAAATACACCAGAGAAGGCAACGGGAAACCACTCTGGTCATCTTTTCCCAGGAATTACTACGGCGAGTACATCAATAAGCAATCGTCCTGGCTGCGAA
Source organism: Micrasema longulum (assembly GCF_059751315.1). NCBI lineage: Eukaryota > Metazoa > Arthropoda > Insecta > Trichoptera > Brachycentridae > Micrasema > Micrasema longulum. The sequence goes on along the minus strand of NW_028277428.1, from coordinate 416,219 downwards.
ATGTAAAATTAGCGCAGGACAGATACATATGCTTTCGCTGTAGTGATTGCCAACGTCGGGGGGACTTGGCAAGGCACTAAAAGAAGAAGAATAAACAAACAAAAAAAAATACAAATAAGTATACAATGACATAATGCTTCATAAACATATATAAATAAAATATTACATTAAAGTAGATCGGTGCATAGTTAAATGTAAAATTAATAAATAAAATTATTAGAAAATTTTAATGAGATTAAACCGGGTTGTAGTGTCTCCCAAGACACATTCAATTTCATTTTTTTTATTTAATGCTCTTACGTTTATTACAAAATATGTATTGGCATGAAAAATACGGAAGACATAACAATACAATTTGAATGTGAGAAATGGTAAAATATATTTATAATAAGCATAATTACATTAATAGTTTATTCTTACTATTGTTTGATGTTAGTACTTTTAACTTGGGACACCGTAAAACTCTTTATTTTAATTTTGTGCCCATAAACTAAAAGGCCTTGGGGCGTATAAAGGTAATTAATAAATAAAAGAAGCAGTAAAATGTTCTCTCTTAACTTTCAGTTACGTGAAAGAGTTGAAATCCGAATGGAAAGGATTAAGAAAAGATATTGCTCTTCCTACTGGCATTACCATTGACTTCAGCCGCCGATGTCTAAAAAACATACAAAAAATACACTTCATTACGATACTTGGAAGTAATACTACGTATTTATTGGAAAAGTGCGTAATAAAATACACTTTTTTTATACAAGTTCATTTTTTTCTTCAAACCACTGCAGCCAAACGTTTTTAGTGTGAAAGATACAATCACGGGTAGTATCTGTACTCTCTTCAAAATGCAAATAGTTGTGTTTATAGATTTGAGAGTCATCAAAGATCATACTTATATTTCCTATGTGCTCAGGTGAACGAAGAAAACCGCTGCGAGTGTGAAATAGGAACAGAACCCTGGACGAATGTTTTCGACTGCTCTCAGGTAAAAGTGCTGAATAAGGAATTAGTGTGAAAATAAGTCCTCCTCGTTATGTAGTATTTCACGCGTTCTATTTTTCATTTTTTCTAGACTGGCACCTGAATTTAACGACTGATCAATTTATCTTTACGTGAGAGATGATTGAACTAAGCTGCATTTTCTAGTGCAGTGTTCTTTTATAAAAGAATAAATAAAATATTAAGGAAGATATTTAGTGCTGTCAACCAAAACGGAGTATGAAAGAGGTGGTGTATTCATAAATTAGAGGCACTGTATGGCGAACCCAACATTGCACAATTCATCAAAATAAGAAGATATAAATGGTTGGGCCATGTGCACAGAATGAATGAAAACCGTTCCCCAAAAAATATTCTTCATACCACTCCTGAACGCTGACGAAGCAGAGGCAGACCAAAATTTAGATGGCTAGATAATGTGGAAAGCGACATTAGAGCGATTGGCCCGACGAACTGGAGAAGAGCTGCAGGGTGCAGAGATCAATGGAGACAAATTCTGGAGGAGTGTGGATGACGATTGTTCTTTGCACAAGGAAAGAGATGACCATGATAATTATGTTACTTTATAATTATAACATTTCTTTCGAGATGTCATCTGTATAAATAGGTGCGAAGGTTTTCACGGTCACTGTGATCAATATGCTTCTTTTTTGGGTGATACTGACACTTTGTAGACACCGGACATTTTTTTGCATTTGAACCATTTTTTTTGCATAAACCCAGTAACTACAGTGCACGAATAATAAAAGAGGCAATTTAAATACACAGACACCCAAATAACATAAACAAAGACGACGGGCTTAAATTAAACTCAGCATGGTTCCCAGCACTACATACTACAAACATGAATAGAAATGTGCCTACTGGCGACTGCAACACGGTACAAATTACTAGTACTTAAACACACACTTTTTTCTACAAAATACTCAGTTTGCCCTGAAGATGGCTCCTGCAATAGTAGTCCTGGAACAAATCCAACTCACACATAAAAAAGAAAAATATGGTCATCTATATATTTAAATTATTGTTTATTTTGTTGCAAACTGTTAAATAATTCGTTTCCACGCATTGCTTCCCTAAACAAACAAGTTCCTAAATTCAGTGGCCAGGAAATTGGATTGCCAGCCTTAGTGGATTGCATCCCCCCGCTGCCGTAATTGTGTGTCGACACCGCGCCTTGGTTAAGTCTGATTGCCGCTACATTTTGGGAGGCTGATGGTCACCAGCGATAAGTGTTCTGGAACGATTTCATCTGCTTTTTAAGGCATATTTGAGAGTTTGCAGAACTGTAACGCGTCCATACTATTTGTATTGCGGTAAACTCGTTCTCTCATATGCAAGAAAAATAAATCGTTTATATTTATGGGTCGAGGCACATAAAAATACAGTTATGTGCGTGAAATAGAATCAGAACACTGTCTGATTGTTATCGACTCGATACTGCTCGAAAATGAAAAAAATCGGGTGCCGATAAGCCCTTGTTGTATTTAATTCCAAATACCCTTTAGGACTTCGAGACAACATGTGTTTTTTCATATAAAAATTGCTGCAAAAAATAATTCTACTACTTCGCCTATTCTAAAATTGCACAGTCCTGGGAGCCAGATAATTTGTATCGACATTTTTCACTATAGCCAATCAAGTCTAAACAGTATTTTAAAGAAATAGTTTATTAATCTAACTACTGTTGAAATACTGTCCACATAGGTTTTGAGACTTCAAATATCTCTTTTATTTATTTAAATATTGCAAGTGTATTTTTTGTAATCTTCACATGGACATTTTCACGCCCGATTTAGAAAGTTAAACGTGTATTAATATGACTATACCACAATAAATTAGTTTAACTGCATATCACAAGGAAGGCAGAGACGCTGTTCTGTGGTGCTTGTGTGAAAGAGACAAAAACAAAAGGATGAAAAAATAAAAATTAGTTGTTGGCAGTGAGCGTACACGCTAATTAAATGACAGACGTATTTATGATTTTAATTTATTTAACTTTATATATATATATAGTTGGATAATTTATATAGCGCCATTTTTGTGAAAATCACCTCAAGGGCGCTGTACAATTAATAAATATCCCAGTCTTGCAGCTACAGAGCGCATGGACGGTTGGGATTCTAGTTCCTCGTTTTCAATTAAGATAACAGATAGGAGCTAGATTACAGGACGTCTTGCAGCTACAGAGCGCATAGACAGTTAGAAATTTAGCCCCCATTTACACATTTCAAAAATTGACAAATAAATTTAGTGTATTAATGATACTAAAAAAAAATAAAATAATATGAATAATAAAAAGGAGTAAGATTACAACATGTCTTGCAGCTACTAAGCGCATAGACGATTGGAATTCTAGACCCCGTTTATAAAATTTAGGTATTTTTAAGTTGGTATATGAAAGCTAGATAACCAATCATCTTGCAGCTACAAAGCGCATGGACGACCTGACCAAATTTTTTAAAAAAATATTGAAAGAGTGGAAATGGAATTATTTGGCAGTTATGTTAATGTTTTTATTTCAAATATCTTAACATAAGAATATTTTTTCATTTGCTTAAAAAAACTTTGTAGTACAGCGTTGTGAGAGTTAAAGAGGCAGATTAAGATTGTATAGTTTTGTAAAATAAACTTTCTGTACACTATTCAAACGTCTTTAAATTCAACCTCCAATTTATTCTTCTGGGCGAGTCTGTGAGATATTTTATTGTGTTATAATTTTTTTTTATTTAATGGAATTGCATTTCGAAGGAGGCGTGAGAAACTTGATAAGTCTATTTTGATTGTTTAATAAGTTAAATCAAGTAAACTCGAGTCGTAGCATTCGTGCAATAACATGTTTCCTATGCTCTCACTCCCACTTCATTGCTTCACAATTATTTTTGTTAGCTATAAATAATTACTAGTCATAACTAAATCATAATAATTACAACAGTCTGGTCAATGTCATTTAGTACCAAACAAAATCATAACTACCTTTCGGATATCTGAAAATCCCATTTCCTGAAATCGTTTCATTCTCCTGTCAAAGGCACGGAAGAAAGACAAGTTGGTGGCCTTGAAACTTTGCAAGAAAACAACCTTAACTTTCCACCATTCACAGCCTTCCAAAGGCAAGAACTTTCAAATAATACTCCTCATTTCCCTCCCCGTAATAAATTAGAACAATCAATTTAAGATTGTATCAAGGGTGAGAGACTTTACATTGTTGGAGTGACGTGGAAAATTATACGCTAATTTAAGGGATGAAAATAACATTGGTTACTTTTAGAAAATACTTTCAAGCAGCTAATGGTGGGCTAGATTTTGATTGCGAGATAGATTAATGAATAATTAAAATTTTTCGAAAACTGTCTGTAGAGTTAAAAGTTCCGGGAAAGTTTATCAAAAAAATATGAAATTGGGTTTTTAAACAATCACTTAGCGGGAAATATTTTTGTTACGAAATTATTGATGTTCAGTTTTAAAAGCTAATTTCTAAAATCAAATTTATTTACACCCACATACTATCGATAAATTATTTAAAAAAACAACGTTTGAGATATATTAGTCTTGGCATATATAGAGCTTATAATATCTCATTATCCGGGTTGAATAATTTTATCAGCATGTTAACTCTTGTGCCGCTATGATATGAAATGAGTCTATATAGAAAAAATGGCTTGATATATGCATATCTCGTATTTTGAAAAAAATATTCATTTGCTAAAACAGACATAAATAGAAGTATAATTATTTTTTACAAATCATGGAAAAGAAATATATAAATAAGTGTAAAAATTTTGTTTTTATGTACCTGTATTTCAAAATAAAATATTTATGTTGTATTTTACGTAACTGCAACTATGGTTTTCTGCTTTAAAAACGAATACGTACATAACGGGTTGAATTTGGTGTCATGTCACTGACGTCACACATCATGCCCGCCGAGTGTGTTTTTAACAAACATTGCCTGAAAGTATGGCGCTGTAACGTTAACCGTGCCGTTCGTTCCTGAAATGCGTATTTGAAACCATTATAGAAAATGTATTTATGGAAAAAAGAATAAAGTGTGAATAAAGTGACAAATAATAAAGTGAAAAATTATCGTCAAATAAAATAATTAAAACAAAAAAGTGGCCACTTAAACCAACCAATGACAGGTTGTAAGCCCTGTAAATGCCTAGACTTCCATATTCCCTTCTTGAAAGTTTTCTCTATCCCTGTTTTAATTTGTTAATCTCAATGACTCCCGAGGAGGTGAAATCCAGTCTTTTCAGAAATCAGCTATTTAACTAAAGGAAGAGTCGAAAAAATATGGATATAAAAATATAAGGCAAATAAAAAATATGGAGGTAAAATAGTGAATGTTACACAGTGGTGTGTAAAGTAATTATGAAGACCAGCCAATGACAGGTCATAAGCTCTGTAAATGCCTAGACTTCCATATTCCTCTCTTTAAGATATTCTACATCCCTGTTGTAATTTGTTAATAATAACAAAAACAATTAAAACTCGTAAGATGGTTAAATCAACTTGTCTACTAAGATTAAAAAATATTTATTTTGTGTCCCTTCATTACAAGAAATAAAACTCCGTTTATCCGAAACCCGGTCATCCGTAGCGTTATCAAGAAAAGAAAAAAAGGAAATGTCATAATTAAATTAAAAAAATTCTCCTTAAACATTGATGGAAATGTTTAAGTAAGTTTTAATGTTATTCCAATTCACTGTTTATTTCAAAAGCAATAAAAGGGTTATCTTAAAATAAATGTTGCGTTTTCTTTCAAAAATTTCCTTACGTCAATAGTTCATCCAAATATCCGGATTTCTGCGTATCCAGATAACGTCAGGCACTCATTAATTCGGGTAACTGAAGTTTCACTTTGTAATCTTTATGAACTTCTTTGCAGGTGAATCGGAAAACTTGCTGACAAAAAAATTACTTACTTCAAATTTTTTTTTAGTGCGCAGCAAAAAATTCTTAATATTTCTTATAAGATACATAATATACATAATCCGGAAGCCTCTAAGGATTTCCATCTAGGAATTCTAAAAGAAGATTAAAGTGCTTGAGGATTGCGGTCTCAAGAGAAACAGAAAACGGAGGATCTAAATGGGTCAGTCTCATTAACAATTCAAGAATAAGGAAGGTCTTTTAAGGGTAGTAAGAGCAATATCGTGTTACTCTTTTTTACTTTTTTGATGGGTTAACACAGAAACCATATAATACGGTTCATTTTGAATAAATTAGAATATCAAGTTTTAAAAAATATGAACAAGGATTGAAAAAATATTTGTTCAATTATTATTACCTTTCTGCCCTTAATGGTGCATAGAGCACTGCTTAAGTAGACTAATATTGATCATTTTTGTAACACGGAAGTAAGACTATCAGTTTTTTTGTTTCAAATGCCAATCTACTATAGGACTATGAAATATTTTAATGTAAAAGCTCATTTCAAAAAAAGTAATACATGATGTCAACCATATCGGAAATCGAACTGAATACCTTTTGCGTGATGGGCAAACGCGATGATTAATCAATTACGAGGCAGACTGACCAAATAAATATGAAATAAATAATTATTCGAGTCATGGTCCTGTGATTGTGTTTACAGACTCACGGATCAAAGGTTTCATGTTTAAACCCCGTTGGACAAAAAAAGCCATTTGGAGACTTTTTTATTAAAAACTAAAGAATTCTTCAAATCTGATATCTGATATCTGGTATAAATTATCTCAAAAGTGGAACAAATATAAATGATAAGCATTCTTTTGAAAATTATTTTATTGGTATTTTTCAAATTAATTCAATTTTTGTAATTGAATACATTTTGTTTCCTATTCGGTCCCACCAATTTTATCAAGAACAAAAATCTATTTATAAAAAACAAGTGCTGCCTATTTAACACGTACATTAAAGTAAACCGATGATGTTTGAAGTTTTTTTTATATTTTAAGACAATAAAGTGTGAGTAGTCTAAAAAGTTGCATTTCGAACCACATTGAACGTAAAAATTAAAAAAATAAATATTCCATACTAATTTTGACCCTCAACCGAGGTTTGAAGTTTATAACTGTATGATTATATTGTTAATTATCTATATTGATAAAATTATTTTTGTGTTATTAAAGATTTAACTTAATCACATTAGAATCACATTAAAACTACTGAAATGCAAAAAGCTTACACTCCGCGGAGATGATTCCGTTGAGCGCCTGGATAATATTGACAAAAACAATGGCCCATTCAAACAATGCTACTCATTTATTACAAAACAAAGTGCAACTGACTCCCTTAGATGCCTATTGAATAAGATTAAATGCACATTTCAAAATTTAATTGAACTAATTTTCATACTTGTATACGAAATGACATCCGTTTTAGTACCAAAAATTGACTTTTTCAAAAAATTCAAGCTCTGTTTGAGTGCCAAAAGTAGTATCAAATATTTTTTTTGAAATTTTTGCATTCTGAGTAATTCAAAAGGCAACTTTTTAGACCTTTTTTATTTCAAAATTCGGAAAAAAAAATTTGGCCCTCCTTAATGTACATAACAACTATGTTTATGTACGGATGCGAATCGTGACACCTTACTAGGACACAAAACAGCCAAATACTGGGTTTTGAGAATAAATGTCTCACAAGAATCTTGGCTGTGCGGTGGTTTGATTTTGTGAGAAATAAAAAATTAAAGCGACCAATTCTGGTGGTAACTGCCATTGAGCGGAGGTAATACAGTTTTCTGTACCATATACTGCAGAAGCATCCTGAGAGCATTAACTACGTTTACCTACTTGTCAAGGCATCAGGTTATCGACGTCCAAGATTTACGCGGCAAGCTTTTTGTCGGCAGTTCATGTAAAAACTACGGGACTCAAACTTGCAAGAAAGTTGTGAATTTGGGAAAAATGGCTTTCCACAAAGTTGAACGCTTGGCCTGAGCCAGCTAAAGGTTGTCTTTTGAAACTGAAACGATCTTTTAAAAATCCATTTTCCTAAGCATCGTATGCTATGCAGCTGGCTGTTGAGCACACTGATGTGAGTTGCAATATTTCAGGCAAATTTAAGCGGACAAAAGCAACCTCTCCTGGCTTCCTGCTAGAGCATATAGGACATGCTCAACAGATGCACTACCAGTTCTAATGAGCTTGACCCTTTTGTATCTGGAGGTCCAGCAACAATCCGCTGATTTCCATTTAAAAAGAAAGCGCTCCTTTGTTATTGGTGACGTCCGTCTACTCCCAACTGAAAGAATTTCTCAATCAAATATAAACAAAATGTCCTTAAATGCTCTTCTTCCCTTCCAGGGAGGGTTACCTTTCTTTTTTTTCTTCAGCGTCAGCGTTTTCAATTTTTTTGAATTACCCTAAATCACCGGACTACGCAGTTTTTATCAAGTCATGGTAAATTAAATCGAAATTTATTTGTTTTCAATATTGTTGATTCCCCTTCGTGCTTCTGCGGATATCCTAATCAGTCTTCTGAACACATTATGTAGTCTTTTTCCTTTCCCCTTCTCTATGATTATCGAATGGAGCTTCTCGCTTCTATCCGTGGCCCTGTTATAAGTTCTGTTGGATAAACAGATCTGATGGCTTACAAAAATAATTTCAAGGCTTTAAGAATTGTTGTAATCATTTTGGCATTTTTCAATCCATTCATTGTAGATATTCAGAGTAAAATTAAGCATCTAAAAATAAGAGGGATGAACATTCAAATATGCTGGATAAGAGGACATGCTGGTATCGTAGGAAATGAGAGAGCGGATGAACGAGCAAGATCCGCAACTTGTAAAAGAACGGCACCTTTCTTCTCAGAATTTCCCCTTAGCTTTGCCAAACGCTGTATAAAACAAAATACGCAGCAGCGTTGGGAGGATCATTACCGCGCTTCTTCTGCAGGTAAAATCACTAAAATGTTTTTCCCAACGCTGGCTGATGCAGCAAACTTCCGTCATCATCACCAAAGTACTTTCGAAACGACTCAAATTTTTACCGGACACGGAGCTATGAGAAGTTATCTATATAGGTTTAAATTAAGGAATGATGACTATTGTCCATGCGATGATATTTCTTCACAGAGTATAGAACATCTGTTATTTCAGTGCCCATTTTTCAGTTTGCAACGCCATAATCTTGAAGCAGAATGCAGGAAAGATGGAATATCCTTAACAGATATCCACACTGTAGTAAAAAGTAGTTATCATGCGCCATTGTTCTTAAACTTTGCAACAATGGTGATTGGACTCATAAAGGTAATAAACCAAAATCAGTGATCGAACATCCCATTTCCAAGACAAACAAAAACTTTTTTTTTCCGAGTACCTTAGCCTTGTACATGACACGTAAGGCTACTAAATACAGGAGTCCAAATATATAAAAAAAAAAAAAAAAAAAAATCATTTTGGCAAATTGATCATGTCCAACCAATTTAATCCCAGTCAGTGAAGAATTCACTTCTCTCTTTTTTCAATCTAATAAAGTACATATTATGTACTTCTAGATCACCTTGTTTCAGCACAAATATGATAAGGCTACCAGATTACAGAGAGCTCCTTTCGGCAGTTTTTTTCGTTCGGTAACGAGGAACTTTTCCGTGTATGTGGGCACCGCCAAGGAGACTTATGCCCTCAGGTGTGGTGTGCGGTATGTGGTGAGCATGCTGCTGTCCTATATATTTTTAAAAAAATGTGTTATTCTGTATAGCGTTGTTTAAATACATGTTTTGGTTATTATCAATTGTCATTAACCTCTGACTATTCGTTACCAATATCAGAGGAAAAAATAGTATCTTGTTACTCAAGTTTGGCAGTTGTACCATTAATTATATTTAGTCACAAGATAAGAATTTCAATGATAAGCACATTGTCGAGTTGTTTCTTAGATGTTATTAATATTATTGGAGTTGGAAATTTGGATATCTTCCCTCATCCCTCATCCCCTTTTCCCAACCCTTACTGCGGCGGCACGATGGTTGAAATTATTGCCTCTGGGAGGCTTCAGGTCACTAAGCAAACTACCACAAACTTCCTTCATTACTTCGCCGACACACTTAGCAAAAGAGCTTCTTGCTTGCGGATCTGTTGAATTCTCAGTCAACGCAATTATTTAGAAACGAAGGTGAATTTATGAACAACTTGAAAGTAAAAGCAAAATATCAAAGGAAAATCACGGTTAATATAGTCATTTGTCTTTTATACATGAGATATACATAATCCTACAGTTTAAGCTTTTAAATAAGCATTTTGCGTCAACCATGTTAGGAATCGATGCTGAGATCACAGGCATCGTAGACAACCGCACTTTGCCTTACCACCATCGACTCAAAAATACTTTTTTTTGTTTATTTATTTTTTCTTTTTAATTTTATTTTAATAGTATAATTATACATTTTTACAATTTAAAAAAAAAATTCACTTGTTAAATTTTTACTAAAACTAAAATCCCACCAAGCCACTTTTTGTAGCTTGTTGGTGAAGACTATATTTGTACTAACTTAATAATATTATTAACATTTATAAACACAATGAATAACAGATAAAAATTAACAGCCAGAAAGATCTGAATAAACATGTTTATACAAATAATAATACATAAATTTATTTTTTAAAAACAAGAAAATATATGAAAAATTAAAATATTTACACTTAAGCTACTATTTGTTCGAGTGTCAGAGTTGTGTCGAGTTTAAATTTAATTTCGGAGATAGTATTATTGATTTCTCCAGGATATTGAAAATTTTGCACACCTTCTATCCATACTATACATACTTATTAAAATCCTTTTTAATTTATTTTTTTTTAGCGTACATAAAATATGATATATGAAAAAATATAATTCCTCACTGGAGTAACCAGTGCTGAAGACACATAACCTTACTTTAGTCTATAAAATTATAAACAGTCAAGCTGATTCGTCCCAGCTCTTAATAAAATTCAAATTAACTGTCTATCACGTGCCTTACGAAATCACCCAACCTTTCGAATACCCAGTGTCAGTACGAACTATTATCAAAATTCGTTTTTACATAGATCGGGTTCCATTTTTAACATCCTTTTCAACCATATAAATATCTACCATACAGGATTACAATTATTTAAAAACAGTGTACTGAAAACTTTTAAATAAAACTCCAGTTGATCCCCTTTTCTCGTACATCACTTCACATTACATACATTACTATTGTTAATTTTAATTAAATTTCTCTACTGAAATTATTATTACTGCTAACATCGCTTTTATGAAATTTTATCAACTACCCTTGGTTTTAAATCTTCTCCTTATATTGCTTTTTCAAATTTTAAAGATGACTTGCCATACAATAAAATAAATATTCGAAAAATCTTTGATTATTGAGTACATGAAAATAACATTTTTATACGTATAAATTATTTGTATTTATTTGATATGTAATATATTTTCTTTACTTACTTTGTATACTATGTGAAAATCTGTTATTAGTTCTGAGTTTATACACTATATCTGTTTGTTTACTAAAAATTTGTATGTAGAACTGTTGATTTCCCAAAAAAATTAAATAAATTACCTGTTATTCTTTCTTTTTTCTCTGCTGCATTGACATGTTTTTATACTTTTAAGCAACTTTTAAAAACTTACATTTTATATGTACATAAAATCGTTATATTGCTGCTCTTACGATAATATCTCATTATTTTTGAAGATGTTTACTAAATTGACTTAAATTTACTGTCTTATATTAATTTTAAGGTTTTTCTCATCGTTTCTTTGAATCCCTTAAAATATGTTTGGATAAGTATGTTTTTCCTTTTTGAAAATGTTTCTTTTTTATCTGAGCATGTTTTTCATTATTCATTTTAATGTTTACCTTTTAATTACTTTTACAAAAAAAAATCTCCTTTTTAATATTATTTCCATTTATAAATACTAACAACAAACTTCTAATTCACTTTTTACTTTGGTTTTTATTTTTTAACAACTTCCATTTATTTTTTTTGTACTTTAAAAAGAAATAATAAAAAAAATGTTTTTTGACCTTAGGTATAATAAAAATATAATATAGAAACTTTACTTGTCCATTAGGGTAAAGTCTTACTGTGTAAAATATAAAACTCTGTAACCGTACAGTATGTTTCCTGAATAAAAGAAACAAAAGAAAAAAAACAATATACTTTGTATGTTTACATGGAAGGTTCTAAAAAATACTGACTTTACCTATATGTTCTGCCATATTAACATACGGCGACTCCTGGCCATCCCGTTTTTAAATTTGGGGTAATTAAAACGCATGCATTAAACCACGATACCTTTGAGATTTGGTTGAAATATACTTATTTTAGCAACATTTTTTCCTATCTCCCTGAAAGCACGTATTGGGACTTCGGCGTCGATAGAGTCGGCTTTGTAATACCGCGGTATATACAGACATACTAAAAGTTAAATATTCCGTATTAGAAATTGTCAAACGTCGTATAAAAATCTAAAAATCTTGCACAAGCGAGCATTTTTTTCCATAATAGGATTAATTTTAATTTTGAATCCTTTTGAAGTGAACACTTTTGATAAAAAAATCTAACCTGTAAAAAAAGAAGACGAAAGAGAAATAATTTAATTTTTTATTTTGCATTGAACGTGAAACGTTTTTTTGTGTTGTGTGCATATATTTGTGCATCATCCCCTTTCTACACCTGCATTAGTTAACCAAATGTAGGTTATTTGAATTTGTGAAGTAAAAGAGCCGAGACCTTTATCCTTCTGAAAAATGTTTTCACTCTTTGTTGCAAGAAATTTACATATGCATTACTCTCTAGGGAGTAAATCCAGCCAGTTTGCAAGCATTTGGTCACAAAATTCAACAGATGGAAGAGTTGTAGAAATGTGGATGTTCAAAAATACGCAGAATGGTGAATGTTACACAGTGTGTAAAGTGGCCACTTTTACCAGCCAATGACAGGTCATACGCCTAGTAAATGCCTAGACTTCCATATTCCCTTCTCGATAATGTTTTTCCTGGAGAAAATCCAGTCAGTCTGCAAGCATTTGGACATACTCAAAACATTGTTGAATGTAAGTTAGTTTGATCATTTGTTACATAAACTTAAGGTGATCAGTTTTACGCGTCGGGTACCAGTCCAGAAATTATGGGAAATAATTGCAGTTCACAAAAACATTAAAATCAAATTTTTCACGCCCACCCTCCTAGAAATCGAACCAAGAAACTCAAAAATATTAGGCTTACGCATTAACTCCTACACATAAAGATGGACTTATCTCCATTTGATTTCTTTTTTCTAAAATCCATGAAAATCGATCTTTGCGAAGAATATTCCAGATTGCCAAAACTAAACATCCCCCCGCCCAGCTTACAGCTGCCGGAGTCTGGGTTCAGTGCGCGGTTTGTGCTCTGTTTATTATGACCTGATATACTAACTTAGCGATGTTATACACTTCTACTTATTTAGTACACGGTGCTTAGAAACAATTGGCGTTAGCAAAATATCAACCCCTCAATTTGTTGCAAAGGAGAGAGAAAACATGTTTGCCCAGGGATAATGGAATTCCAGGCATTGAGAGGGCTTATGGCCAGTCGTTGACTGGTTTAAGTTGCCACTTTACTCACAGTTTAGTTTTTGCCATTCTGCTAATCTTTAAACATCGACATTTTCTTAACTCTTCCGTCTGTTGACTTTTGTGAAGTTGCGGCGGTCAGCCTGGACGAGCCTACAAAACACCACAAATTGAAATAATTCAATATATCTCCTGTCGTATGGCAAAACGATGCATTTCAAAAAATTTCGAGCTGAGATAATCGCTTTTCAAAAGTTTTATGGCAATAAAATCAGAATTTTTCCATAGTTACACCAAGTTGCCAATTGGCTAGGAAGCTTTACAAAAAATAATTTTAATTACCATTTGACAAATCTCAGAGAGTATAATATTTAAAGCCGTATTACGGCAAAACGATGCGATTATAGATAGACGATGCGACTATAGATGCGAATGTAGATTAACAAATTACAACAGGAATGGAGAATACGTTAAATAAGGGAATATGGAAGTATAGGAATTTACAGGGCTTATGACCTGTCATTGGCTGGTTTAAGTTGCCATTTTACACACTGTGTCCCTGTTGGAATTTGTTAATCTTAATGACTCCCGAAGGGGTGAAATGCAGTATTTTGTCTACAAACATTTGGACAAACTCAAATATTGTATAGGTGCATTCGTTTACCATCAGACAGTAGATATTTTATTTTGACAGTTCGTGTTGCCTGACCACGAGCTTTTCATCAGAACTTGCTATTGTAAAGTCCTTTAATACAAAATATTGAGTGTATCCAGTGTGTAACATTATTCAATGAATATCTGCAATATATTCCGTGAATATCTTTCTCAATTTTCCTCAAATCAGCTCAAGCGCATCCATCTCATAAAGTAAATACTTCCTTTATAGAAATTGTATCCTTCTCTGTTGTTATAAATTTAAATATTTAAAACGTTTTTGAATACTTTTTTAATTCCATTTTACTTTTTTATTTGTTTTCGCACCACAACAGGCCAGGAAAGCCAGATTGCGGCACAAAAAACCTTAACCTGAGAACAAGTTTTTTTTTTTTGTTCTCACCGGGAATCAAACCCGTAATCCTTCCATGTATGGTTCAAGCGTCGTGGCCATTACACTATGGAGGCCGTAAGGCCATACATTAAAAGAAAGAACTTTAAGACTCTCGAAAGCTGATGGTGACAGGGACAGTCAAGAATAGGAGCAAGGTGACCAATTTTGTGTTTAAAAATTATCATTCTATAATTTATATTTGAATGCGTGTACTTAGATGATTATTATATTATATTACGGGAAAAACATTAATACTGCCTTTCAATGAAATAACACTGAGTAAAATCACCAACACGATTTTGAATATTGTAATTTTTTGGGCTCATTTAAATTTGAAATATATATTTAAACGAGATATTCCAAGTAGTCACTCAAAAAATTTACATGTTTGTGCCAGAACTTTACTGAAAAAATCAATCCGACGAACTTAAAGACAAATGATCAAGTCAATCTCACAGTAAATAAGGTGTTTTCGTATTATAAATATTTTTTTGTTACGATATTCTATTGTATTTATTTATTGATTTGGGGTTTATTTTCTTAAACTCCATATTCATACTTTAAATATAAAAATCAAACACTGATTTGTGTCTACTGAACACTTTATTTTATTTTTACAATATAAAAACAAAAATTGATGTGACAATTGTTTCGCCCTGTTGGGGCATTTTAAAACGAATGTGATGATTAAATAGATTGAAGGTCCTTATGTCGCTATAAAATTCTAGGTACTCAAGTAAATTTATTAATCATTTTTAGTATGGCATGTACATTAATCATAATTGTGGGAAAAACCAGTAGGTGAAAGCAAGGCCGAGAGTTAAATAGGTAATGGGGAATTTAGGAACATTTATTTGAGTTTCGAAAAAATGTGTGTAATTAATTAAGCATTTATCGACATATTCATTGTGAGATAATTAATCAACCTTGATAGTTTTGTACTTTTAGATAATTGTTGTGGAAATAATATTAATAATGTTATAAAAGGTTGGTGTTCTAAAATAAAATAAATGCTTCAGTTGACTCGAATCAGAGTTTGATTTTCATATAAAAATTTATTAGATTGTGTTTAATTGATTAACTTCACCAAAAAGTTTTTTAGAGCTTCTGAGAGCATTATATGTTTATTATGTATTATTGGTTTTATTAATAAATGAAAAAAACGCAACTGTAACTATTCTGGTGATTATTTTCAAAAAATTCAACAGAACTTAAAACATATTTTTATTTCATAATTATATAATGTAGTTCATAATGTGAAATATTTTGGATGAATTAAAATTTAACAATTTAGTGAACATAAAATATGAAAAAAGAAACATAATATCTCTAAATAAAAAATAACAATTAACATGAGAAAATCTTCTGTTATAACTGTAAATATAAGAAAGTAAAGTCAAGAATAATTTAACATAAAAATAAAGTGGTTTGTATTCAACTAGGTTACAATAAAATAAAAAATGCATTCAATATAAGCATTTTATAATTAATGAAAATTTTAATCATTTAAATACCTTTTTTATGTAAATGAAAGGCGAGTGATACTTTAATCCACAAATTTGGAATATCTAGTGACCGGTTTCTTCGCTTTCGCGATATCTTTGAGAATGGTATCTTTACTAAGCAGTTCAATGTATTTATTCAAAACAGAGGTAAGGATATGCGTTTTGAGGTAGAATTCAAAATTATATGAAAGTAAATTAAATCAAGTTATTTTTATCTTAAGGATCATTATCAAAATTTTAAGATAAAATAACTTTATTTAATTATTTTCATTTAATTTAGAATTCTCTATCCTTATCTCTGTTTTGTATAAATACATTGAGCTTTTTAATAAAGATACAAAACTCGAAGATGTCACGAAAGCGATAAAACCGGTCACTGGATATTCCAAATTTGTGAATTAAAGTATCACTTGTCTTTTATGTACATAATAAATTACAATGAACTTTCATCAAGAATTTTCACTTACAAACTTAAATGTTTTATTTAAATAACATCGAAATTATATAAGTTGGTTGTAAAATTTATATTATGTCCAAAACGTTAAATTAAAGATGTTAACAAAATAACCATCAAACATATTTTATATTATAAAATCATTACATGGAAAAAGATAACTTGCACAACGTAATTTCGTAGGGTCCATTTTTCAAAGATAAATTTTATTAGCATAGTGGATAGGTTTTTTTTTTCTTGAAATTATTCCAGTGTGGTAGAATGGATAATGGTTTATGAGTTTTGTGAGACCGTGCACTCGCCTTTACTCTAAGCTTATGATATATGAACTGAGGGCTTAACCAAGCCAGCAGCTGGGCGAAAAACGTTATGGTGGTAATATTATGGCGCCTAGTACGATCTGTATAAGCAAAACGCATAGCAAGCCCGAAACGCAGAGCTTGAGAATACTGGGTACAAATTCACATCCTAAAACAAATTTCTCTGTGTGGATTTTTTATCATTAACTTTTCTTTGTCTACCGGTTTTGAAACAATCTCATCTCTCCGTCGAGACATCAGTTACACTAACATGCAAATCACACTATACGAATTTGCATGTTAGTTAATTGGTATCCTGTCAAATGTTTGTGTGGATTAAAAAAAAATTAAAATAAAATAAAATAAATATGATCTTTATCATTGGTGCAAAGGACAGTGTTTTGGTACCTCAACCACAGCAAATTGCGATCATTTTTCTTACATTTATTTATTTACATACGTAAGTTTATTGTACATTATTTGTCCAATCAATTTAATCTCAGTCAGTAAAGAATTTACTTCCCTCTCTTCTCAATCCAATGAAGTACATATTATGTACTTCTGGATTACTTTCTTTCATCACAAAGATGCTAAGGCTACCAGATTTTAGAGAGTTACTTCGGGCAGCTTTTCGCGTTTGACAACGAGCAAATTTTCCGTGTATGTGGGCACCGCCAAGGAGACTTATGTCCTTAGATGCGGTGTGCGGTATGTGGTGAGTAAGCTGTACATTATTTGAGATATAAGTCCGAACTCTATGGGATTAAAAGTCCTGTGTTGAAATGGGACGAGAAATAATTTAAGCTTATAAAACATGAGTATATAACCAAAAAAATAGGATCAGAAACATAAAAAAATATTTTTTTTTAAATATATATATAGCACAACAATATGGTAAACAGTAAACTTAAATATTTGGAAAATCATCAAGGAGTTTCCTACTCAAATCTTTCCCACTAAGGAAAATCCAGTACTTAACTTTTTTCTTGAAAATATTTTTTTAATAGCAAAATTAAGTTAAGATGATCAGTATCACGCTTCAGGTACCGGTCTAAGGACTATGAATTATTTTAGTGTGTAAACACCCTTTAAAATAAAGATTTCATATCAACCATGTTGGGAATTGAACCCAAAATCTTTTGCATGGTAAGTAAGCGCGTTTATCATGACATCACAAGGCCGAAATAATAAATTATTAATCTTAAATACATGAATCATCCCGCTTATGTTAAAAAACACGTTTGTACGAAAAGAAAAATTAATGATCCAATAAAAATAATAAGCCGGTCAGTCTTAAAGAAACCATTAATAAATTCAGTATTAAGTTGAAAATTTTAATCATAATTCCTAAATAATTGATAAATAAAAAACATTGTTTAATTAACTTAATAGTAAAAGTATAAGCAATAAAAAATTGCCAAGTAGGTGAATTGGTTTAGCAGGATAAATCTCACGCACATGATAAACGTTTTAGCTCTTTTACTTTACAAAAGTCAACAGATAGAAAAGTTGACAGAAAATGGATGTTAAAACATAACAGAATGGTGAGTGTTATACAGTGTGTAAAATGGCCACTCAAACCAGCCAATGACAGGTCGTAAGCCGTGTAAATGCATAGACTTTCATATTCCCTTCTCAAAAAAGTTTTTCCTTTCTGTTAAAACAAATTTGGATTTAAAAAACATTCTGTTTTGAAAATGACTATGGAATATAATTTTTTTCTTGTCGGTTTTTGGCGATATGGAGCCAGAACCTTAGCAAGGGGTTTTTGTTTGATGGAAAGATTTAAGTCTGCTTCGCATTTAAGTAGTTGGCACGTCTGAAGGTCTTGGATATTATTTTTGGCAGAGCAGAGGTAAGATATTGTTGTTTAGGTAGTTCTTCACTGCGATATTTTATTATTCCTGAAAAAAAAATTTCCAAGTTTTGTGTTTTAACATATCCAGTTATGCAGCAATGCAGTGTCCTATGCATCACTAGGTGTGGGTAGATAAATGGTCGTTTTTGTATTGTAAGAAAATCAGAATAACAACTTTATTTTTATTCAATATCGTCGAAGTGTATCTAGGCAATATCATGTTTTCCTCGTAGCCTTAAAGTCTTAGTAAAAAACCCCAACTCAACATAAAGCCTCTTATCATATAAAGGTCCAACTTCCTATAGGTTCCTATAAGAACGTTCAAAATGGACGTCCGAAAACAGAAGCGAATTCAGAAATAATGCGATTTTGGGCAAAAACAATTAATTTATAAAACTGAAAAGCTATTTATGTTTTATTTCTTTATTTAATAAAATACATTTTTTTTACAATACTTATAAATAATAAAAGAAAACATAAAGTTTTAAAAAATATTTTTCTCAGTATACTATTACACAATAGTTTGTTATCGGGTTCTTAGATATAAGTTTTAAAAAAGATTCAAATAAAGATAAATTGAAGTTAAGATTCAAAGAACATATATTGTTTTGTTGTTGATGCTTTGAATTAATAAAAAAATAGTGTTAAGATAAAATAAATAAATTATCTCAACAAAATCAGATAAAATGGTACAATTTTGAAAAGTTAGCAAAATAGAGAGAAAAATGCAATTTAATTAAACATGTATTTGAATATATTTATACAAATATAGTATACATTAGAACAAAAATACTTAAATAGTGGGTTCTCATAAATGTTGCCAAAATAAGATAAAAAATAAAAAACGAGACAAAATAAAAAATAAAATTTTATGTAAAAAAATGTTTAGAATTATGAAAATAATAATAAATAATAACCTTCAATTAAGAACGCAACACGCTTTATTCATTCAATATTTGTTCTAAAAATTATTCACCGCATAAAAGTACATTATAAATATGAGAATAAAACAAAAAATCTAGTGTTTTTATCTTAATTTTTATGTAAAATATCACGGAAATAAAACAATACCAAATTAATAAAATTAAAATAAATCTTATAAGTGGTGCTATTAATTAAAAAATATCAGGATTTTATTTCCGTGGCCAGTGTCGCAAACTCACAGATCAAAGGTTCGGGGTACGCATTCCGCTCTACCACCACTCGAATTCCATTTTCTTTTTATTTAACACTCGTATTTTTTTTTTTTTTTTTTATTATTTATTTATTTAGATCTATGTATTTACATAGTCTAATATATATTTACAACACAATATTAACATCTATACTTATTCTAACATTATTTATCACTATTATACACTTGATATCCTAATTTATAATATTAACTGTTTCATATGTACATTTTCATTAATTATATTCACTATTTACTACCTAATATTTTTCACATATATACTTTTTACATTTAATTTTAAATATATTTACATTAATTTCATTTTTTATGCTTTCTGGCATTTCTTCAAACAGTTTTATTCCCTTGTACATAAGGCAGTTCTGGGACATTGCTTTTGATTTTTTTTCCAGTCTTATATTTTTAGATCCTCTTGTTGCATAGTTATGAAAGAACTCATTATTTTTTAGTTTATCTTGAAAATATCTCGAAACTATTCCTTTAATAATTTTGTTTATTTCATTGGCAACATTGAATTTGATTCTTTGGTCAATTGTCATGATATCTAGAAGTTGAATCATTTTCTTAACATTTGTTCGTCTCCCACATCTTAATATTATCCTCATCGCTTTGTTTTGTATTATTTGGAGTCTTTTTAGATCTCCTTCATTACTTAAATATAAAATACTGGAGCAATAATCAATGTGGGGAACGATAATACTTTTAAATATTTGATTAATTTTAAACGAGTTACTCTTTTATTACAAAAAAATTAAGCTTTTTTGTATGAACGAAACCAATAGTAAGACCTACGGTCTTTACAACGGTGTTCGATTATGAAAAAGAAGTACTTTCATTCGTTGAAAATTTACCCCTAAATTAAAAAAAAATCGGTGAATACATTTTTTTAAAATTAATTAAAGCCTATGATTTAAAAATAATATTTAAACTGACTAAATTTCACCTCAATCCACCCCGTTCAACCTAAGAAGAGTTCACACCAGTAGGCAGAGGGTAGCGTGATTAAGCCCCATGAATCATATAACCTCCCTCCTGGAGCTTAAGGGTTGAAAGGTGAAAACAACACGTAGATCAAAGGTCCTTCACCGTCATATCTCTTTATACTTATATTAAGCTTACATTAAAAAAGCGAGCTGTTTAAATCATCCACGCCACGTACAAAGAGACTTAAAACAATGAACTGAAATACCAAAAATACGTTTTACGTTGTAAAAGCAAGACTATTTGTTATTTCTTTTAGTTATATAAGTATTAATATCACAGTTGATATCACACAACATATAAAAAACCTTAACACTACAGCAATTGAACAAAAATAAGTAATTTATTTTGGTAACTTAAGTCTCTTTATTTTTTTAAATATTTTTTTTATATGGGAGCGGCTTTATTATTTACCTTGCTTATAATATACATGACTTACATTTCAAAAAGTGGATTTTTCTGCAGTTAAATATCGTTGAATTTTTCGAAACTATTGAGATCAGGAGGGATATACTAATATGGGCTAATCAGGTCTCTATATTATTACATGGCTCAGCGTGTTCTAAGGCGGGATTTTTTTATGATTGAAATTATAAATTTAAAACTTAAAACTAATTCATTTGGAATAAATAACCCACAAAATAATAATAAATGTGTTGATGATGTCACTTGAAAATAAATACATATTCTTATAATACACACAAAACTGATAAAATGTTGAATTGTGTAAATTTATATTTTATTTATTTTTTTCAGTTTATTTAAACAAAAAAAGTATTCAATATTATAACTGAATTAAAAAAAAAAAACAATTTAATGCATGTATTTACATTAACGTTTCCCATTACGCCAAAGCAAAAATAATTTTTGTGTACAGAAGGGGGAGGGACGTCTTACAATAATTTGAGTATTTTATTTTTAATTATTAAATATTTTTAGTATAACATATGAGATACAAAAAAAATACTAATGTGTCTTCTATCAGTGCTACACAATAAAAGAAATGAATATATATTTCAATATTTATTGTATTATTGACTGTATTTTTTATATTATTGGTTTATTTTATTAAAGAAACATATTTACTGTAAATATAATAATGTTGTGCAGTAGTTGATTTTAATTTTGGAATTAAGATGTTACCACTTGTTCTAGGTTGCGTAGTTACATTTTAGTTACGCCTTTATGGATTTGATGTAAACAATTCTTTTTAAATAACGTTTTTATGTCTAAAACCTTTTTGTAATTTATTCTCAAATAATTTAACTTATATATTACATAAAAACAGCAAAAAAATGACTACCAATTTTATGCAGATATTTTTTTTATGTATAGACATGCATTTGTGTATTTATGTACCTCATATTGGTAGTCAGATGGCAGAAGGGACCTTCTGTAATTTTCAAAAATATTCGGGAGAGCTGAAATACGACTCAATTTCAAGACTTTAATCAACAAACTAAAACCTTTTATTGTTGCTTTTCAATAATAAATTACCATTCTGAATGTCGCTGATTTTTTTTTCTACGTATATTTACTAAAATATTAATTAAAACTTTTGAAAACTAAAACATTGACTAGAATACAGATGGCCCCTTCTGCCATCTGACTACCGATATATATTTTTTAATATCTCATGCTCAACTATTTATGTGTACAAATATTGTTTTATTTTAATATATTCATACTCATTAAATAATAAAGCTGCTTTCTTTCGTTTTAATTGCTAATTTGAGATTTTTTTTAAAAGATACAAACATGAATATAAGGTTTAAAAAGAAAAATAATGAAACCCACTTAACCGCGGAAAAGTTTTCTTTTCACCGCGATGTTTCTAAGCCTTCGGGCTAGATCTTATGCGTAATACAGATTAAATTTGCTTTTGTATGTCAATTGATCATGATATGGTGCATTTAAATGCTTCGGTTTAAGTTTTATAATGCAAACAACCAATATATTAAGACAATTTATAAACAAATTCAAAATTCTACGAAACATTGTATCCATCTCATTGATAAAAGTTGTGTACTTTGCGCTTGTACAAAGTGTAATGTTGTACGGTATCTTATAATAGAGAGGCGCACCCTTGTCTTGGTCTCGACCCTCTCGTCAAGTGTCAAAAGTCTGTTTTTAGAGTTATAAATGAAAACCATATCGCTATCCTTGAGAGCAACTCTTTAAGAAATTTAATGTTTTGGACGATACAAAAACAATAATAATTCATCATCATCATTATCAAATTGACCACGTCTTAACAGCACACAATATATTAACTCGTAGTGTGACGTCGTGTGTGTATGTGTGCATGTGTATGTAGCAGTGGCAAATGATTATTTTATTTACAGGTAAGCTATAAAAAATATCAAATATTTGTACCTACTTAGGAGGTACATAATATAATGTAAGTAATATATTATATAAATTGATATTTTTCTGTGGTTCTGTGTAATACAGCAACTCTCATACATGAAATCAACATAAACAACGTAACTGCGTGATTTATTATATTAAATAGATATATTATCCATTTCTTTAATCAAAAATTCATTAAAAAGTAAATAAAAAAAAGCACTATGAATTTAAATGATATTAGGTATTTAATTGAAATGTCAACTTGCTAAATTGTTCTAGCAATTGAAAGTGCTAAAAACGGCCGCATGGAGCGCTATATGTCCTGCAATATGACGCATGAAAGTAATTATGGTCTTATGTCAAAAGTACCATCTCGAAGAAAAATAGTCCTTAAGAAACAGTGTTTGAAATGCTGTTTTTGAAATCAAGAATCTTCAAATAATTTTTGTAATCTGCAAGTTTAATATAGGAGAAAAAACATGCCTTGGGGTTAAGACATTCAAAATGTAGTATACTTTTTTGTATGAAAAATAAACTGGAATAATTGGCTAGTTTCTTAACTCACACATTTATATTTATATTAGGATAAAAATACAAACGATTAAAATTATTTAAAATAAATGGTTACTATTTATTTGTTTTTCTGTCAATAAAGTTACGATAAAACATTATTATAGTTAGTCAAATATAATGGTAAGCTGCGCATAATCACTTCTATACACGGTTTGCCACTAGTATATAGGTATGTATATGTATATAAACATATATTTGTTTATATATATATGTATATGTATATACATGTCTGTATGTATATGTATGTAGTTTTTAAGGGTGCACTCGTGTGTGTGTATGAATATGGAGATATAACAATAAACGTATATGCTAGTCTGCTTTAGGACGGGTCTTCTCCTACTATATATTACTTTATAATATCAATAAAATATATGTTTATAATATTATGAACCAATGCAGTGTTTTATGATCCAATGAAAAAAATATTAATTTTTAAAAGTCCGTTAACCTTATAACAAATTTCCCTTGCAAAACAGGCTTTGAATTTTTAATATCTTTTTCATTCGGAATATAAGGTTGATACGATGCTTAGGAAAAGCCGAACTTTTTTTCTAAGAAATGTACCGTACATTACCACTAAAGTTCATATTACTTTCGTCTTCGGGGTTGTGTTTTAGTTAACCTACAACCTTTCTCCAGTACTGCGCGGAATTTTCAGTATTGTGCATACTCACCAAACTAATATTATAAAAAACAAGACAAAAGATCAGAGTTTGTACAAATTTTTGTAGACAAAGACTGCATTCATCTTCCTGGGGATCTGTAAACATTAACATATTACAACAGAGATGAAGAAAATTTAAGAAAAGGTAATATAGAAGTCTAAGCATCTACAGGGCTTATGACCTATCATTGGCTGGTTTAAGTGGCAACCTTACACACTGTGTAACATTCACCATTTTTATCCTATCCTTCAATTCTTTCATATGTTTATGTTTTTAAAGTTGAAGAGCTGAAACCTTTATTTATACAGAATGGTAAATGTTAGACAGTGTGTAAAGTGGCATATTTTATACATATTTATTAAACGACAGGTCATAAGCCCTTTTGATGCCTAGACTTCTATATTACCTTCTCTTAAATGTTCTTCATCTCTGTTTTTATATGTAAAGACGAGAGATGTTTAACAACGGTTTGACGGAAAAATAGATCAACATATTACAAAAGAGATAGAAAACGTTTTGCCGAGGGGAAAAATTCTAGGTATTTACAGGGCTTATAACCAGTCATTTGCTGATATTAGTGATCACTTTACACACTGTGTAACATACACCATTCCGTATAGGTTTGAACATCCGTATTTCTTTAATTATTCCTGTCGATTTTTTTAAAGTTAAAGAGAGAAACCTATTTTTCAACGGTTTCTGCTCTTTAACTTCACAAATATAAAACAAATGAAAGAGTTGAGGAATTGTGGATGTTTAAACTTTGGCAAAATGGTGAATGGTACACAGCTATATTAAATTCTTGTCAGTCTAAAGTTTCTTGATTTTAAACTATTGGCAAACTTAGTCACTACTTTTAATTGTATTATAATTATACAAGTAATCAATAAAGTAATCGAGTCAAGTACAAATTATTTTTTTTTACTTGAATCGTATAACAGATTTTTAGAATTGTTTTAAATTTCATCAAAAACGGTTCAAAACGGTTCATAAAATATCACGATTCGGTTAAATTTTGAACTTTGTTTGTGACCATTTATATTTAAATAGAACACCGTCGCGAATGTTGACGCCACAAATGTCTAGGTCAAACATGCCACGTTTCCAAAAAAAACATATTTTTAAATTATTTTATTTTACAAGTTAAGTATGATTTTTTTTTTCCATAATATCCATATTGATTTTGAAAATACCATTAATTAATCTTAATCCATTTCAGATATTATTATTGGTATTCGTAGAACGTGATATTTCCCTATTATAAATTGCCATGAAAGGTTCAAGATTTTAACTGACCAATTTTACACGGTTGTTAGCTTATTTCAAAATGAACATTTTTGTAGTTCATATAAGCGAAATTTAACATTTCCTGAACAAATTTATTACGCGCTGTATATTAGAAAAAAAACCAATTTAATCAAAAAATATTGCAATCAAGACGGCGAATCTCACTCCTCGTGTGCACAGTCTGCTAATTTTCATTAATGAATTTCCGTGCTCGAATAGTAAAAACTACCCCAAAATCCCCACCCAAGTCTCCTGGGTTGGGGGCTGAAAGATCGCGGTGAGACGAAGCAGACGGGACAAAAGTTAAAATATGATAATCGCCTGGGAAGGTTCGGCATCCTAAGATGCCATTTATCTTGCATTTTAGATCTCACACTCATTTGCATAATCACCAGAGCGCACCTTGATCTTTTTTCCCTTCTACCTCTGCTTCTTACTAAACTTCGTCTCAACCCCCGTCTTTTTCTCCCCAAACTTTATTGCCTTCTTTTTATTTAAATCTATTTTTAACTGACATTAAGACATTTAAACAGTTCTCTTAAACTATAATTTATACGCTGTAAAAATGAAAATCACGTTTTTAAATTGAAAAGTTTTTTTATCGAGCATCATATATTTATTTTCAAATTAATCTTAAACGTGAAATGAAATGCAATTATTTGCAATTTGATTTAGTTCGAAGTAATGTTTTGTTTTCTACCCAAGATTTTAAGTCCCCGAGACTAAATGACTATTACATGATAATCAATTGTCAAAAAAAAATACGTTTTTAAATTATCGGTGGCTTCCATGGTATAGTGGCTAAAATACAAAGTACTGTCAACAACAAACTGAAGGTTCTAGACTTGATTACCAAGATTACTGTGTTTTTATATTTGTTCTCGAGCCTTGGTGTCCTTTGCTTTAATTCAAAACTTAAACTGTTGCGCCTCTTGTTTTGGTGGAAAAATAAATAGATAAATACTGGTACATATTTATTTTAAATTTATAAACCAACTTATTTATAAAACACCTTTGTTTTTAACCGTTTTTTTTATGATTGTATAAATAAAACACGAGTGATACTTAAATCCACAAATTTGGAATATTCAGTTACTGGTTTCATGGCTTTCGTGACATCTTCGAGACTGGTATCTTTATTAAAGAGTTAAATGTATTTATACAAAACAGAGGTAAGGATAGATAATTCAAAGTTATATGTATGTAAATTAAATAAAGTTATTTTTATCTTAAGGATCATAATCAACAAATTTTCTTTGGGTTAACTAATGAATTGATATAATGCTATTTTAATGAGTTTATGTATTTTATTTTATTTTTAGTGTCCCATCTTTCGTGAGTGTGGTTTTGTAAATAATGATTTCTGAAAAACAAAGGGTAAAAAGTCATTAGTAAAATTATATTACAATGGGCAAAATTCCTAAAAATATTGAAATGTATTTTGTTTGATTCTATATTTAACGTTAAGTCAAAGAACTTGAGTTTTTCTCCTCCTAACTCTATTGTAAATTGGATTGACTTATTAACTGAGTTTAATTTTAAAAGGAACATATCAAGCTGGCGTTTCGTTCCGACCCACATGATATCATTATTTATTTTAATAATAAAGACCGAAAGCGGTTGGCAAAACTTTCGTATATTGGAAAAGCTAGTGATAAAATTGGACAAATAATAAATAAAAATAAATGCACTGCAGTCTTTTACAATAATAATTCATTAGCTAATTTGTTGGTAAATACTAAAGACAAAAAAGACTAGTTTTCCAACTCAGGAACTTACCTTCTTAATTTTAACGACTATCAAAATACATCCTACGTAGGCCAAACGGGTAAAGCCTTTTAAACACACATAAAAGAGCACATACAATCATGGTCTCATAGTAAAGATAATTCAAATTTTGCCTATTATTTAATAGAAAATAAACATTCCTTTGAATTAAAAAATAATATAAAAATAATTCATATTGCACCTAAAGGCCATAAACTTGACAAATCAGAAATTCTCGAAATTAATAGATTAAAAAATAAACCCGACGTAGAATTACTTAATGAACATATAACGCATGTGCATTCTCCATTACTCTACCCAATGTAATATAATTTTACTAATGACTTTTTACCCTTTGTTTTTCAGAAATCATTATTTACAAAACCACAATCATGAAGGACGGGACACTAAAAATAAAATACTTAAACTCATTAAAATAGCATTCTATCAATTCATTAGTTAACGCAAAAAAAATTTGTTGATAATAATCCTTAAGATAAAAATAAATTTATTTAATTTACTTACATATAACTTTGAATTATCTATCATTACCTCTGTTTTGTTTAAATACATTTAACTCTTTAGTAAAGATACTAGTCTCGAAGATGTCGCGAAAGCGATGAAACCGGTCACTGGATATTCCAAATTTGCGGATTAAAGTATCACTCATGTTTTATTTATATAATAAATTACAATGAACTTCCATCAAGAATTTTCACTTGCAAACTTAAATGTTTATTTTTTTATTTTATCCACCATTTGGTTTTAAAACTACACAAGCTTTTTTATCAAGGAATACCTAGCTAGTGAATTCTATCGTTTTTTTATATTTTAACGGTGATTACTTGATATTATATTGATAAATATGGAACTTATAAGTAATAGGTAAAATAGTGGACCGCTGTGCTGTCAGAAGCTATGTATAAATAGAAAAAACAAAAATATTGTGCCATCTATTGGCAAGTTTACGTAAAAAAAAAATAAGAAATAGTAAACAGGCTTAAGCTAAAACCAATGTGCACTTTTAACTCTGCAAAACTACTTTTTTCTTTTAATATATTTGTTGGTTCATGATAAAAAAGGTTTTGAATATAAGGTGTATCTGTATATATTTATATAAACTCAGTGAGGTCACATTATTTATAATGTTAATGTTGGTTGAAAATGTAAAAAACATGAATACATAATCAACAAATTACAACAGAGATAGAGAACAGAGAGATACGGGAATATGGAAGTCTTTGCATTTACAAGGCTTATGACCTGCCGTTGGCTGGTTAAGGTGGCCACTTTACACATTATGTAACATTCACCACTTTGCCTAGGCCACTTAAACCAGCCAATGACAGGTCATAAGCCCTGTAAATGCCTAGACTTCCATATTTCTTTCTTTAGAATGTTCTCTATCTCTGTTGTGATTTGTTCATTTTAATGACTGCCGAGGGGGTAAAATCCAGTCTTTGGTCTATTAACATTTGCACAAACTCAAGTTTTGTAATTGACATTTAAAATTAACTTTAATATTTACTCAAAATACTTTTCAAAAAACGGTTCATCGATTTTAAATGTATTCAAATATTTAAACCTCTCATTAATAATAAGTAAAATAAGTTAACATTTACATTAAAATTCAATTCAACTACTTAGCAATAAACATGAAGTAAGACTTTTAGCATTCAACGATATATTGTTAAAAGCGAACCAATGAAATTTTTGCTTTTACAAACTGTACAATTTGAACCAATTTAGGTAAATAAATTTCAAATTAAATTTTTGTCCTTATAACTAAGTTTTCACAATATTTTGAAACAGGTCTTTAATGAGAGTTATTTGTTTATTCTTCACTTTACCTATTGTGTAAAATTCACCATTTTGCCTCTGATTTAAACATCCATGTATCTTTAATTCTTCCATCTGTTGATTTAAGTGAAGTTAAAGATCTGAAACCTTTAGTAAAAGACTCTGTGGGCGGTGAAATCCAGTCTTTTGTCAAAAAATATTTGGACGAACTCAAAATATTGGAATAAATAATTAATAAGAAGAATAGTTTTCTACCTCTCTTGCGAAATTTGCATTTTGCATTTATACTCTTAATCAAGGAACACCGTCAGTTATAATTTCTTTTTAATCAATAAATTATTCACTCGATCGTTTTAAAGTTAAACCAAATATTCCAAACTTAAAAGGGTTGAACCTGAAACAAATAAATTAGGGTCAATGGGTCTCCTTTCTTTAGATTTACGTTCCAAAATAAATCACTATTGTCCGAAATAAGAATAAATAAATTAATTGTCTTACCTCTGTTCGTGCATTAATAAATTAAATTTATCGTTCAATATCCGTTTGTTCACTTGAAAACTTATTGAACTGGTATAAACATAAGACATTTGTCAAGCTGTAGAGTCTGATAGAGAATTTCACAGATACGAAAAAAAGAAAATTCTATTCCTTGATTACTAACTATTAATTACTTTTGAAACAAATAAACCCTTTAGTTTACTATTCGTGCATATACGATACGAAAACAATCACTATTTCAATCTCTATTTAGTGGGTTCAAGTATTAACTCTAAATAAAGTCAATCTGAATAAAGTGGCTTAGAAATTAATGAAAAGGTTGCACGACCATTTTTATAAAATTGGATTTTGGTTGGTGGTTCAAAATATGTATTATTTGAACTCTATTATTTTTGTTTTTTTTTGTATTTTTTTTTTATATGTGAGTTGATTTATTATTTACCTTGCTTATAATAAACAAGGTTTTTATATAAAAAGGTGGATTTTCGTGCAATTATTTTTTTTTTAATTTATCAAAACTGTTAGGATTAGGAGCGATATACTTGTGTGGACCAATCGGAAGCTTCTCAGCATTTGCTCATGTGGAGAGGAAGCCACTTAAAACTCTTCAGGAGAAGCCAGCCTGTTGGCAGCAGTCAACTGGCCTTCCGGTCCACTAGAGTGTTTGGCATTTTCTTCCCTACTTTGGTTTATTTTACCAATTGCCTGCATTATATTGACCATGTATGATACTGCCTCTCGTGTGAGTTATTTATTTTCTATCACCGAAGGGATGTTGCGTAGATCCTTAGCCAGGCTTCTGCATCGTGCGATACAAACACTCCTTAGGAACAATATTTTGAGTTTGTCTAAATTTTTGTAGACAAGGACTGGATTCAACTCCCTGGGGAGCTGTTTATATTAACATATTACAACAGAGATGAAGATGCATAAATAAAGGTTTCAGCTCTTTAACTTCACAAACATCAACAGATGAAAGAATTGAAGGAATATAGATGTTCAAATATAGGCAGAATGGTGAATGTTACACAGTGTGTAAAGTGGCCACTTAAACCAGCCATTGACAGGTCATAAGCCCTGTAGATGCCTAGACTTCTATATTACCTTCACTGAAATGTTCTTCATATCTGTTGTAATATGTTAATATTAATAACTTCCCAGGGAGTTGAATCCAGTCCTTGTCCACAAAAATCTTGACAAACTTAAAATATCATCTTTAATACATTTCCTTGAGATAATGTTGATACATCTTACTACGAAAAAAGTAGTTTTGTGTATCGTATAAATTACATGTTTTATTTGTTAATTTTTCCATTAATATATTTGCATAAAATTTTCATAACCAAAATTCACTTTAAAAATATATCTCAAAACTAAATTATTTTACGTTAATAGAAAAATTCTGTGAGTTAATAATATTGAAAATTATCCGTTAATGGCACTTCGCTTTCAAAGTATCTTACGTGTATTTTCTGTTGTGCAACTAGTTACTTGTACTTTTTCTAGTCTGTAAAAATAAATTCTAATCAGATCGACAATCATTTTTATGGATCTTTAAAACACACCCTTCTCACAGAACCAAGAATTCGTTTCATAAAACTGTGTGTCGTGGACCAGCCATAGTAACAACGAGGATAAAAGCATGGTACACTAGCCACGAGTTTATGGTGTCTGCTTTTATCACTATATGTGTTAATATGGTGTAGTTTATGTACCATAATCTGAATAGTCTTTTATTAAATATGTTTATTACAAATGATAAAAAAAACAGGAGAAAAATATAGTTTTCTGGCGTACAGAAAATTATCACAATACAAAATACCTAATATCTAAACTTCACACACCAAATCGAGGATTTTTTTTCCAAGATTGGTGTAAAAAAACATGCAATAAAAGAAGTAGAAACAAAATTACAGCAAATAAAAAATAATTCCGGATCATCGAAAAGAAAATTAAAATAATGAAACTTATTTGAAGCAAAAAACCAAATTTGCTATACAACAACCCTTGCAACTTTAAAAACAGTGAGTGGACGCATACAAAGTTACTCAATGAATTCAAACAAATTCAACAAATTCAAATGAAGAATGTAAAATACGAAAAAAAATAGGCAAAAACAATGCGACTAAATTTAATAACTATTAACATATAACATATTACAACAGAAATGAGTAACATTTTAGAGAAGGTAATATAGAAGTCTAGGCTTATGACCAGTCTTTGACTGGTTTAAGTGGCCACTTTACACACTGTGTAACATTCACCATTCTGCCTATATTTGAACATCTATACTCCTTCAATTCTTTCATCAGTTGATGTTTGTGAAGTTAAAGAGCTGAAACCTTTATTTATGCATCTTCATCTCTGTTGTAATATGTTAATATAAACAGCTCCCCAGGGAGTTGAATCCAGTCCATGTCTACAAAAATTTGGACAAACTCAAAATATTGTTCCAAAGGAGTGTTTGTAAAAAAATCATATAGGGACATGCAGATAACAATATGTATATACAGACGTTTTTATATTTTAAAATATAACATTATTTACAAAAGCAGAATAGGTATTATGATACACTTTAAATCAAAAGGGTATGAAAAAGTTTTACAAATTACAAAATAAACATAATACAAGGTATGGAAATAAAATCAGAATTATATATACATAATACAATCTGGGAAAGAAAAATTAAAAAATATAAAAAGTTTAAAAATTACACATTGTATTTACAAGCTGAACAAGTACGAGAGTGCAAATTTTAAAAATTCCAATTTCCTTTTTTTCTCAATCCAATAAAGTGCAAATTATGTGCATCTGAATTACTTTCTTTCATAACAAAGGTGTTGAAGCTACTAGATTACAAAAAAGTCCTACGAGCAGCTTTTTTCGTTCGGCAACGAGCAACTTTTCCACGCATGTGCCCACCGCCAAAAAGACTTATGCATGTCCTTAGATGCCGTGTGCGGTATGTGGTGGACAAGTTGTTATTTACAAGAAGGGTCTTAAATTTTACATCGCAATAAGGATTTCTACTTTGTGAAGGTTTTTCTGATTTTCTGTATAACTTACATAGGATTATAATTTATAACAGCTCAATTAACTGATAACATTACACACCCCGTTGTGAATTGTTTCAATATTATCTATTCAGTGGTTCAAGCATATTAAATGTAATTATTATTTTGGGTTGTGCCAATACAACCCATTAATGTTATAAATTGTCTAGATTAGCCCTTTAATCATTATCTTGAAGAAAATAACTATTGAAGCCTTATATAAGGTGGCGCAAAAGTCATCAACCTATCGGAAGATGCCATAACTTTTGCAAATGGTGGCAAATGTTAGTTCTGCTTTGACATTTGTGAAGTAAACACATACAAAATACACGACAACAAGACATAAATTGCTATACTCCTCTAAGAACGTGGAAAAAAAGTTTGGATTTTTTAGCGTAATAATTCATCGGAGGTGTTGGAACAGCGTGAATTCAGGCGCAGATTTCCTGGTCATCTGACACCAACTGGATAAGCACTACCTCGTTAAGCCGCTCGCCTAGAAGTGTATGGAACAACATGAGATGCTGCCAGTTCTGGCCGGCCCCGGAGGAAGCCGTTATGCTGAAAATATCCCGGCTGTGGCTGAAGATGTCACGGAGGATCCCGGAATATCGACTAGATGACGTGCCATGTAATTAAGCATCAATCAGCGGTCTTAACAGAGAATTTAGGGATTCGAAAACATGTGGTTCTATCAGGATGGATCGACGGCGCATACTGCACGAGCCACAACTAATATTATGGGCTGTATTTCCGGGTCGCTTAATCTCTCATTTTAGTGATTTGCATTGGCTGGCAAGACTGACGGCCTCCGTGGTGTAGTGGTCAAGACGCTTGACTCACACACGGAAGGTTCCGGGTTCGATTCCCGGTGAGAACACAAAAATTAAAATGTGATTTTTCTCAAGCCTGGGTGCTCTGTGATGTAATTCACCACTGTAATTAGGCCTCCTGGCCTGTTGTGGTGCAAAAAAAAAATAAAAAATTAAAAAATGTAAAATCACCCGATTTAACCGTTTCTGACTTTATTTGTAGGGTTTCTTGAAGTCAAGAGTATAAAATAACAAGTCTTAGTCTTATGAAGCCCCCAAAGAGAATATCCGTCAAGAATGCGAGAACCTAGCGCCGAAAATTCTGGAAAAAGTGAAGGAAAATGCCATAAATTGGGCCCGTATCGTCATCAATTCTGGTAACGGCCCTTGACCGATATAATTTTTTTGACTAAATGAAAAAATAGTTTGATATCAAATAAACACAATCCAAAAGCAAAATCAAAAATTTTTATTTTCAAAAATAGTAGTCAACTTTTGCGACACTTTGTACTTACAAAAGCAAAACTAAATTATGTTTTTTTATTTTTTTATAGTGTAAATTCAAATGCAGCGTATATTTATCATGTTTGGTTCATATCAAATTACATGTGGTTGGTCTTACGTTTCAAGAACAATGAAACTTTGCCGCGTAGAATCAGCTTTAAAATCAATATACAAAGAATGAACACCGTTGAGTATTTTAACGCATATTACACAAAATTAATTTAAGATCGAAGAACATTTTTATCAGCATTTCAGTCACCTTTCAGTCCCCTTTCAGTGGAACAGGTCATGTTTATGAAATATTTAGGTGTTAAAATCTCAAACCACAGCAACCTTTACTTCAAAGTGAGGGAATAAACGAATAAATCTTTGGCAATATCTGGATGCATATAAGAAATATAGTATGGCACAATAAATACATGCGGATTGAAAACAAAGTCCGGATATTTAAATCGTGTCTCAGATTCATTATAACGTGTTCAATAAAAACAAGGGCAGATAAGGTTAGTTAAAAAAATCTGATCGGAACGTCAGAAATAAAAGTTTTAAAGGCAAAAGAAGAAAAAATACTAAAGAAAAGAATCCGAAATTAAGAATTTAGATGGACTTGCGATACTCAAGACATAATACGGCGAAGCAAAACACTAAAAAGATTCTAGAAACATCCTAACAATAGAATGGACAGCTCCAAAATCCATTTTACTGTGGCTTTTGAAATCCCAACTGGTCACCCTCTGCCTAGAAGATCGTCTAAGAGATGAAAGGAAAGGTGGAACTCAGCGTCTCAGAAATCACTCTCTAGCCGATAACAGATCAACTGATCTAAACCGGGAGAACCGAATCGAGAATCGATTTACAAAGAAGAAAAGTATTTTATTTTATCAATAAGTTGTTACAATTTTTTTTTATACGTAAAAAGCATAAAAAATTATGCTGAAGGCTAGATTCAGATCAATTTAATGTTTTTGCTTATCATGCACGACAGAATAACAAAAAATGGCAATACGCCTACGTATTGGCTAAGAGGCTTAATTTACGGCACGGGAAGTTTTTGGTTTGATTATCAGTGAAGCAACAACATGTTTTGTTCAACCTTGGTTGTTTTGTGCAGTAAATCACCGCAACTTATTCATGTATTGTCTTGTTGTGAAAAAATATCTATAAAACGGTTATTTAAACATTGTTTTTACTCGTCAAAAGTCAAAACATATTTTTACATAATAAATTATGTGAGAAGTTATCTCTAAGGGAACGAAATTGGCTACAGAACCTCAGGTGTAACAAATATATTTCGTTTTACCCTTAACGTATAAATATAAAACCCTTTCTTGATAACGATACCTCTTTTGGCCATCCCCATTGACGAAATAGCGAATAGGTTGCGACAGCTGTAACTGAAATAAAAATTATTCAATCAAAACGTGTTTATTATTTAGCAACCCTTAAATCCAGGCAAACCATTAATTAACGTTTTATACCTAGATTCAAATAATGGCATGTAATTTGGAAAAAAACATATTCCGAACTCCAGCAAAAGTGTACGGTGAGGTATTAATAAAAAAAGCAATTAGTACTAGGTAATCAGTAATCGGTGGCGTGGTTACTCTCACTGTCGCTCTTTGTACGACATATAATAAATACGCTTCAAAGCATATCAACGTTTTCTTCTGTCGCCTCCAACTGGCTAAGATTTCTCATCCTTTCTTTGCGCATCAAATTTTAAAATTATTTTTTATGGACCTTCCCAGAAATTGAGCTCAAGACTTCAAAAGCATGGTATGCAAAAACGTCAATCATTACACTACGTTGCGAACTTTCCTCCACTCAATATCCTTTATCGGGATTTATATCTGAGAGTACAAATCTGGTTCTTTTTCATACGAAAAAATATTTCTTATCTGCCAGGACACAGTCATAAAAACAAGTACGTAATACATCATGCAATACATTATAATCAAAATTCTAATTATCTTTCTAATTCAAATTTACGAACGCCGCATGCATCAAAGTAAAGGAAACTAGTAAAAGTTTATCTTTGCATGCAATTTTGACTATTTTGTACTTAAATATAATTGATTTATTTACGTATAAATTTATTGCGTATAAATAATATATTTTCAAATAATATATAGAACATTAAGCAATAATATGTAGTGTTATCTGGGTGGGTTAGTCTTCATCTAATTCAGTTCAGCGTATTCTAAGATGGAGACTTTTTCTAACATAAATGAAATTATAAGCAGTTTTGTTTCTAAACAAAAACAATAATTAAAATATTACAACAGAGATGAAGAACATTTAAGAGAAGGTAATATGAAAGTCTAGGCATCTACAGGGCTTATGACCTGTCAATGGCTGGTTTTAAGTGGCCACTTTACACACTGTGTAACATTCACCATTCTGCCTATATTTGAACATCCATATTATTATTTATCCTTCTTCTTTCCTTCCCATCCCCTCTCCTCTCTTCATAGTAAAGTGTTATTTTTTTTTTATACATATATTTATTTTTGTTATTCTTTGCTTTTAATTTTTGTATAAAATTGTAAGATTCAATATGTCCATGTATTTATAATTTTCTCAAACTGAACGGTTTGGGTAGGTAGGAAGAAATTGCCTTAAGGCAATATGCCCGCCCTTATATGTATATTAATTGTATATGTATATAAAGTGTCAATAAATAAATAAAACATATTCCTTCAATTCTTTCATCTGTTGATGTTTGTGAAGTTAAAGAGCTGAAACCTTTATTTATTACCTTCTCTTAAATGTTCTTCATCTCTGTTGTAATATGTTAATATAAACAGCTCCCCAGGGAGTTGAATCCAGTCCTTGTCTACAAAAATTTGGACAAACTCAAAATATTGTTGAAAAACAATAATTGATAAAACTGCAACTACGTAGTTATAAATTTATATATTTTTTATTAATCAATATTTTTTTATAAATGGTAAATGTTTTTTTTTCTAATACAAATATACTTTAATACATCTAGTGAATGTTATAACTGTAACTCTCTTAAAAAAAAAGACTATACTTTGGGCTTAGAGAGTGACTTCCACTGCTATAGTTATTCAGTTGTTCGAATGTATATGATTAATATTAAATAACTAACTGAACATTCAAATTAGATTATTAGAAAAATAAAAAGTATTGGTATTCATGAATGAGTACATTTTGTCACTTAAGCAAAAACAATAGTCATAAATAAATAGATAAATGTACATACGTAAATTACTTGATATACAAAAAAATAATTAAATTGGTCCGCAAAGGACCAGGAGGCCCAATTACAGTATCAAATTACAACACAAAACAACCAAGCTTTAAAGAAAATATTTTTACAAGGAATTAATCCTGGAAGTTTCCATGCGTAAGTCAAGTATATTATCCATTACACCACGAAGGACGCAAATACTGAATCCTTTTTAAAAGATTTTTTTTCTTCCAATAAAATATCGATAAATTTCAATACTTTTAAGACAATTATAAATTTTACTCTCGACAGGAAAAATCTTCACCATCATTCCCTTCGCCGTTGCGGGAATGCCGGGAACAGAACCCCGGAACTCAAGCATTATAGGCGAATAAACAAATCATTACTTTATGACGCAAACTTAACTCAAATTTCATTTTAAAATATTTAATTTTTAAGGATTTTCAACCGAGAGAAGCCATTGAGTTGAAAATACATCCAGGATTCTAGTTTAATTCCCACATAGAATTATATTATTGAATACAATAACAGTACAATTTCCTTTTGCCTGGTCGATAAGCTTCCCTTGATTGTGGACTATCCTTT
This sequence comes from Micrasema longulum, assembly GCF_059751315.1. Taxonomy (NCBI): domain Eukaryota; kingdom Metazoa; phylum Arthropoda; class Insecta; order Trichoptera; family Brachycentridae; genus Micrasema; species Micrasema longulum. The sequence continues at coordinate 378,249 of NW_028277428.1, read as the reverse complement.
CCACCACCAGGTACGTATTGAAGCTCTTATTCAAGGCAGGTAGTACATTATCACGAACTAACTATCGGTCCATTTCACTTGATACGAATCTGGCAGTCCTATATTGTATTTGAAATGGATTCCTACGAAGCTGATCATATCATAAACACCATTATTTATCGTATTGACTTTGTGCCACTTGTCAAATAATGTGAAATAAATTAGAACCCTGGTATTGTACAAAGTAAATATACTACTACTGCTACCATCACGCCTTTTCTCTGTAGAGGTAGGCAGAGAGAATGGACCGCCACACACGTCTATCTTGGTATGCATTCCTAGCTTAATTAATGCATAATTTTGATGCATACTTTACAGGTAAGATTGCGCTATAAATGAAATAAATATAACAATTAACAAAAAAGTAATTAAAAAGAATATGCTTCTGGGAGACCCTAGATACCTTTCATAGGCTCTAATGAGTTGAAAAATATAATGAGATCATTAAACGGAATTTCGAAGTTCATATAATTCTGAATATTTAAACATGACATATTGTAAAATGGAACGGGTTAAAAAATACAACTACTACTACTACTACCATCACGCCATTTCCCCGTAGGGATAGGCAGAGAGAATGGACCGCCACACACGTCTATCCTGGCATACAATCCTAGCCTCTTTCACATTCATACATCTTGTCATACATGCCCTTCGGTTTTGTCTGCTTTTGACATGACCAGACTTAAGATTTTGGTTTATCTGATCATGCCACGTCTTCCTTGGTCCTCCTCGTCCAACGTTGCCGTTTGTAGATGCCTAGACTTCAATATTGCCTTCTCTAAAATGTTCTTCATCTCTGTTGCAATATGTTGAATAATAATAAGTTTTGAAGTAAGAATGCCATTTGAATCACAGTTAGAAGCTTCATAACCGGTAAGAAAATTTGTTCACTTACTTTCACTCAATTCGATACTTTCGATTCGATACATTCGATCTTCTTAGACCACTTGGTTTCATTACAATATTTTAAGTTTGTCCAAATATTTATAGACAAAAAACTGGATTTCACCCCCAGGGAGTCAAAGAGATTAACAAATTACAACACGGATGGAAATTATTTTAGAAAAAGGAATATGGAAGTCATGGCATTTACAGGACTTATGATTTTGTGTTTGTTCTCAAGCCTTAGTGTCTTGAGCTATAATTTGACACTGTAACAACCGCGCCTCTTATTTTGGTGTAAAAAATATTTTTATATACTTACATTATATTATGTACCTCCTATGAAGGTACAAATGTATGATATTTTTTTATAGCTTACCTGTAAATAAAATCACAATTCGCCACTGCATGATAACAGAGAAGAGCTCGAAATGTAACAGTTCGTTTATTTTGATCTAATATCGATACCAGTTTGTATTTTTTTAAGAAAAAAAATTATTTATACTAGAACATATTTATTTTAAATTTGTAAACCAACTAGTTTTGAAAACACCTTTGTTTTTAACCGTTTATTTTTTTATGTTATCTACCTTCCGGGTTAAAAGCTACACAAGCTTTTTTATCGAGGAATACCTAACTGGTGAATTCTATCGTTATTTTCATTTTAACGGTGATCACTTGATATAACATCGATAAATTAAGAACTAATAAGCAATACGTAAAATAGAGGACCGTTGTGCTGTCAGAAGATGCAATTGACTGTGTTAAAACAAAGAAAACAAAAAATTATTCTATCAATTGGCTGGTTTACGTACAAAAAAATATAAGATATAGTAAACAGGCTTAAGCTTAAACCAATTGACATTTTTAACTCTGAAATCTGCGTAACTACCTTTTTCTTCTAACATCTTTGTTGGTTCATAATAATAAATGTTTTTAATATAAGGTGTATCTGTATATTTTTATTTAAAACCAGTGAGGTCACATTATTTATCTTATTAATGTTTGTTTAAAATATGAATAAATACTCAACAAATTACAACAGAGATAGAGAACAGAGAAAGAAGGGAAAATGGAAGGCTTATGACCTGTCGTTGGCTGGTTTAAGCGATCATTTTACACATTCTGAAACATTCACCATTTTACCTATGTTTAAACATCCATATATCTTTAACTTTTCCATCTGTTGATGTAGGTGAAGGTAAAAAAACGAAAGAGAAGTTAGGGGATAAAATCCAGTACTTTGTCTACAAACATTTAAACAAACTCAAAATGTTTTAAGAATTTTTATGCTGGCAAATTACCAAAGGGTATTTAATTGATCTGATGGCATGACTTGTTTTTAAAATCACTTTGGCATGTCATATGATTGATTTGATAAAAAAGGACAAAACACAAATAACTGTTTTTGTATGAACGATCTTTTTTAGTAAGGATACTTTAGAAAATCAATCTAAAATCAGAATCAGAGTTTCGACTGGAAGCATACAGGAAGACAATTCTTTCTAAAAATACTAGGGAAACGGTAAGCTTACCAGCAAAATAAGAAATACTTAACGTAAAAATTAAAAATTGAGTGAATTTATTTGCCTCACATTAAAAAATGTAGTGTACTATTTTTCATTTATTTTTGAGTGATTTATTTAAGCAGATCCTTTAATTTGTAATATTATTTTTATGGAGTTAAGAGGAAGATATTTTAGTCAGATTTAATCATGAATTAAATACTTTGAAACAATTTTTTATTCGTGTATTAATTATGGTTTTCAATGTTTAAAATATATATTTAAGAACCAAAATGTATTAACAGGTAATTCAAATAGATCAAGTCAAAAAAGGAATCGTGTGTTAGAAATACTACATTGTAAAACGAAGCTTGCACAGAAACATACATCTTTTATCGGCCCAAAAATGAAAATTCTTTTTTTACTGATAATATTTCATTAATCCGAATCTTTCAAAATTTCCCTTCTGGATTTAAACTAAAAACATTGACTTTTTTTTTCTGTAATATATTTTGTTGCTCTTTAATAATAAGGAATATTTGTATGTTTTTTTAAAAATATTGTTTATTTCCTTTTCATATAAAATCACTATAAAATGAAAAAAGAACATTATAATCTTTAACAGAATATTTCTTTTCTCTTTTTTATATTACACAAAAATATTATACCTGTCTATTTATTATAGGAGCAAAAATTCATAAACATTTATTGTATACCCACGAACAGGCCATGCGTTTGTGGGATTTTTTTGTATCCCATTTTTACTGTTAATATGTATTTCACTGATATGTTATTATATTTTATTGTTTCAATACTCTGTTTTACCTTTTATGTTTATTATAAAATAAAAAAATAAAACAAAATAATTGTTTGCATTATCCAATAAAATAACATGACTTTACAACAAAAACTTTATAGGTTACAAAAACACAAAAAACTTCTTACTAATCAGAACCTTACACAAAGAATCTATGTACATTGCGAAAACTGTAAAATAAATCAATCAATCAACACAAAAATATTATTTATTCTTTTAAGTAATAGGGAACGTTAATATAAATAAATGTATTTAATTTATAAAAATAAAAAAGTATTTAGTAGTAATATGGTTTTTTTTTCTGAATAAACTGATTTAAAAAATATTTATTTATCACGTAAAATATTTAATGAATTTTGATTACTTCTACCACATATGCTGAATACTACATGTTTTTACAGATACGATAAAAATAATTAATTTAACTTATTTCTCTAATTGTGATTACTTCTAATTGCAAAGAACGAAAATAGGGCAAAACGCTGTGTGTATATTGTATATTTAATAATAAAAATGGATGCAATGATCCTCATCTAATCAAACAGAGTGAGATCGGGTCTAGCCCACGTGCCTCACAATCTACAATAATCCAATCGAAACTGACCTTCGGGATCTTTTTACGATTGGCCTCTTGGATTTTATGCCCCATAATGCGAAGGGTGAATATGCTGCTCGTGGATTTGTTTGTACTTTAGACAATGCGCGGTGAATACAAAGTGCCGGGTTCTTACTTTCTCGGGCAATATTTTACTGCCGGGATATCAATGCGGGTGAGTACAGTGGAATTATTTATCAGGGAGACGAATAATTTATGGTGGATTGTGCCAATTATTTTCGGCCTGTCTCGCTCTGGTCATTTGGCTGTATTTTTGCGAGATTGCGTCTAAAAAATAGTAAATTCTAACTCGACTTTAGTATCGTGTTTCTCCAGCATATTAATGCCAAGCTCAGACAAAATGTTGTTCTTGAATTAAACCCACGCAAAAAATATTACTTTGAGATATTTGAAGATAAATTAAAGAAAATTATCTTTATTTTTTATACATTCGTGTGTTTTCAGCACATTAAAAAAAAAATGTAATCCATCAGTGTAACAAAAGTTTCTTTAAAATAAATAATTCTGTATTTAATATTATGTAATACTTATGTATATAAAATTCTTATAACCTGAATGCAACAATGATGGTCATAAGTAGATAACTCGATACTTTTTATGTAATTGAATTAAGCTTGTTCATTTCAAAGAGTTATTATAAACGTTTTTTATTTTTATTTTTACATTTACTGTTCACCTATGAATAATAAATAATATCTAATCTTAACGACTTGTGAATTGTGAATTTTGTATTATCTACTTCTCATGCTTTTTTTATTGTTTGTGATTTAAAATACAAGAAATAAACGTATTATTCATAGTCATTTCTTAAAACGAAAAAAGACGGCATCATGAATTTTGTTCATGTAAAACAAACAATTATTTGATAATATAATAACTTACATTGCTTAAAAGCTATAAATTCAATATACTTGGTACACTTCCACTTTGTTTATTTGGTTCATTAAGCTGCTTTAAGATTTTTTTTTAATAATAACCTTCAAAATTCATATATTAACGTTCATTTTTCGACACATTATTCTCAACGCCACCCAATTTTTTTCCGGGCAAATAAAGAGTACAGTTATGTGTGAAAAATAAAACCAGAATCTTGAACGATTGTTTTAAATTTCATGGCTGCTCTTGGTTAAAAATCCTGAAAAGGGAAATCGAATGAAAATTATTCCGCCTGTTATGATTTTTTGCACGTTTGCTTATAAAACTTGAGGTCCTTATATTATTTATTGTTTCATCATTTACATGATGAAAAAACAAGTTTCAGTTATTATATTTAAAATAAAACACTTCGTATATTTTTACCACATGCAAGTTTAATATTATAACACTACAAGTTTCAGGTATTCTAAATTCCTTATCATCAGGTGTAAATATAAAATGAAGATGGGTAATTCAAGATGCCTGAAACAAATTATGCTATAATATTGAATTCGCACGTGGTGAAAAATGATAAAGTGTTTTGTTTTAAATACACTTGTGATCCTCATAGTTATGTTAGTTGTAATTATTTTTATACAATTATAAAGTGTGATCATATAAAAATCACAACTAATGGCACCAAAACAGTTATACAATAAAACAATACTCACCTACAGATTCAAAAACTACTCTTTATCAAATAAAAGACATAAACCCTTCAATACATTACATATAAATAATATAATCACTAGATCCTCAACACAAAGACAACTTTAACAAATACCACTTTCAGACAAAGGAATTTTGAGTGTTATTCAATTAAAATCTAAAACCTACTTCCACTATCTATTTAAACAACTAGTAAAGAGAAAATGTTTAAAAGGGCTATAAAAAAATGGAAAGTTAAAATAGGTAAAAGTAAAATAGATTGTCTCATTCGCCCAAACCAATATTGAATCAACTGCTCCACAAGTGTATAGCTTATCTTAGGTTTTTGTTATTTATATTGTGCGTTTTGTTATATAAATAATATAAATGTACGTATTTACCTAATTTTTAAAACAGTGCAAATATTTTGTTAATTATATCTGTTTATTAATTTAGTCTTCTTTGTTTATTCTCAAATGTAAAAACATTTCAAAAAAGTATATTGTTAAGTGTCTTAGGCACGAGTTACCCCAGTGAGGTCAGATTATTTTTATTATTGTGTATAGTTTGTAAGAGTAAAATATGGATAAATAAATAAATATATTTTCATGTACATTATGTTCACCAACAAGCCACTTAAATTGGCTTGGTGAGTCTTGCAATAAAAAAATGAAAAAATCGTTCCTTTTTTAAATGAAATATTATAAGTAAACAATAAATAAATAAAAAAAACCTTAGTTTGATTACTGAGGATGCGGACGTGAAATATTTATAATCATTGTGGTTCCTAGACTGGCAGCTAAAACGTCAAACAGATCACCCTACTTTTTTTAAACAGATAATTAATATTAATATTAATATTTCATATTTAATATTATCATTATATAATTAATATAATTAAGATTTGAAATTAGGTAAACAAGTTCAGTGTCTAATACACCACTGGATGTGAATTGGGGATTGTTGATGAATTAATATATAGTGTTCATTAAAAAAATACAAATCAATTATTAATTGATATTTAAGTTATACGTCTATTAAAAATTTCTTTTGTTTGATAAATAAAATATGTTACATTTTACAAATCATTATACAATTATTAAATTTTAACTTGGTATTTCTTTAATTGGTTTTCTTTAATGAATTGGTCATTTTCAGAAACTTCCAACCAGAAAACCTTTTAGCAACCACGTGTAAAACCTTTAAACATTCTATATCTGATTTGGAAGAGATTAATAGTGTTAAAAATTTTGGTTAATTGCCGTGAAACATTTTTCACTCAATTTTGGCCTATGGAAAGAATAAACCTGCGTCTCATGATGACCGACAAATCTTGTAGGTTTTGTGATTCTGTACCGTCAATTTGAGATATTAATCATGGCTACAACATCATTTATCATGACGTGGAGTGTGTATGATTGTTCGTGTGCTAAAAATCCGGAATATTCCCGTCTTTTTAGTATTTGCGCGGGAAAAACTCGCTATTTTCCGCCATTTTGGCGTCCTACCGGCCGCAACCCATTTCCCTAGTAATTTTCTAATCCATTAGTCAGAATTCTGATCCTATGTAAACTTATATTGGCGCTTCTTCTCTTGATATAATCGAGAATTTTCGTTGTTATTTCCCTTAAACGCTTTTCGCAGGGATAAAACTTTTTGATAAATGATATTAATTTCATCCTCCAGTATCTATTCTACTGAAATGTCTGTTTTAAAAATGTAACCATCAACTCTTATGCTAATGGAGAAATAAGCAAATTACTCTAAATTAGAAAATTAAAAATTAAATTTAAATTGACAGAATTAGACACCATCGTAATTTCTCTTTCAGTACCTAATGGTGCACACGGCCCTACTTTCTTTACTATAACCACAGCAAATCTCTATAATTTGTATTCAATAAAATAAATAAAACATCTTTGTTTTTAACAACTAATTTTTATTTTTCACCGACCGGTTTCAAAGAAAACAAGCTTCTTTGTCAAGGTTTACGTAACTAATGAATTGATTCCTTTTTAATTTATTTCTATCATTAACATTTGCTGAAACCATGAAGAAGTATAGAAATTGAAAAAATAATATTTTCAAGCGTTGCCTAGTATGTAGGTGAAACAATTCAATTAGATGAATCTCACCCGCATAAATAAAGGTTTCAGCTCTTTAACTTCACAAACATCAACAGATGAAAGAATTGAAGGAATATAGATGTTCAAATATAGGCAGAATGGTGAATGTTACACAGTATGTAAAGTGGCCACATAAACCAGCCATTGACAGGTCATAAGCCCTATAGATGCCTGGACTTCTATATTACCTTCTCTTAAATGTTCTTCATCTCTGTTGTAATATGTTAATATAAACAGCTCCTCAGGGAGTTGAATCCAGTCCTTGTCTACAAAAATTTGGACAAACTCAAAATATTGTTATTTCTATCTTGTTCACTAAATACTACACGTGGACCCAATAAATCAAGTGGTTTTTTCTTACACGGGTGGTAATTTATATCATTATTTTCGAAGTAAGCCAGGAGAGGACTAAAAGAAATATTTTTTATTTGGTTATTAATTATTGTTTTCTTATTATGAATCGCTTTTTTAATTTCTTAGATTTCTAAGTTGTCTAATTTTAATATTTTATTTTCAACATGAAGTACTTTTAATCCAGTGTCTTTATTGAAGTTATGATTATTTTCTATCAGATGATTTGCGAATTCAGAAAAATTATTATTATTTAAGCATCTTAAGTGTTCTTTTACTCTAATATTAAAGTTCCTTTTAGTTTTTCCAATGTAGATTGAATCGCAATCATTACAATTTAATTGGTATATTCCAGATTTATTATATTTATGGACTTTGTCTTTGTGATTTTTTAACAATGTTCCCATATTATTAGTCGTGTAGAAAGCCGGTTTAATGTTTGATGGTAGGGAATTCGATAATTGTTTTGCAAAAATGTCATTTATAAAAAGAATCCGCCTCCATTGTTTATGTGGGTTTGCTTTATTTACTGTGGGAGTCGAATATAAATATTTGTTTATAAGTTTGCGTTTTCTGTTTTAATATTTTATCAATTTAGTTCTCATTATATCCATTATTATTAGCAATCTGTTCTATTGCATTAAGTTATTTTTTAAAATTAGTATCAACTAGTGGAACATTAATCAACCTATGTATCATTGAATGGAATCCGGAATGTTTATTTGAAGAATTATGAATAATTGTGTCTGTATATGTTGGTTTACGGTATATATCGAAATCATTTTTTTTATTTTTTATTGTTAAAGACAAGTCAAGAAAGTTTATTTTTTTATCTTTTTCTATTTCTAAAGTAAATACTATTTCTTTACGTAATGAATTTAGGAAATTTAGAAATGTCTGAAGTTCTCGATCCGACCCTGTAAATAAATAAAAAACATCGTCCACAAAACGGCGCCATAATTTGATACGTTTGATAAGTGGTGTTGTGCTTAAAAATATTTCATTCTCCGGTTCATTCATAAATATGTCAGCAAATAACGGCCTAGGCGGTTGACCCATCGGCAAAACCTTAAAGGTTTAAGGGTTTACCACAAAGTTAGTGCTTCAAATATAAACTTTATATCTATAATTTGTTTTTACATTTTTACCTTTATACACAAACCTCAGTGCCTTTTGCCTTACAAAAAATTCATCACGAGTAGAAATAAAAAAAAAAATCATCTATAGAAATAAATAAGCAATTCGTGAGAAGAATAAGGTTTAGTTATGTTTTGCTTCGTCCATTTAGTGTAGTCATCATGACCTTTACAATAAACACAAAGAATAAATGTTTTTTTTTTATGATTATTTTTATTTTTATTTAATTTTTATTTTGATTTTATTTTTGTTGTTATTCATTAAGGAAAAACAAGTTGTCATATAAGAATACAAAATATAAAGAATAGTACATACATCCAGTTAAAGTTTTTCACAAATATAATGAGAGAACATGTTACACAGTAAAGAGAAAATAATATAATATATAAGACATGAGAAAAGAAAAAAGAACTCGTAAGAAGGTTAAGAGATGAGGAAATAGAGTGAAGAAGTGAAGGAGAGGGATTTCCATAATAAGGTTAACCAATTTTGATATCATAATAAAACAAACATATGTAAAGGAACATAAACTTAGTGCACACATACAAATGTTTCATTCTACATTATTTCAAAAAGTTTTTTTTGATGTCACAAAATTTTGTATTAAAAATATCTGAATGGAGAAAAAATCAATTAAATTTAGAGCAACTACGATGAATAAAGGAGTTTTGAACATCCAAACAATAAATGTTCAAAACAAGCCTTAAGAATCTTCTTTCTCTAAGTAATTTCTAATAATTTATAGCGTTAGTTTGTATTTTCAGTATTTTAATACATTGGTTCTTTTGTTATAAAGCTTTCATTTTATCAAAATCAATGCAGATTATCATAAATTGGATACAAAAATCGAAATTTCATTTCACTAAATTCTGGATTTTCATCCGTCTGCCTCTGCGGAACAGATTTATTTATTAACGGACATTGTATATTTATACAATTGACGTGGTATTATTATCAATTACATATAATTATTGTCAATAACATTTCAAAAAAAGGAAAGAAGCCTTGGCAAACATAATAAGAGTCATAACATAACATACCTTTGTAATAAAGGTCTATGAAATACTGGCCAGTAAAAAGAAAAATTATTATGTTACTTTTTTTTTTCATAAACATAAAATAGGAAAATATCACTTTTTAAAAATATTTTTAAAGTAATATTAAAAGTATATAAAATATTGTAGCGTGAAAAAATAAATGTTTTCATGTGTCTTTAACAGTGTCTATTGGGCGTTTATATAAACAAATAAATAAATACAAAATATTTTTTAATTTGTAATTTTGAATTCGTCCTTCATGAAAACAAGTCCGATATGGCAAAACCAGGGCCTTTGCTATCCCTATTCTGTGACGTTTTGTTATTCCGCTGTTTTGCAACAACCTTTTCATGTTAGTTTGCCTGTTTCAAAGGCATCCTGATACAAACATTTATGAAACATTAAATTCTATCAAGCCTTATATTATGATAATAAATAAACTTTTAAAATATATAAAAAGTATTTGAAACATATAAAAGGAATTCAACTAAATTCTTACTTTCACTCTGAATAAGTCAGTTTATTAATAAAAATATGTTTACTTAAACGTTTATAAAATAAAAAGAATGGCTAAAAAAACACCACAATAAATATTGAAAGTAAACTCCCTCTTTTAATATTGTTATTTTGTTCCATCTGAAGGTAGAAAAATTATGTGCATCATGTTTATATTACATATTACATAATTACTAGATCCTTAACATAAAGACAACTGAAACAAATACACATACTAATACCACTTTCAGATAAAGAGATTTTGAGTATTATTCAATTTAAATCTATAACCTACTTCCATTATCTATAAAAATAATAAGTAAAGAGAACATGTTCAAAAATGCTTTAAAAAAATGAATAGTGGAACTAGGCAGAAGTGAAATTGATTGTCTCATTTGCCCAAACCAATTTTGAATCAACTGCTCCACAAATGTATAGCTTTTGTTTTGTTTTTGTTCCTTCATTTTGCGTTTTTGTAATATAAATAATATGGATGTACATATTGTGCATAAATTAATTATAAACATAACGTCGTTGGAATATGTTGTTAATTATCTCTGTTCATTATGTTAGTCTTCTTTGTTTATTATCAAATGTAAAAATATTTTTAAAAAAAGTGAATTGTGACGTGTCTTTGGCATGGGTAACTCCAGTGAGGTCACATTATTTCTATTATTTATGATAGTTTATAATGAAAAAAATATGAATAAATAAATTAAAATATCTATAACTTATTTTCTTTATTTAAAAATAACATACAAAAATACCTTAAACCTTAATTATATACGCACGTTTCTACCCGTGAATTTATTTTTTTAAATGTTTCCAAATATTTGAAAACATTAAAAATATAACATTATTGTTAAAAATATTTTTTCTAACTCACTGAAGAGACATCCGTTTGATAAATAAATAAAGAATTTGACTTACGTACTAAGTGAAGATAATTTTAATTACGGTACGAAGGAGTAATGTGAAAATAGGGGATATCCTTAGTGCGAAGGTATTATTAACACGTGAAAACACTTTACTCAGAATCGTATCTAAAGGGGTTAATTAAAAAAGTACAGGGGTAAAAAACAATTAATTTTTGAAATTACGAATTATATGGATATTTATTCTAATTTAGTATTTTTTTTAAATAAAGAGTTAAAAAAATGTATATCCGGGATCATGTTTTAATGCAAGAAAAACGATCCGTAATGAATGTTGATAAATTGAAAGTGATGGTTTTTGAAAGGGATGAACATATAACTTAATGTGAGATCAGTGTGATTGGAGATATTCTGAATCAGTCAAAAGAATTTGTGTATCTGGGAAGTATGTTTACTAGAGATGGAAAGACGGAGAAAGATATTAAAAGGAGGGTGAGTGCCGTGAACAGGGTAAACGGTGCACTAAAATCTACTTTAGCAAACAAATATTTATTGCAGGAGGCAAAACTAGCAGCTCACAATGGAGTTCTAGTGCCAACTCTAATGTATGGGAGTGAAGTATGGAATTGGAAAAATAATGATGAAAGTAGGTTAAATGCTGTCGAATTGCGATACCTTCAGGCGAATGTGTGGTAAAAAGATGTATGATAGGTGCACAAATGTCGTAATCCGTGAAGGCTGAGACTTGCTTTATTGACAGAATAAAGAAAGGGGTGCTGCGTTAGTTTGGACATGTAGAGCGAATGGGCAGCAAAAATACAGCTTAAAAAATCTACGATGCAAATGTTGATGGATGCAGAAAACGAGAAAGACCGAGAAAGACATGGCACGATCAATTCCATCAAATACTCGAAGATGAACATGTTAAAAGTAGGAATAATCGGAGTGCGTGCATGAGAAGATTTATGAATGCAGAGGAAGCGAGGTCTGTATGCAAAGATAGAGTGATATAGCATTTAATCCTCTCTGTCTACCCCTATGGAGCAATGACGTGATGGTTTGATGTTGTTGTTATTTGGTAAGGTTTTCAAAATAAAACTCTTTTGTTGGATTTACTTGTACTTTTAAAAAAAATGTGACGCGTTTCCTCTTGTTAGGAGATTATCAAAAGTTTTATATGTCCTAACTAGACAAAATGCGTCACATTTAATATAATTCATAAAAAAAAAATAGCAGTAGAATTATATCCTATAAAAATATTTTATTATGTATTCCCTACCGAATTTTAATTTGGAATTCTACTCATTATCTACATACGCAGTAAATAAATCATTTATATTAATCAGAATTTTTACCATGAACAGAATAAAAAAATATTATTATAGTACCTCAAATTGAGATCACTTACGCCCGGAGTAAAATAAGGACCCATGCCTAAGATATCACAGATACAAACATAAAAATTGAATATTTAGATTAAAAAAATTGCCAACTTAAACTTGCCTTTGCTCCAAAGCTCATTATTTTCTTAGTAAAATTCTGTTGAAATAAAATTATGCGCTTTGTTCAAATATTGATTTTAATTTCATGTTCAAATGGAACTTTTTGTTCCCAATTTTTCCAGGAATACAAAAACGTTAACATTGATGATAGGCGTTCTTTTTTTTCCTCCTTCTTTCAAATTTTATTTATTTTTCCTTTTATTTCAATGCATTAGTTATTTCATATTTATTCTTGTATTTTTAACATGACCTCAAAGATGGCTGAAATATTGCTTTTTTATGTGAAGTTTGTAGTTATAAATTTAAATTATATTTTTGTATTCTTAACCTAAAGATTGATTTTATTTAAGAGTGTTTTTGTTTAGGTGTAAACCTTAATCACCACTCAAATAAAAGAAAATAACGTTTTGTAGACTTGACCTAAAAACAACTAAAATAAAATTGTACCATTGTTTTCATTTACCATTTTTTTTAAAGTCGTCTCTGAAAAAAAAAAATTTTGAATAAATACATATAAACCTAGCTTTGTGATTTGTATGTATTGTGTGTTAACATAAGTTATTTCTATTTTTTTTTTATGAACATAACAAGAAGACACAACAACAAAAAATACAACAAAGTATCCAAAAATTTATATCATCTTCTCCGTATTCGGCTCAAATAACGCGAGTAGCTTTGACAGCTTTATTTCATCGATTGAACGCGAACGTAAAGCAGTGTTCAAAAGGCTCACTTTCGTCTATTTGTCATCTCATTTTGGAGATTTTTTATCAAATAAAATAAAGCAAATATAATATTTTATAAGACAGATAATTTTCCTTTGAATGAATTATTTACTTTTGGTGCTCATTTTTTAATTTTGAAAAAAACGGACACTCTTTATGTTAACATCTTATCTAATAATAATTTATCCAAGTATTTGGTTTGTGTAAGTTCACTTAAATATATTTATTACAACAAAACACCTTTAAATGAATAAACAAATTCAGATGAATTTATTACAAAAATTATAAATACCATTATAGAAAAAGAAATAAAATCTCTTTACAGGGCTTATGACCGGTTATAGTTTAGCTTGTAAATAATCTAGTCACATAAATTTCACCCGCAGCAATAAAGACTTAATCTTTTCAATTTCACAAAAATTAACGTTTTGAAGGATTGAATAAATACCGACGTTCAGGCAGAATGCTGAATGTTTCAGATTGTGTAAAGTGGCCACTTAAATCTGTGATATTGTCGTTAAAAAAATAAATCATATTTAAAAACAATTTAAATTTAATCGTGCAAAATGTACAATAAAGGAGATTAAATTTAAAAAGATAGTTAGACTAATGATTTATTATAAAACGTCTGTGAAAATCTAAATCAATTAAAACAGTTTTTATAAAAAACAACATCATGTAAAATAAGAAAAAACGTGTTTTTCCAAAAATGCACATAATTCGAAATACTATTTTACAAATAACGTTCACTTTTAATGATAAGGAAAAATAATTCATACAAACTCTACACAAGAAGCACTGAAGCCTCCTTTAGGGCCTATTTCATATGTAATGATGCTGTGTAAAATGACATAATGGAAACTACTGCAATATTTAGGGATAACATCCAATTAAAAACTTACAGAAAAAGTTTTGACAGAAACGATTTCACAAAATATGTCAATCTTCATCCTAAATCAATAGAAGACTACTTGATCGAACGAAATCAGATCTTGCAACTGTAGCATTTAATATTTATTAGTATTGCCCTCTTCGATCAAAAGTTAAGGCGGTATTTTAAATTACCAACAGTTTTCCAAATATGCTTCCTTTCCTCTATATATTTCGTATTTGTACAAATGTTGGGCTACCAGAAACACGTTCACGACAATATCTTGTTTCTCGACTCAATATCTACGCAGCACGTGTGATGATATAATTATATATTTTTTCTTTTTTACTTTAATTTATTTAAATATTCATATTTACATTTATAAATGCATGTATATTTATTATATAAAACATATTTTTAAACACTATGAGCGTAATTAAAATATTGAAAATTAATTCTTCGACACGGTTTGTGCCCGATGATTAATTCATATTAAGAAAAAATATTTTCCAAATCATTCAAATAATTATATTTTTGTTTTGATAATACCAGCCGATAATAGGTCATAAACTCTGAGATACATCTCACAAATGTTGTCCCTCTCTGTTGAAAAAAGTTTAGATCTTACTAACCCTCTAAGCCACTCGAAGAAGTAAATCCAGCACGTCTACAAACATTTGAATAAACTCAAAATATTTTAGAAGCATTAAATATTTTTTTTAAAACTGCCTTTCTGTTTAAATATTGAATAATAAATACTTTAATAAATACAAAAAAGAATATCTACTTATTCCCTTTTTCTGAGAATATGAAGCCTTGACGTAAAACACTTAACACATTTTGGCAGATTTTGGTATCTGTTTTGTATTTGGTGTTAGCTTTGGTAAGATTTAAAATATCTTAGGCTAGTTTATTTTTAGACCTTGACAAAGAAACGTCATAGAAATTCCAATTTCTCAACTGAGACTAACACATAATTATTTCATATAAATATAGATCCACCAATATGACGAAATTGACAGGCAATGCGAGAGTCGAGGCATTTGTAAGACTTATGACCTCTCATTGGCTGTTTTATGTAATCGTTTAACACACTGCGTAACATTTGCTTACGTTTGCGATTTCAAAAACCACACAATTTTGAATCAATTCTGTCAATGCAGGTGTTCTTTCACATTATTTAACGCTTTCACATGGGTGACATCTGTTGAAGTTTTGATAATTAAAAAAAAAATCAAATGTTCTTTATCATCACGATGGATGTTTATCAATATCGGTATGATTTTTACGGGTTTATTTTCAACCCTTTTTTTTTCATTTATCCTTATTAAAAATAATATCTAAATATATTTTTTAAGCATTATTTTCCAAGCTGTTCAGAATAACTGGTAAAGTACCGTCTGTAGCGCTGATAACATTAATATAAAGGATGTATAATGATTCATTTGGCACACCAAATTTTTTTTTTGTATTTCCGTATTTTTGAAAATTAAACACCCATAAAACTTTTAACATTTTTAAATGCAGAAATAAGTTATATAAAATACCAACAAAATAGTTAAAAAACGTAATAAGTGATTTAAATACAAAATAAAGTACAGAATATATGAGTACACATAAGTATTGAAGTTTTTTTTACACTAGTAGCAAAAAATATAAAAACAATGTTAAGAAAATATATGCAAGCTATAATTAATATGAATTGGGTTGTAGTCCCGTGGCTAGTAGTGCAGACTCACGGATTAGAGGTCCGGGATTCAAACCCCACTCTACCCCGACATTCACATTTTATAATAGTGAGTTTAATAAAAAGTCGTCGGAAATGGCGCCAAAATTTAATTATAGATGTAATAAATAAGAACGAAAAAGTATTTTGATTATTTTATTTATTCTTAAAGTCATAATCTGTTGAAATAAATAAATAATATTAATATTGTACAAAAGATTCATAACGACATTCCAATATTCCCAGGGTAGAAAAATAACTTCACATAAACAAAAATAAATAGCAAACGTTCGGCCACCAATGATAGAGTATTCGGGGGCTTATGATATCAGAGTCAGTACGATTAGTCCGAGACATCGAAGAAACGTGCTCCCTGTCGAAGGGGGTACTTCGGGCGAGGGGCGAGGGTCAGGCCCCCCGGCTTAACGAGGTCCCGCTTACAACAGAGCATGGATTAACTGGCCAACAAAATGGTGACCTCTCTGACACACATTGGTACTTATAATTATGTTCATTGAACAATGAAAAAACATAAGAAATATATTGCTAAGCTGCTGTTTTTTTAATTCAATTATTTTTATGTCATTATCGTCTAAAAAAATAACTAACCTAGGAAAACAAAGATGACTTTTATTGTGTGTATCAGAATTGAATACTTAAGAGATTATTTTTTCTCCAAATAATGTATAAGGGACTTATCTATTATTGCCGTTTTGTATGATAAACATAAATTGAATTTTCCGAAAAAATACTTTAGGATGAAAAAACAAATAACTCTTATTAGAGACATGATTAAAAATATTTTTAAAAACTTGGTTTTAAGGAAAAAAATATTTCAATTTAAAATTCGTGCACCAGAATTGGTTCAAGTTGGACAGTTTGTAAAAACGTAAATTTCATTGTTTCACTTTAAACAATATATCGCTGAATGCTTAATGTCATATTTGTTGTTTATTGCTATGAAGTTGAATTGAATTTTAATGTAAACGTAAACTTGTTGAAAGCCTAGACTTATGAGAGGTTTAAGTATTTGAATAAATTAAAAAATAAAAAAAAAAACATTTTTTCGAAAAGCATTTTGAATAAATATTAAAGTTAATCATTTATTTCAATTACAATATTTGAGTTTGTGCAAATGTTTGTAGACCAAAGACTAGATTTCACCCCCTCGGGAGTCATTAAGATGAAAAAATTACAACAGAGATGGAGAACTTTCTAAAGAAGGGACTATACTTCTTCTTTTACCAGGTAGTTAATTCAACAATGTTTGAGTATGTCCAAATGCTTGCAGACAGGCTGGATTTTCTTCCTAGGGAGTTATTCATATTTAAATTTATTCCGACAGAGAGGTAAAACATTTTTGAGAAGGGAATATGGAAGTCTAGGCATTTACAGGGCTTATGACCAGTCATTGGCTAGTTTAAGTGGTCTAGGCAAATTGGTGAATGTTACAAAGTGTGTAAAGTGGCCACCCAAACCAGTCAATGATAGGTCATAAGCCCTGTAAATGCCTTGACTTTCATATTCCCTTCTTTTGAATGTTTTACATCGCTGTTGTAATTTGTTAATCTTAATGACTCCCGAGGGGGTGAAATCTATTACTTTGTCCACAAACTTTTTTCAAAAAACAAATTTGGACAAACTGAAATATTGTAATAAAACCTTCTGATCCAAGACGAAGTTTTAATATTGGAAAAATATTTTCAGGCGTTGGCTAGTATGTGAAATAATTCAGTCAGATGAATCTCTTCACAACAATAAAGGTTTCAGCTCTTTTACTTAACTAAAATTAACAGATTGAAGAATTGAAGATATGTGAATGTTCAAACATGAACAAAATGGTGAATGCTACACAGTGTGTTAAGTGGCCAGTTAAACCAGCTAATGAAAGTGAGAAAAATAAAAATCGAATCATTTGGTTATTTGTTAAAAGTAGGTTCATTATGTTTTAGGCTAGATTTATAATTTCATGAAATGACCTATCAGGCTTTTCGATTTCATTTTTAGTATGGTATGAAAAATGTTTAAGATGTCAACATATTTGATGTGCATGAGAAAATCAGGATATTTTGAATAAGTGTCATTAATATCTGATGAAACTTATTGATCAAATTTGTATAAAAAGATGTTCATTATAAATAAACCGATTGACAGTAATTACAACACAAATTGATAACCGCAATTGACCATTAGAAAGGCTTGTAAGCCCTGTTAATGCCTAGATATATATAATATAAAATATATATAATAATATATTATATTTTCCTGTGATAAAAAAAAATTATTCCTTATGAATCCTTTTTTTTTAAATTCAGTACTTTATCGGGTCCAAGCAGATAAACAATACAGTTCTGTGTGTGAAAAAAAAATAGAATTCAAGACTATTTTTTTGTGACTTGGTATAAAACCGAAAACGGAAATCGAGTCTAGACAAGTAGACTCTCAGTCTGATCACCTTTCCCTTATGGATAGATGAAAAAAATAAACTTAATTTGGGTATACTAATGCAGTGCCCTATGCACCATTGGATTCAGATACGGTAATTGTTGTTATAATGAGAGTTTAAACAAAAAAATTACACCTCAAAAAGCATTTCAATATGTCTGTCTCTTATGATTTTCTATGCCAAAAACTCCTTAGGAATATTAGATATATAAAATTCTGTTGGATTCTTCAAAAAAAATCATTAAAGAAAACGACGCGTAATACATATTATGACAAATTTTAAAACTCAAATTTAAGACTGCCACAAACATGATGAAACCATCAATTGATTGTTTGAAATGCGAGAATTTAAGGATCACTTGTTTTTTATTTCTGTACAAAATTTCACCTTCACCCAAAATTTTCGTTAACAATCTTGAGTGTTCTAAAAAACATTAAAAAAATCGTAACAAACGATTATTTATGTCACGATTTTGTCGTTTAAGTTCAAAGATAATAAAAATTCCGTCAAAATAGAGCTTTTGACAGGTTTTCCTCAACTTTTGAAAGACCCTTAATGAAATAATAAATTTAGATTCGCATTAAGATAAATCCTTAGGGTCGCCCCTTGATGTAACGCTTTACCGTTCAAATACCTTTCTATAAGAGAAATTTACCAACTTAAACTAAAGTTTTAGTCCTTAAATTTTGTCCTTTTAAATATTTTTAAGGCAATTTTAAATAAAATCTCCAGAAAATTGTAAAATGTATAAGGTGGTCGGTCACCATAAAAAAAGCTAAAATTTTAGTTCTTAAAAATATTTGCGTACTTTTTCCGAAATTCTTTAATTTTCCAATTACTAAATAATAACTCACTGTTATACGACTGGATTTTAGTTGTAGTAGAGCGAGAATCGAACCTCAGACCGCTGATCAATGAGCCTCCAACACTTTCCACGAGATCTTAATTTGGTTTGAAGTAATTACGTGGTCTTGTTTTAAACTTTGTTACTTTTTTTTTTTAAATTTTGGCACGCTTATTATACTTGACATATTTAAATCGTAATTTTTCGATCAATAAAATGACGACGGATTATAACAATATGTACATCATCAAAACTTTTTACTGCTCACTAGTTTCACCCCATCTAGAAAATGCTTCTCCGATTTGGTCTTCTCTTTTATTACAGGACGCATGTCAAGTCTATCCAACGCCGTTTTCTAAAAAAAGTAGCATGGTTGCTTGGATTGCAAAAGAGTTATTACTCTTATTTTGAAATTGAGCAATCTCTTAATTGGTCTTCATTGGAGAGACGTAGAACTGAGATGGACCTTAAATACATTTAAAAAATACTTAATGCTATAAGTAATGTCCGATCTCTGTATTAATCTATTTCTTTTCATGTTTCCAACCATATCAACATAAGTTATTTGCTACTAATCAATTTTTTTAAGAGCACAGCGTACTTTTTTGGCAAAAAGTGCTTGGTTAGCACCATGCGAAGAAAATGATAAAAGGGTCATCGCAAAGTTTCACCTTGAACCTTATAAAGCTCAGCCAAAATCAAGTGAAGGTTATCACTAGAGCCCGTCCAGGGCACTGCAGATTGAACAAACACCTTGCTAGAATGAACCTTTCCGAAACGTCTAGATGTAGGTTCTGCAGTGCAGATGAGGAAACACCTATAGATACACATTATATGTGAATGTAATGCTCTACATCATAAAATGACCCTCATCCTCGGGGAACCGCTGGTTAAACCTGACGATATTAAAGAGATCGCCCTCTACCTAATAGCCCGATATTCTATGGATCTAGGCTTGGAGGGGAAGATTTAGCGAAATGTAAACTCTCGCCTTCCACACAGTACACAGTAGCCAGGTTCTTAATAGACCTAAGCTTGGATGGCGAGAACTATTCACGGGGACCCGTCACAAAAAAAATCTTTACAGGTCGCAGTGACATCAGGAGCTTGCATACCACTGACAAGCAACTTTTGTTTTTATGCCCAAATGTCCAAAATGTGTAGATTAGTCAATTCATCACACAACTTGAAATTTTTCGAGATAGATCTTCCGGCTTTTCGTAGATCTCTTTGCCACTAAACAGTGTAAGATGAAGACGGCTCGGCATCGGTTGGCTCAAAGTCTTATATATTGATCGGGTTAATAAATACTATATCTAGGATTATTTTTTTGTCTTTATTTGTCTTTGCTCCGTTGTATATATATTTTTTTTAGTTTCTTGTCCATATGTTTTCTCTTAAAATTGTTGTAATTGGCTTAGGCTGTATATGGTGTACAAAGATATAATAAATGATAATTTTGTTTCATATCTTACTATACAATACGACTATTCTGACAAATGTCTGACATCTACAATATTTTATTGTCAAAATTCTCGAACGGTAGCTCAATATAACTCACCTATTGTTTGATTACAG
Source organism: Micrasema longulum (assembly GCF_059751315.1). Taxonomy (NCBI): domain Eukaryota; kingdom Metazoa; phylum Arthropoda; class Insecta; order Trichoptera; family Brachycentridae; genus Micrasema; species Micrasema longulum. The sequence continues at coordinate 357,111 of NW_028277428.1, read as the reverse complement.
AATACCGGGAATGAATATGCATCACATTTTGATATATTTAGTTTATCTCTGCCTAACTTAAAAAAAAAAGTGACCAACATATTTTTATCAAAAAGAGCAAATCATCTTCAGAAGATTGGGTTGGAATAGTTATAATTTGATTCGTTAATGTATTTTGTTATTGTATAATTTCTTTAAAATATATATGTATTTCAAGTAATTAATAATGTGTACAGTACGAGTATATTAATATTTCATACTCGATTTTTTTTTTTATATTTTTATTTTTAAGCACTCTTTATACCACATATATGTAAATGGCAGAAATGCCGTATTTAAATAAATAAATAAATAAGAATTTGAAATCTAAAATGATATTTTCAGAGTGTTTTTTCTAGTAAGCGTGCTCACATTTTACCTCATTGAGTGTTGAGTTTTAATTAATGGGCCCATTTTCTCCGCCATTGCTCACGAACAATCCGAATTGTGCAATTTTTTCGCGATTCAAGATGGAGTCGAGTGTGAAGAAGTGGACACTTAGAAGAATAGATTATCGGAAGGAAATACGACTTCATTTAACAAAAAACGGACTCCATTAGAGAATGGCGGGTGATCGTTCTTAGAATAATTTGGGCATTTATATATCAACTTAAAGCGATTTTCTGGAAACTCAATTAAAGGACTGAAGAATGAGACTTAAATAATATTTTTGAATCCTTATCTGAAAAACAGACTTTCCAAATCACACTTAAAAAGTCTTGTTTTTTTTTTTATATGTGCATTTATAATCATTATTGAAAATCCTATAAACCGTTAATTACGTAAGGATTTTGAATACAAAGTATTTTTTTAATAAAATTGGCGTTTTCTTATTTCCCACGTTAGTATATACGATATCGTATATCTTTACATATATTTTTTTTGCACCACAATAAACCAGAAGCTCAATAACAATGATGAATTACAAAACAGAACACCCAGGCTTGAAAAAAATCACATTGAATTTTTATGTTCTTACCGGGAATCGAACCCGGAACCATCCGGGCGTGTGTCAAGCGCCTTGAACTTAGGCCGCCAATTAATATTTAAAGCATTCACTTTGTAGTCGAACGTTTCAATAAATTCAATTCAATTGAATTCTATTAATTTATTTAACAATAACATAAACATTACAAAAATACATTTTGTACGAAAATATTATAAAAAGGAAAAAATACATGAAAGAGACTCATGTCAAAGTAGTAGGAAAATCTTGGTCCGGAAAACTCACTCAAACACATGAAACATATCAATATCCAGAGCGATGTTGTTCAGCATAGCGGTAGCTCTTCCAACAGGCATAACCATCGGAAGGTTGGTCCTGCATATCAGAATATGAAACAATTTATGCTGACGCTGTCTTAGGTAAATATCTATTTCTAAAATGTAATATAAATCCCCACTTACCGATTTATAAATAATTACGGTTTTCAAGACGTACCCAACTCATCGTTAAGAAACTAACTACACTAGCGGATGATACACAGATTTATTTTTATTGTCAACCGAGCGAAAGCAATGTGCTTGTCAATTTGATTAATTGATGCATTGCGAAAATAGGAAACTGGATGGCTGAAAATAGACTAACACTTAACCCATCTAAAATGGAACAACTATGGATGGCTTCAGCCAGACGACAGAATTTGATTCAGGAAACGGCACGACCCGATGTTAGGAGTACCGCTTTGCCCACTGTTAAACTACTGGGAGTCTTTCTTAATTCTGACCTATCTCTTGACGTTCAAATTAATAGAATGATAAGCATGAGCTTTTACTAGCTGAGACAGATTAAATGCAAACGCAAAAATTTAACAGTTAATGCCACCCGTCAATTAATTAATGCGTTTGTAGTGTAAATAATCGATTATTGTAATAGTATCTACGCAGGTCTACCAATAAATAAAATGACTCGCTTACAGTCTGTATTGAATGCCGCAGCGAGACTTATTTTCGGAATCTCTAAGTTCAGTAATATAACTCCACTACTTCGGGAATTACGCTGGCTACATTTTCCACAGAGGGTGGAATACAAACTCAGTTGGCTTATGTATAAGTCACTGCACAACTCTGCTCCAGAATATCTAAGGGAACTCTGCATTCCAGATGAACTAGCTGACAGACGTTTTACGCTCAGATCAGCTACATCTACGTCGAAAAGAAAAGTTATTATATTTCTACGCAAACAGCGCACTAAATTCGGCGCGCGCGCATTTGCGGTCGCAGGCCCTATTGCATGGAATGCTCTCCCAGCAGAGATGCGAAACTGTGAAAGTTAAGTGATGTATCGGAAGAAACTTAAAACCCACTTGTTCTCTAAATTATTTGAATAAATCCTTAGCATGTGGTGACAAAGTACATTGTTTTTTTTTAATTAAAGAGGCTAAAGTTAAATTTATAAACTTTATATGATCACTTTGTAAAGCGCCTTTGAGGTATTATATAACAAAAATGGCGCTTTATATGATATCCATAATATTAATAATAACATTCGTTTTCTCGTTTTATCAATTTTAAATTAAGTATACCGATTGAATACATAAATTACACACACTTAAATGATTATTTAAACATCCAAACATTAGAAAAAAGACAAAAATTAAATGACTTGCTTTTTTTGTTTAAAATAATAATATCAATGTTTGATTGTTGTGAACTTATCAATTTGATTAATGTGCGAGTTCCTGGTCGAGTTACCCGATGAAATACTCTGTTCTACTGTTTACGTTCCATATCAAATAGAACTTAATATTCTGTTCATATTGTATTTTATAAAATATGTAAGTAGCTGCTTTAAACCTTTAACTGCATTTCTTTGGCTTATTAAAAAAAAATATACCAACTAAACTTCTTTAGACAGTTCTTTATTTTAGTACTTTATATTGTAATTTTTAAAAATTAAGTTGTTAATACACTTATGTTTTTATTTTTATACCAACTATACTTCTTAACACTGTTCCTTTATTTTATTGCATTATATTATATTTTTTAAATTTTATGTTGTTAACATACTCATATTTTATATAACTTTCATGTATGTAAAAGCCTTGTGGGAGTGAAAAATTAATAAAATAAAATACCCCACTTTACACTATTCATTACAGTTGTTAGAAAAATATAGAACCAACGTCTGATGCGACCCATTACATTAAAAGCTAACAAAAATGTGCACTGATTGAAAAAAGGGAGGGAATGTAGAAATGGGTATAAGTTTAATATGCTCATACTCGGTTTTATGAATAAATTCCTGAAAGGACGAGCGCTTTTACTGTAATTATCCCTAAACTGGACTGGTATCTGGTAAATTCTTAGTCTGATCATTTTGCCGTCATTTATTTTACAATTTAGTCACTTATACGCCACGCTTGGACTACCAATATATTCGCGCTATAAACTTCTTGGATGAGGCTCGCAACCCATCAGGTCGCTTCTCTCGGGGGGGCGCAAAGAGGAGGAATTCTCAGGAATGTAGAATTGCCACTTGGAATGTAAGAGGACGTATGGCTGATAAGATGAATGAACTGTGTGATATAATGAAGAATAAATGTAAAGATTTATTGTGTGTCTCTGAGACTTGGAAGAAAGGGAGTGGTTCGATGGAGCACGGTGATACTCTGGTTCTCTGGTCCGGTCTCCCTGAGACGGACAGAGCTTGCCGGGGTGTTGCTGCGTTTCTATCGCCAAGAATGATAGAGGGCATGAATGAATATGAATTTGTAAGTGAGAGACTCATGTTTGTCAGATTTAAGGTCGGACTGACAAGATTGCTTGTTATCATAGGATACGCTCCTGTCAACTCCGACTTTGAATCTGAGAAGGACGAGTTTTGGACGAGTCTAATGAATATGATGAATGGGAAAAAAGATAGCGAAAGGATAGTTTTGGCTGGAGATCTTAATGGTTGGGTGGGAACAAGGAGAGATGGGCTGGAGTCAGCTCTAGGTATGTTTGGGGATGCAAGAGTGAATGACAATGGGAAAAGACTGCTAGAGGTATGCCTGGAATGGAACCTTTTTGTATCAAATACATTTTTCGAGCATAAAGGAATCGACCAATACACATGGGAGAGAGGAAATGAAAGGTCGATTATCGATTATGTCATCATTGACTCTAGATTGAAGCCTGTAACTGTCGACACACGTGTGTACAGAGGGGCCGAGATGGAATCAGACCATTTTTTAGTGGTCTCAAGGGTGATTCTGTTTAAGGGATGGCGGTCCTAAACAAACAAAGTCCAGGCTCCTTCTAGAGTCAAAGTTGAAAAACTGCAAAATGCTGACATAAAAGATAATTTTGAAAGATCTGTGAGTCACAGACTGAACGAAAAAGATGTAGAATGTATGGGTATAAACGATATGTGGGAGTGTTTGAAAATAAGTATGTGCGAGGCGGCGAAAGAAGTGTGCGGTGTGACAACGCTAGGGAGAAAGAAAGGTGATGCGTGGTGGGACGACAAAGTCAAAAAACTCGTTAAAGAAAAGAAGGATGCGTGGATAAATTTGCTTGCTGTAAAAAAGATTACAATTGAATATGAATTGGCTAAACGCGTGTATGGTGAAAGTAAGAAAAAGGTTAAGCAGGGTGTATGTGAACGGAAGAAAAAATTGAAGGATGAAGAAGGAATGAAAATGACACACAATTTCCATGAAAACATTAAAGTTTTCTGGAAAGCTGTGAAAAACTCCAGGAGTAGCAGTGAAAGCGGAGGCATGACAGTTGTTAAAGATAAGGATGGAAAAATGGTGACTAGTGAGAGTGGAATAAAAGAGAGATGGAAGGAATACTTTGAGGAAGTTTATGAATCGCACACTGGTAACTCGGGCGGTGCCGATGTATCGACATTATCCGAGGGGTGTCTGAACGCAAATGATGAGGTAAGTCAGATTAGTATGAAAGAAATTATCAGCGTTGTCAAATGTATGCGGAATGGTAAAGCGCAAGGGTATGACTGTATTGCAGCAGAGTTTATTAAGTCGGGTGGCAAATTAATTCTCACATGGCTACATAAACTTTTTAACTTGTGTCTCAAGGAGGAAAGGACTCCACCTGATTGGAGGAGGGCAGTTGTTATGCCGTTATACAAGGGAAAGGGTTCTAAGGTGGAGTGTGGGAATTACAGAGCTATCAGTCTTCTGAGCGCTGTCGGCAAAATGTATGGAAGAATACTGATAGAAAAAGTAAGAAACGTGACCAAAGAGAAAGTATGGGATGTACAGAGTGGATTTATGAATGGTAGAGGATGTATGGATCAAATATTTGCATTACGCAATATGACAGAAAAGTTTTTGGCGAAAAACCAGAAGCTTTTTTGCGCTTTTGTTGATTTGCAAAAAGCATTTGATCGAGTTGATAGGAAAAAATTATGGATGGTTCTATCGGAGTATGGAGTGAATGACAACCTTGTCCGCGCTATTGCTTCCTTGTACAAAGATAGTGTAGCGTGTGTAAGGGTAAATGGGTCATTAACTTCCTGGTTTGACATCCCTAAAGGAGTCAAACAGGGATGTGTAATGTCACCGTGGTTATTCAACATATACATGGATAAATGTATGAGAGAATTGAAAAGTATGGATGTGGGAGCGAAAATGAGTAATCTTACTGTCAGTTGCCTTCTGTACGCCGATGACGCAGTCCTCCTAGCTGACAGCGAAGAGGAACTGCAATCCTTGGTTACAAAGGTTTACGAAGTGTGCAAGGAGAGTGATTTGCTAATGAATGTGCAAAAGTCGAACGTCATGGTCTTTGAAAGAAATGTAACTATGACTGAATGTAAGATTGTAGTAAATGGAGATAGTTTGAAACAGGTCGAAGAATTTGTATATCTGGGTAGTATGTTTACTAGAGATGGAAATATGGACAAGGATATTGAAAGGAGGGTTAGTGCCGGTAACAGAGTTAATGGTGCCTTAAAGTCTGTCGTAGCAAATAAGTGTCTATCGCAAGAGGCTAAATTAGCAGTTCATAATGGAGTTCTGGTACCAACCCTAATGTATGGAAGCGAAGCATGGAGTTGGAAAAAAAGGGACGAAAGTAGACTGAATGCTGTTGAAATGCGATCCCTCAGGCGAATGTGCGGAAAAACAATGTATGATAGGTGCCCTAATGTCGAAATTAGAGCAGAATGCAAGGCTGAGTTAAGCATTATCGACAAAATTAAGAAAGGTCTTTTGCGATGGTTCGGTCATGTGGAGCGAATGAATGATGAAAGAACGGCCAAAAAGATTTATGATGCGAATGTGTCTGGTTGTAGAAGTCGAGGAAGGCCGAAAAAGACATGGCATGATCAAGTACAACAAATTCTTGAAAGTGGTCATGTGAAAAGTCAGAATAATCGACGTGCGTGCATGAGAAGATGTATGAATGTGAAGGAAGCAAAGGAAGTGTGCCAGGACAGAGTGGTGTGGCGTTCTATCCTCTCTGCCTACCCCTCTGGGGAAATGGCGTGATGGTTTGTTAGTTAGTTAGTTAGTTAACTACTAGGTACGAGTAAAAGAAAAATTTTTTTTTTTTTTCCAAATTTCGATTTTGTGCCTTTTTTCAAGTCAAAATAACTTTTAAATTATACATATTTTTTTCGCCATAATAAGCCAATAACAGTGATGAATTACAGCATAGAAGAGATTGAAAAAATTAGATGTTATTTTTTGTATTTTCAACTGGAATCGAACCTGGAATCTTCTGTGCGTGAGTCGAGCGTCTTAACCACTACATGACGGAGGCTACCATTTTAAAGCACTTATTTTTTAGTTTTTAACGGCATACAATTAAAATTAAAACCGTTTGTTTTTAATCAAATATATTTTTAAAAATTACTACCGACCGGCTTTGAAGCTATGTTACCTCCTTTACCAAGGTACTATTGAAGGCATTTTGATCACAGATAACAACCTCCAAAAAAGTATTTTTTTGGTTTTGATATCGTTCTGTAGTTTATCAACTTTATTTTTATGAAAACCATGAGTTCAGTTGCAAATGGAGTTTAAAGTCATACTTCTGATGGTTTGAAAATAGTGTTTGGAAGCAAACATAGTAATATTCATTAGCCATTTTATTCGACTAGAGATTAAAATTTTCAAATATTAAAAAAGTTTTTTGAATTCGTGTTTCTTTTAAAGCTAATAAATATCATCTTAAAGTTTAAGTTCAGTGGAAATAACATTTCTAACATGAAGACTCTCTTTGGCATTGGTATAGGAGTTTTTGTTATTTTTCTCGTAAACACCAAAACGGGAGTTTGCTATTTTTGCTTCCAATGCCCTCAATTTATTTAAAATTGTTTTAAAAATATTATGTTACTCAATTAAACATTGGTTAGGAAGTTTACGTAGCTCCCAAACCGATCGGTTACTAATTAAATTAATAGTACGGGTAAGAAAAAAGTTTTTTTTAGTTATTTTAATATTTGGCCTTCAAAATGGAAAAAAAATTATCATGGACTCGGCTCTGAATTACAGACCTCTGAACCGCAATTTAACAACAGTACCTCGGGATCACAACCCGATTTTTGTGTACAATTTTTAAGATAAAACATTTATAAATAATCTTGTTAATTTTTTTCTTTTTCAATAATCCCGAGTCTCTTAGATCTTTTCGTAAAAAAATAGGATACAAATTGAGCGACATACATGCCTTGTAGAAATTTTACTTGAGAATATTTTCTTTGTACAATTTGACTAATTGAATTTTCTTTTTGTGCGCAATTCTACCCTTTGCGGGACGCTTTTTGACTCGCTTCTGCAAATTACGCTCTTTTATCGCCATTTTTATACACAACATCCGTCTACTAAAATTATATGTTATATTCGTAATTTTTAAGATTACAGAAATGTTTATCTTACTACGTGTTCAAACAGTATGATGGTGAAGCAAATAAAAAAATTCAAAACTCTAAAAAGGTAAGCTGCTAAACACATTTCTTACGTTTTTTGATGATTAAAAAAAAACAACATACAAAACCTGATAGGTTTGATTAAATTATGTTTTGGTTTCCAAAATTATAATTTTTAATTATAAATAAACACACATCAACAAGGGTAAAGAAAATAAGAACTCTATGTAAATATGTTTCTTAAGATTTTTTTTATCAATTTTCATATAAATCGAATCCTGGGTTTAAAATTCAAAATCGATAATGATTATATAATAATTAGTAATTAATAATATTCAGCCAATTTATAAATTGCCATTTTTGCGAAAAATAACTTCAAGGGCGCTTGACAATTTTATATGTAAACTTACATTCTAACTCAGCTAAAGTTACGTGTTATATTATCTAATTTAAAATTAAGGGTATGTTAAACCAAAGAAGTCAGATTTAGTTGAAAGCTGAACTGTCAGGGACAATCGATGATTCGTACGTTTGAAAGCAATTGGTTCCAGGCAGAGGGGCCGGCAACGGCCAAAGCATGATCTCCGAATCCAGTGTTTGGGCTGCATCGGATTTCGACAGATTTTCCTCCGCCTGAATCAAATGCTGACTTGAATTATATGTGTTTTTATTTTACTTAACATTTTGTGATTTCTCTCTGTATATTATGTATTTTTTGTATTTTCTCAGATGTAAAAAAAAACATATTTTTATGTGTCCTTCCTAAGTGTATCGTAAGTATCCTAAGTGTCTTCGGGAATTAAACTGGCTACGATTTCCACCGATGGTGGAATACAAACTCTGTTGGCTAATGTATAAGTTACTGCACAATTCTACTCCAGAATATCTAAGGGAACTCTGCATTCCAGATGAACTAGCTGATGGACGTCTTACGCTTAGATCAGTTACACCTACGTCGAATAAAAACGACGTATAACTACCTCTACTCAAACAGCGCACTGAATTCGACGAATGCGGATTTGCGGTCGCAGGCCCTATGGCATGGAATGCTCTTCCAGCAGAGTTGCGAAGCTGTAAGAGTGAAGTGATGTTTCAAATCACTTGAATAAATCTTAGCATGTGATTACAAAGCACTAGTTTTTTCTTAAATTACAAATTGAATTTTTTTAAATTCAATTTATTTTTTTATATAATTACTTTGTAAATCGCCCTTGAGGTATTATGTTACAAAAATGGCGCTTTATAAGTGGTTCATAATAATCATTCAAATAAAAAGTCTTTGGCACGTGTTACTTCCAGTGAGGTCACATTATTTTGTATTATTTGAAATGTGAAAAAAAGTGAATAAATTAATAATATATTTTAAAACAGTGTATAAAATTACAATTTTAATTTTAAAATATGACAAGATATCAAGAGAGATAAAAAAAACTGCAATTTCGGCATGCCGTGCCGTCTGCATACAATTTTTTTAAAGCTAAACCGTAACTTTTTTTCGTTGTTTCTGTGGTGTAAAATTAAAAACTTTTGAATAAATGTAAATAAATATTATCAAATAACCTTTTACCGAATTCAATGCTCACTGATTTCAAGACTTACCCGACATTCGTCATGGCACTTTTTTTTAACTTCACAAAAGAAGTTGCAGAAAAATTAAAAACTTACATGCTAATAGGGATCACGCTATTTGAAACTAACGCCAACATGCAATGATTATAATACAAAGAACCGGGTCGTGGTCCCGTGGCTAGTTTCGTGGACTCAAGGATCAGAGGTCCAAGGTTCGAAACTCGCTCTACCTTTACTAGATTTCTGTTTTCCAATAGTAGGTTGTTATCAACATTAAAAAATGGCCCGAATAATTGAAATATTTCAGTAATATTTCACTATTTTACATAAAATTCTATTTAAAAGGTTACATAATATAGGAATCCAAGGGCAGTTATATAAATGGTTAAACAGCTAAGTAAGTGGAAGATTTCAGAAGGTGAAAGTGGGTAGTGACTTGAGCGAACCTGCTCAGCTCTCATTTGGTGTTCCACAAGGGAGCACTTTGGAACCACTGCTGTTCTTGATATATATTAACGAACTTTGTAACAAGCCATCACTTGGACAAATCATTTCATTTGCAGATGATACAGCTATAATTTATAGCGCATCAACTTGGTCAGAAACTCATAAAAAAGCAAGTAATGACTTAAGTTATATTAAAAAATGGCTAGACGAAAACTTGTTGACTTTAAATTCGGATCAAACAAAGTTCATACGTTTTAGTGCAACTTCCGCCGGGCAACCTAATGAAATTCACGAACTTCAACTACATAATTGTTCAGTGATGGTAAATTGCAACTGCAAAAAATTAAGTAGTGTTCAAAGTATAAAATATCTTGGAATAATTATAGACCAGTATTTGAGATGGAATGAACAAATTGAAACTATAACTGCAAAAACTACATTTTTTCATCCCACTTAGAAATATACTTAAAGTCCCGGACTTGAAACACCTATACCATGCACTGGCAAATTCTGTGTTGACTTACGGTCTAATTGGTTGGGGAGCTTGCACAAAAACCGCCCTTGAACCTGTAGCAATTGCACAGAAATCTTTAATCCGAGTCATCTTAAAAAAAACATTTCGCTATCCAAGTGACTTGCTCTTCAAAGAATTCAGAGTACTGAATATTATTCAACAGTATATATTGAGAACGGTAGTGGTTACACACATAAAGAGAGACATTTACCCAAGCGTCAACCACAACCATAACACAAGATACTCTAATAGGGATCTGATACTAAGTGAAGGGGTCAACACTGTTCTGGCATCGAGACAACACTATAACGTAGGCAAAAAGGTCCATAACCTTTTGCCAGAATCGTGGAAAGACGGGAGTGTTGTCAAGTTACGGAAGGTGTTGACCTCGCTCTTTCATGACATTGGTCGTAGGGAGTCAGAAAAGTTGATGCATGCCACGGATTGGAGAACCTTACTGGATGTCAAAAATAAAATATAAAAAATAAAGAACAATTTAAAAAATATATATTTATAGATGACAACCATGAAGTTTCGCATAAATAAATTGTCTATGTTTTTATGAATGTATGTATGTGTATGCGCATGCGTGTATGTACGTGTGTGTGTATGTACATATGTATATATGTGTATATTTATATATACATGTGTGTATATATGTGTATGTCTGTATGTATATGAATCGAAATGTGTATCCGAATAAGTTTATATTTTGTTTGTCTGTGCTCTATATTAATTTGTTAAGTATTATAATATATTAAAATGTAATTGCCTAGCTTGGAACGGGGTATGTACCCTTGTTAGCTGGGCAAAGTGAATATGGAATTGTATTTTGATAATAAGTGTGAATAAATAAATAAATAAATAAATAAATAAATAAATATTATCATGAAGCCAAATATTTATTATTTTTAAAAAAAAATCAATATGGAAACAATTATTGAAAACGGGGAAGGGAAAATGGGAGGAATATGAATTTACCAGGTAAAGAGGCACTTATATGATGAATCATCGCATAATAGGCTTTATTAAAAGGTAATTTGATCATTTATTAAAAGCCTTCCTCATATAAACTTTTTCCATATTATTCCCATTTAAGTCATAATTATTTTTGTACAAAAGATTTTTAAAAATATGGATGTATTAATTTTGTTTTTAACCACATTTTTTTTCAACAGACCGGTTTCAAATAAAATATATGGAAATATGAAAAAGGATGAATTTCATAAGTAAAGTAAACCTTAATTAAGTAGCTAGTGTGGCTTTGAAAGCAGTCGGTAGAAAAAAAAATTGAGTGGTTAAAACAAAATTGTTGTATATTTATTTTATTATGGGCCTTTCACATAAACTAAGTACAAAGTTACGCCTACGCATAGAGGTAGAATACGGCTGAAAATAGCATTTTTATTATAATAGTAAAATTAGAATGGTATTCCCATCCTTATTTTATCACTATGACTAGGCGTAAATTCATACCAGGTTTATAAGTAAGGCCCTATAATGAAGAACCACAATGTGAGTATTTCAAATATTAGGTTTTTTTTTAAAATTAATCTCAAAAACAGTTAGAAATAGAAAAGAAATTAAGTTTTCATACACAAATATTAATAATTATCAATAATAAAAAGAATTTTTTTTAATGGGTCACAAAATATAATAATTAAAAACTCGTTTTCAATTTCAGTATCCTAAGACTAAGTGATATTATTTAAAATACCATTATTATTCATGAAAAGGCGAAAATTTCTTCTCATATGGTTCGTGTTTTTGGGCAGATTTCCCTTTTTCCTCGTAAGGGATGATGGATGAACTTAATGTACTCTACTGGAACCTTCTGAAAGGGCAGGGTGGAAATATATTAGGAACTTTTTATTTCGCAAAATAATCATTGTGATTTTCATGATGGTAGCGTGCCTACATTCATTATGTACGGGGGTGGGTTTTGCTGCCGCCTCCCCTTATGTACGGCAGCCTTACTCAACCTCCGAATTATTAAGAGATGAAATTTAACAAGGTTTCACGAAGATCCATACGGAGTTAATACATCATTGACATGAAAGATATAAAAAGTCAAATTTCGCGGAATATCATATTTACAAATTTACTTTTTTTACACTAACTCGGATATGTGATACATTAGTTGAATGACTATTTGTTTTTCCTGTATCCTGTCTTTTATAAAAATACAATTCCGAGTCAAACAGAAAAAAAATATTAAAATATTTTCTTGAATATTTTACTTAACAATGCTTTGAGTTTGTCCAAATGTTTTTTTACTGAACTTACCGGTGTAAAGAGTTAAAAAACTAACTGTTGTTCTACATCCGCTCCTAAGTGGAACATGTGGACATCACCAGATGCCTCCTGGAGACCCTATCACCAGCCAGAATTCTTGCTTCCTGCCACGTCAACCTAGCGTCCCTTAGTTCTGCCGAATAAAGTCGAAAGATCGTCATCGACGGCCTTCCAGAACGGCGTGAGTCTGCAAGTTTAAAAATATTCTAAAAAGCAATGTCAAATGAAAACGTAATTTAAATAAATAATTAGTAAAAATACACAACTAATGAAAGCAAAGTACAAATAAATTTTCATGTTAAATAAGAATATGTATATACCATCGATAATTTAACATAAAATAGAGAATCAAAATATAAGAAATAAAAATGTTTGAATGCCAAAAATAATTTTAAACAATTTTTGTTTATAACGTTTTAAAATACCAATTGTTATTTTAAACAATATGAAATCGAATAAAAGTCAGAATTAATAAATAACAAACACCAGTATTAGTTAAAAAAATAAATATATACTTTAATAAATGTTAGTAAATATTAGTATTTAACCACTTAGCGACTTTTTATGTCTAACGGTTTCGAGGCGTACCCGTCTCTTCGTCAGGACATTTACTCCACCAACATGCAAATCTTAAAATACACTTTTACCTTTACCATCACCGTTGTGTACAAAGTACTACCTTATGTTTACTTTCATTACTTGTTTCACCACAAAGTTATTGCTTTGAACAAAAATAATATAACGTTTAATTAATAAAAACATTTTTTTTTAAGTATATATTAAAACAGAGATGAAGAAAATTTTTAAGAACCTATACAGAAGTCTACGCATTTACAGGATTTATGACGTATCGTATAAGCTGAGTATTTTCAATTTAATATTAATCATAGTTAAAGCATTAGCTACAGATCTTTAAATGTCAAGTTTTACAATCAGAACCACTCATGATTTTTAAAATATTGGTAGATACACTTTATATACATATTGTTTTCGTTTGGTATTATTTAAAATTGTCCAAATTTTGGCACAAATACGTTTTTTTTTAAATAAAAAACTCCTTCGTAGTTTTTCAAATATTTGATTTGGATATACCTATATCAATTTTACTATTTTGTTATTTATTATATATTTTCAATGATTTTTTTTATTTCATGTTCATTTGATATTTGATTTTTCGTGTATTTTATAATGATGTTTTTTTTGTGTGTGATAAATATTACGGTGAAATTAAATTTAATGTACAATTAATAGATTACAACAGAGATGAAGAAGGTAATATAGAAGTCTACACATCTACAGGGCTTATGACATGTCATTGGTAAGTTTAAGTGGCCACTTTACACACTGTGTAACATTCACCATTCTGCCCATATTTGAACATCTATATTTCTTCAATTCATTCATCTGTTGATGTTTGTGAAGCTAAAGAGCTGAAACCTTTATTTATGCGTGTGATTCATCTCATTGAAATTTTTTATCTACATACTAGGCAACGCCTGAAAAATTTATTTTTTCAATTTCTAAACTTTTTCATGGTCCATGTTGATTTATCAACAATATTTTGAGTTTGTCCAAATTTTTGTAGACAAGGTCTGGATTCTACTCCCCTGAGGATAGATGCCTAGATTTTTATATTACCTTCTTAAAAATGTTTTTCATCTCTGTTGTAATATGTTAATGTTAACAACTCCCAGGAAGTTGAATCTAGTATTTGTTTACAAAAATTGTGAGAAACTCAAAATATTGTTTAACGTAAAAGTTTTATACATATAAAAGTCCCAACTTAACACAGGATTTTGGTTCTATGGAGTTGGAACATGTGTCTTAATTGATGTGAAATGAATACATTGTGAATAAATTAAAATATTTTTTTTAAAGTAAAAAACTATTGTTTTAACCATGTATTTTTGTTGTTTTACACAAAAAAAATCTTTCATAATGCTATAAAATAATATCAAATTATAAAAAAAACTATGTCTATATATTGCAATTATTTTTATATAAAACCTTCATTTTTAATATGATTGCATAAAAACTCCGACTCCATATTAAGTAGGCAAATTAAATTTAATCACTTCCTTGGAACGTGTCCTGAAAAAATAATGACTCTTCATTTCAGAAGACAATATGAGCCCTGCAAATTATGCACTTTACTTAGTAAAAGTTGCTTTCATTTCACTAACCTGACTGAAACATTTTAACTGAAATCTTGCAGTTATAATTACTGGGACGTGTTTTAGGTCAGATCTCAGATTTCAGGACTTTTCAGTTTCCTTTGATTCAGTTTAATTTTTATAATTGGGTAAAAAAAAATGTTATTAAAATTTTAAAATATTTTACTTTTAGTGAAATCTTTTTAAATTCTGTATTTTTTTTTCAAATCTCGATAAATTTCATCAATTTCAAATCATCTAAATTTGTTGCAACAGAGAGGGCAAAAAAATTTAAGGAAGGGTATATGGGAGTCTAGGCATTTAAAGGACTTATGACCTGTCATTGACTGATTCGAGTGGCCACTTTACACACTGCGTAACATTCACCATTCTGCCCATATTTGAACATCTATATTCCTTCAATTCGTTCATCTGTTGATTTTTGTGAAATCGAAGAGCTGAAACCTTTATTTATGGGGGTGAAAATCATCTAATTGAATTATTTCACCTACATACTAGGCAACTTAAACCAGCCAATGACAGGTCATAAGCCCTGTAGACGCCTAGACTTATATATTACCTTCTTTGAATTATTATTCATCACTGTTGTAATCTGTTAATATTAACAGCTCCCCAGGGAGTTGAATCCAGTCCTTGTCTACAGAAATTTGGACAAACTCAAAATATTGTTGATAAATCCACCTGGTCCATGAAGAAGTATAGAAATTTGAAATATATATTTTTTTCAAATATAAAACTGTTATTCGCAGGTTTAAGTGGAAAACGTTGATTTATTTATGTAGTTGTTTGTTGTTTACTTTTGTCATGAACACCTGACTTACTTCTCTGCTCCATGTAAATTATATTGTATATCATTGTAAGGTTTCAAGAATGCCATTCGTCAATGAGCTTTGAAGCTGCAAGACGTTCGTTGGGGTATATGCCAAAAACCTTAAATTTAAAAAAAACTTTAAATGCATAAATAGGGTTGAGAATTCCTACCATCTATCAGGATACGTTGTAATCTAGCTCTTATTTGTAATAAAAAAAAATGGAATTTGAAAAACCGATTAGGAAAAAATAATAAGATAAACAAAAATTCGAAATTTAAATAATGTAAATGCGGGCTTTGATTCATCCCGTCTATGCGCTCTGTAGCTGCAAAATACCTTATAACCTGTTATTAAATTAAGTTAAAATTGAAAGCGGGAACTAGAATCCCAACGGCTTATCCGCTATGTAGCTGCAAGACGTGTTGCGATATGTATTGTACAGTACTCTTGAGGTTATTTTTACAAAAATGTCGTTTTGCTTATTCGTCCGTTTTTAGTTTTTCAGTGAATTGAAAGATTTGAAACATTTGTGTCGGTGGATATCAAAATTGTGAAATCCAAAATTGGTAAAAAAACATTTTTTGTGGAAACACGATTAAAAGTTTAGTTTTACATGGAATACTTATTTAAAAAATGGGAATATCTTATATTCTACCATAATAGTTGTTGTCAGAAGTTTGATTTTATATCAAAATCGGCAACATCCACTCAATAACATTCAATAACACTCAAATAACACAATAACACTCAAAACGATTAGTTTTATTTCTTTTTTACTTCGTAAAAGTGACAACCCTGACACAGGCATTCAAAGACAAATTAGATCAAAACTGGTTAAATCCAAGAATTGATTTTATCAAAACTAGTTAAATCCATTCCGATATATGAAAATGAGTTACATCCAAATTATAAATAAGTTTTACACCAAAACTAAGTCTAATCGATCAAATCAAATAACGTAGAATACTTTTATTACCTACGTCAGACCTACATCTAGTCTTAATAACAACTTAGTCGAATAGCAATAATCAGTTTCAGAAAAATGTTCTTTGTGAAAAAATGCTTAGTCTGAATATATCCATTTTTGATGTTAACCGACACATTGATTTAATTAATTTATGGATGTCTAGTCTAGAATTAATAAGACCTATAAATGTCAAGATATCCATATTTCGTTCTCAAAAATGATGTCCTATTCAAATTGGTTAATCTGTAAACTTATTCAATTCAATCTAAATTCTTGACTGTTAAGAAAACAGTCGTATAATCTATGGACCCAAAATATTTGACTACCTGCCCCAAATACTCGGAAAAGGAAAAATGAAAAAATGTAATAAAAATTATATTGCCGATCTGCCTGACCAATAAGCAAAAAACATAATGGATCAAATTTTACGACGAATAGTTACATGCTGATACTGGTCAAAAATTCTTAATTGGCAAATGCCTGCTTTAACACGGCCTAGAGATTTCAAATTAACAATTTTATTGAGGGTGCTAGATACATCTACGAAAGATCCTTTCCGAACAACTTTTAATTTGTTATTTAATTTTTTAAGTATGCCAAAATAAATTAACGGACACTTCACCCCTATTTGAAATATTTTAAAGGTCCTAAATATTTCAAGCCTTCTTTATCTAGGGGTGGCCAGCTTTGCCGACAGCTTCATCCCCTATTTGTTTTTGCGCGCTGTACCTTAAAAAATAGAAAGAAATGAACGAGGTTTAAAATGCAGGCAGGATTTGTTTTGTGGGTATGTTTATCATGAGCAGGCACCATAGTGTTTGATGTCACCAATTGTTTGTTTTAGACCAAAAGGATTAACGTTTTTTTTTTACTACGGATACATTTCGTTTTGATATTTATTTAAATGACTCCGTGTCCGGGCGTATATGAACAATTCAGTTGTATGTGTGAAATAGAATAAGAACCCTGGTGAGAGCTTTTCACTCGATTCTACTCGCAAGTTTAAATCCTGAAATAGAAAACGAATAGAGACAAATTCGCCAGGTAGTGTAGTGGTTAATGCATTTGCCTACCACATTTGAGGTCCCGGGTTAGATTTCTGGAAAATTCCTATAAAATATTAATTTAAAGAAGTCTTTTTAAAAATAAAAAAAAATCATGTGTTATACGTTTATTTATTTATTTTATTTTATTTGGTATTTTTACAGCAAAAAATAAGTAGAAATTTATTAAAAATACTAGAGCCAATTTAAAAATCAACTATTAATCTAATAATACATAATTTATAAGAAAAGAATTAACGTTATTTTATGTTTGTGACGTTTGTATTCATGTGTGTGTATGTGAATGTGTGTATGCGTGAATTAATGAGAGAGAGATTGCGTGTGTGTGCACGCGTAAGTATAAAAATAAATTTAAAAAACTTAAACTTGTAATTATATTGAATAGGGTACAGGAAAGAGCTTGGTAAGAATTTTGATTATTTAAAAAAAAAAAAAAAATCATACCTACTTTCGAAACCTTTTTGTTAAAATTTAAGTCAAAAAATGTTGTAAATTGTTTTTTTTAAGTGTGGCAAATTTCAAAACCTTATTTTGAAAAAAAAAAAAAATTTTTATAATTTTAATTATACACACTGAATGTGCAACGAGTCCCATACAATACGGTAGGTAACCACAAAATGCAGTAAATATGATATAATTTCAACAATAAAACAATGTAGGTATGACAATACGCGTACGTTGATTCAAAACAAACATGCAAATTCATATTATATGCACCTACATAATATAAATATACAAGAATAACATATAAGTTTGATTTAAATGATTCGAATCATAAAAATCAGGCGTCACAAACAGTTGGTCTGCAGTACGAGGATACATAATCATGTTAAAAGATTTTTCCACAATAAATCTTATATTTATTCAGGGATAGAGAGTAACGGAGAGGAGGATGCTGACAAAGACAATTTATTACGTTTGAGTTTTAATAAATTTAATATTTTTTGTAAATATATCTATGTCGTTAAATTTTCTATTTTAAGTATCCATAATACGGTAAGTCATAGCATTTTTTGTAAATTTGTTCTGCATTTCATGTGGAAAAGTTGTGTATAACGCGTTTGTTCCTATGGTACCTTAAGACGAATGCGGGTAACCAAGTTGAGGAAATCTATTTTATCAGATATTATGTTGGTGAGTAACACTATATCAGCCGTTGTTCGTCTATCAGCGAGAGTTTGAATACTATGAAAAATGCACACTTGCCTAATCTGTTAAATTGAGATGTAGTCTACGCTTTAAGTTTTTTATAAACATTTTTTTAATTATTTCAATTTTGCAGGAGTAAATTTTATAAAAAGGAGACCAGGCACTGCAATATTTTATTTTTCCTTGACTGGCACCTGACGAGTAAGACTGATCACTCTACCTTTAGGTAACAGAATATCAATGCGCCTTGAATTTTGTGTACCAATTCTGTGTCATATGAGTCACAGGGTGCAGATAAAAACACGGTGATGATGTTAAAACTTTATTGATTAAATCACCTTCATAATTACATACTTTGGAAAAAAAACTAAATTAATTTATCAACATTCAAGTAATTCGTATAAAAAATAATTTTGGTACAGAAAACTAGGTTTTAGTTTATAGACAATTAAAGATGACCTCTGTTATTTTTCCACTGTCTTTGGAGACCTGGTATATCATAACTATCTTTGTACAGAAATTTAGCATCAATTAATAACTGACAACTCAATATTTGCAAATTGTTAATGTACTTCAGTACGTAAACATACTTTGTGATTTCTGTTAATGATCATTTAGTGATGTTTTGTTATTGCGCATTTATTTGTTTATTTATAATCTCAGACCCATACAACTATTCAATAAATGTACAATACAGCACTCTTGTTAATTACAACGTGTATATGCATTTTAATATTGATTTTTTAAAATTTATCCATAATGTAATTTTCATATAGTCAGGTAAGTCATTGTAGTATTTAAGTCAATGGTTTAATATTTTTGAGTGTCCTGCATTTGTCCTTGTTTTTACAATGTGGATAAATTATTGTTTTACGAGTGTGTTATTACAAGTATGTATGTCAGCATTTCACATAACTGTTTTGTATTTTTGGTTCCTAATGTGGTATTTAGCACAATTATTTTCGTTTCGTATTATGTCAAACTGGCATATTTTTTTGTACAGTTTCTCGTAGAAGTCACGTCGGGTATGTCGTACATAAATTGTATAATTTATTTATTTTTGCATTCTGCAGATGACTTATAAAAATTTTCATCGCGATTGAATACTTTGCAAAGCACCCGGTTCACTTGTCCTTGAGTCTACTACTTCCAGTTTCTAGTAAAACTACGAGCTTTACAAAAGTGAACTCAAAGAACTAACCAACCGGTACAGATGCATAATTTCTTTCTTCGAATAGACTAACTAAGGAGTGCATTTTGTATTAATTTACAAAAATATTGATGATTTTTTTATTTATTAGCACTCTCCTAACTTGGAATTTTCAGAATAACTGTTGTTTAATAATTAAAATGCAACTGTCGAGTTTTTCATTTAGAATTGTATTGATTTCACCGCAGGTTTTCTTAGAATCTTTGCGGCTTATTACTGTATTATGAAAGTGCTTCCAGGTGAGCGTATATTTTTGTTCTTTTTGAAAGAAAAGTTGCTTGTTCATTTGCGTAACTAGTTTTTTATCTACATTTTTTTATTTTGTTCCATTAAAAGCGATTCCATTTTAACAATTAAGAGTTTATCACTTTTTTCCTATTCCCATCCAAATGTTGCATTTTTTTAGAAAGATGGATAATATTCATTAACGTCGTTTTTTTATCTAAACTTATTTAAATGTGTTTTAAGTAGAATCGTTTTCTTTCTAAGAAGATACGAAGTACGATAAGAAGTTTGGGAGGAAACAGAAAGATGATTCAGTAAATGAAGAAAAAATAAAAGGTCAGTTAGGGTTTTTAGCATTTACCTTTAATATACAGAGATTTAAAACGACATAAAAAAGTATTGACATGAAAACGTACACATAGTTACAAAGTTTGTTAATTTATACCAGGGATGCATTTTATGAGAATGCATGTACTACAAAAACTAGGGCACCTATTTTCGGTATATAAAATAGAAAGTTTGGATTTGAATGTTTACAAACATCGTTCCTTTTTTATGGATCCTTATCCGATTTTTCCTCAAATCCTTTATGGTTTCGAGCCATTTTTTTTTTAATGAACTTTGGGGAATGTTAAAACAATATTATTTCAAATTTATTACACTTTAAAAACACATTTCTACAGTTCATCCCTCTAGAAACGGTTTTCCAGGCGTAGTTAGACATATAAAATAAATAATACTCAGGTTTTCGTATTATTTTACGGTTTATCAACCACTAAAAAAACAAGCAATTTTTAAAGAAAAATTTCGCCATTATTTTGAGTGCTTATTCGAACAATTTTACTACGCTTTTACGATAAAAACAGGCATTTTAATTTCGTTTCTAAGCAACGAACTCACGTCATATCTGGCTAGCCGACAACGAACGACTGAATAGTTGCACATTCACTGAGTTATCAGAACCATCACTGACGAATGCCTATAGAAGAGCACAAGACCGTTCCAGATGGAGGGAGACTGTCCACAGACGAGTCATGCCTGGAGTCAGGCGTAATCACTATCCTCAGATATGAGGCACGGATTAAAGAAAGATTCATGTGAACTATTGACGTCGTCCAAAATAGTTTATTTTTTATTAAAATACGTTTTATAATATTTTTCATGAAACTTTGCCTAACAATTTAATGCTTTTATTTTTACATTGAGTAAAAAACATTGTGTACATCCGATTTCCCGTAGGGCTGAATTTCTTCATTGTTTTTCTCTTTGTTGTCATGATGTGTACTTTATTTGTTTGCAAGTTTGTTTTCTCAGTCCCAAATTAAATTTTAACAAATGAATAATTTTATAAATGTGTTCAACTAGCTGACGTGTTTTCAATGAGAAATACGCTATTCATTTATCTTTCCATATTAACCGTACTTTTATTACTACTAACAATAAATACAAAGTAACTTTTATTACACAGAATAGCTTTGGAATACCGAGAGCGTACCCGACCAGCATTTTAATATAACAATTTACAGAATTTCATACAAACCAGCTGTTTAAAGTGTAATTTCAGCACACCCTTAAGTGTTTTTTATTCCAGGGGTTGGAATGTCATAGGGGTGACTTTTATCATTTGCATAAGTAGCGCATAACTGACATGAAAAATTTCCAAAAACGGCTTTAGTGTTCTTACTTTCACCGAATTTTACATTTTCGACTAAGAGCATTTTTTATCACTGCTCTATTTTGCTGAATCTAAAAAAATAAAAATACTTATTTTGATAACATTGTGATTAAAAATGTCTCAGAGGATAAGAAATAAAGTTTTTTGTTTAAAATAAAGCTATACTTCTGATCAAGTGTACCATAAGTTAATATGTATGATTTTTATTTAGAAACTTCTCTGAGCTGGTATTCTGAACGCAATTGTGGCGTGATAAAGCGCGTTCTAACGAACTATAGCGCAGTGTAAATGCGTTCAGAATACCACCCTTGGTCTTTCTTTAAACTTTATCTGTATTACGACATTGAATCATTGTGGACTGTATGTTTATGTACAATTTACAAATAAATGTTTTCGACTTGATGGTTAAAATCCTAAATAAGAAAATCGATTGGAGCATAAGTAGGAAAAAATACAAAAAATCATTATTTGTATAAAAATAAAAAGAAAATAAACCATAAAATAAAACAAATACAATGTAACAATAAAATTTCAAAACAGGAATTATAGGCAATCATCAATTATCTATTAGCATCAATTGGTGCACTGGGAACTACATTGGTGTTAAAATTGCAGTTGTTTCGTATATGTCCAAATGTTTGAAGACAGACTGGATTTCCTTCCTAGGGATTTATTTAGATCTAAATTTGTTGCTAAGGAGAATGAAAAAAAATTAATGAGGGAATAACTCGCAAGAGAAAAAATTCAGCTTTTTGACAAACATTTGGGTGCACTCATTTTTTTGATTAAACTAACTTGTATGAGAATAATAAAAATAAGTGTTTTCAAGCGTTGCCTTTTAGTTGAAATAATTAAGTCTGATGTATCTTACCCACATTAAAAAGCTGAGGTGGCTGAGTAGAAAAAATGTAGACGTTGAAACATAAGCAGAATGGCTAATGTCACATTTTGTAAAGTAACCACTTAAAAAAGCCTAGAATCGGTAAATTAAATTGTGTACAAATGTTGATATACATACGAGTAGGCAGTTTTTTTTTTATTCTCTATTGGAAAATATTAAGATCTTCATAACTTTCTTGGGTTAAGGAAATAAAGAAGTCTTTTCACCTCTAGGGGGTGAAATTTGGCCCATGTCTAGTGAAGTTAAGACAAACTCATAATATTGTTGAAACCAACTTGTCCAGGAAGAGATACATAAAGTAAAATACATTTTTGGCGTTGCCTAATTGGTAAAATAATTCAGTCACATGAATTTTACCCTCATCCATAAAGCTCTCGTATCTTTTACATACGAAATTTAAGGTGAATGTAACACAATGTCATAAACTCTGTTAATGCTGAAACTTAAACCATATTACTTAGACATTCAAATGTATCGGGGAGGCGTTTCGTATATGCAGATCATACTATATTGATCTATATATGAAACTCAGCCGCAAAATAACATCTATGAAGATTTTAATAAATTTATGCACTGTTTAGATAATAACTCATTAACAATAAATACAAATAAAACTTAATTTTTGATAGTAAAACAAGAAAACAAACGCTCCATCAAACTTAGCCTAGTAATTAAAGATGAACAAATTAAACAAACTAAAAGTTTAACGTACTCGGATTTGGAAGTAAGTGACAAATTAGCATCGATAAAATATATCATAGCAGTTATTAAAAAACTGGGTTCAATCATTTATGGGTTATGAGGAGAACATAAGTATTTTATAAAAGTACAAAATTAAGAATTTACATATTTACAATGCTTTCATACTTCCACACTTTTATATGGATAATAATTATGGTCGCAGTGTAGTAAACAAATGTTTAAATTAGTTAAAAGAACAATGAATAAAGCATTTCTGTAAAACTTAAGTTTTAATTATTATGTTAGAACAACAGATATAAAATAACAAAAATACACAATTAAGATTAATTAATATCTACAAAAAAGGTAAAGATGAAATTCACGATGAAAAATAGAAATATTATTTATTTATTCATGTATTTTACAGTTTTAAAATGTACAGAGTTTCTTTGTTTCAGGTCCCGACTAGCTAGGAAATTCCTGTGTTTAGAAAAAACCTTTTTTTTTACATGCGTTTGTTTTATTTCATTAAATGATGCTAAATAACTTTAAAGAATAATAATTACATTTAAAAATATCAATAAAAATATAAATTAGAAAACATGCCGGTTATAATAACAAAGATTGAATCTATCATATAAATTAGAAAATAAACCATCAATAGTTAAGAAATAAGACATAATTATTATAAATTGGAAAACATACCGATAATAATAAAAATTGAAGCATAAATACAAATTTAAAAATAAATTATTAGTCATAAAGATATTCAACATGAATATAAATTAGAAAACATACCGATAATAGTAAAAAAATTAGGAACAAAAATAAATTAGAGAATGTACCATTTTTAATTAAAAAAATAAACATACGTGTAAATTATAGTAATAATGAGAAAAATAAAACAAATGTAAATGGATGGAAGTACCATCCTTATTATATTGGTACAATAATAATGGCATTCCCATCCTTATTTTACCACTATGCCTAGACGTAACTTTATACCAAGATTATAAGTTTGGCCCAAAAAGAAACAGTTTTTTTATATACAACAATAAAGTTCTACGATTCATTTTATAATGACATAAAATATATTATACAAAACATATACGTACCAAAAACAAACTTACACTTGAAAAACACTGTTCTTCAGCCCATGTGACAAGTGATATGTTTTGTTTTTCTATCGACTTTCAATAGTCTCATAATATATTATATCCGGTCATACCAGCACTCTGGCTGTTTGAGAATACTTTGTACAAATAAAACATGTAATCTAATGTAATGTGTAAAATATAAAAATGTATTTTGTCTAAATATTTCCTACTCAATGTCCTCCAATATTTTTTTACATTGAATAAAATGATAAAAAGTATTATTCTGCCCGTGGTATCTGTATTATAATACAAAATACATTTGTACAATTTTATAAATTGAACGCAAAAACTTGAAGAATCATATTACCCAGATTTTGTTTGCGAAGAAATTTTCGATTGTTTGTGATTGCGTATATATTCCCATAACATGTGTAAAGTGTTGAAAGGGAAAAAACAAAATGTTTTTCCTCTCTGATCGTATGTGATAGAAAGTTTTATCCGATATAAGACGTGCCTAGCATCCCTAAACGGCACTAATCTCCCTACACCCTTGTGCAAGGGATGGAAATTGTAAAGTATAAGGTAAAAAACGTTGACTTGTTAAATATTTTACGGAAACACTTGTGGGATGAAAATTGTATTTTTATCACCATTTAATTCTTTTTTTTCTATTGTTAAACACGATGTATTGATTTTATTTTACTTTTTATTGAGAAGTACTGGCTTAAACTTTTCAGTGCATAAGATTTCATCGAATTACATTGCTACCAAACAATTATAATGATATTATTTAAATAATTGGCGGCCTCTGTGGTGTAGTGGTCAAGACGCTTGACTCACACACGGAAGGTTCCGGGTTCGATTCCCGGTGAGAACACAAAAATTAAATGTGATCTTTCTCAAGCCTGGGTGTTCTGTGATGTAATTAACCACTGTAATTGGGCTTCCTGGCCTGCTGTGGTGCAAAAAAAAATACAAAAATACAAATAGTAAATTTTAATTGTCAGTTTATTGATGCTGATTGAATAATTAAACGTAATTTTTTTAAATCGTCTATTAAATATTTTCAGAAAATTTAAATTTGAAACAATAACTCTGAGGCAATTGATTTTTCAAATCCATAATATGGTCAATGTTTATTTATTTTCGGTAGTTTTTTTTAATCACTATTTAAAATCAAATAGGTACTACTTTAGTCAAGTATACCTTGATAAAAAAAGCTTGTGTAGCTTTGAAACCGGTTGGTAGAAGACAATAGGTTATTTAAAAAAAAGTTGTTTTTTATTTTATTAAAATATTTTTAATATTAACTATTATGATTTTCCAGAAAACTTTAAAATTTTGAATTAAGAGTTCAAAAGCGTTTTGGCTGGTTTAATATTCTTTCACAAAATCTTTCCAAATAGATGCCCATGATATCCTTGCTCAGATTAATTTTACTGTATCTCACTGTAATTTGCGTACCAATGTTGTCTTAACCGTGGGAATTTTTAGAACCAGCGTCTGATTCTTTTCCCCTCTGCCAAGGATCTTTAGAACAGTAAACAAAATTTCACTAAACAGACTTGTCAATGTGTTTCTACAGCAAAAGCAAGCATTCAAGAAACAAGCGGTGTTATGACTCGTAACTAAATACTTAATAACACACTTGTCATGTCTGCCTAAATTGTGCCATGACTTACTTATATTTTATGTGCCATATCAGGTCTCCCCGACGTTGGCGATCATTCTAGAGTAGGCATTCCGGTCCTACGCCAACTGGAACAGCGCCTCAACCCCGCGCACTCCCGTCCAGTGGCGGATGTTTCTCAGCCAGGACATCTGTCGTCTTTCAACTCCACGCTTTTCCTCGATCTTTCCCATCATAATCAGATGTAGAATGGTATATTTTTTTTCGCGCATGATATGGCCCAGATATGCGAGTTTTCTCTGTTTTATTGAGGACAGAAGTTTTTTTTCGGCACTGGTTCGTCTCAACACCTCCACGTTGGTCACTAAATCTGTCCACGGAATTCTCAGCATTTTCCGGTGAAGCCACATTCCAAAAGCCTCTAATTGGTTCATGGAGTTCACCTTGAGAGTCCATGTTTCAACCACGTAGAGCAGTATTGACCACACATAGCACTTGACCATCCTCTGTCTCATTTTTAAATTAAGACTATCACTGCAGAATAATGATTTCATGCCATTGAATGCTGATTGTGCTATTTCTATTCTGCATCTAATTTCCTTATCCGGATCCAGATCAGAAGTGATTTGACTGCCGTGACTTAATGATTTAACCTATGATTATTAACTAAACCTATGATATTAATATATCCCAAGACTTAACCCATCGTATTTTTAAACAGGTTCTAAGATTGTTTAGGTTAAGTTTTATTATATACCATTAATGCCAATCCATTAGGGCTTTCAAAATCCTGTTGATGAGTTTACAAAAAAAACGAAAACTGAATTTTTTACATTTACAAAACTTTTAAAATCTATCCTTAGGTAAAACAGCATGTACAAATGAAAGTTAAACTTTTTAATATGTTTTTTTATAACGGTTTTAAAGATAATTTTTAACAACTAAAATCCCTCAAAGTCTCTTTTTCTGGTTTGTTGGTGGAGATTTTGATTGATATCAACTAAATAATAAAATAAAATAAATATTAATGAAACCTAGAACTTACTCTTCAAGTTTGGTTTTGAAAGAACTAGATTTATCTCCAATTGATACAAAATTTTAGACTTACAAATATAAGAAAACATGCTTATTTACAAAATTCTTAAAAGCCTGAAATTCCAAGTAGCTATATTTTGCATTTTTTTTTTTTTTAATGAGTCACCCGCCAAACTTATATTTAGAGGCTCATTGGAAGGTAGGAAAGAGAAGATGTGGAAGGAAGTTATAAAATATACACCACAACACCCAGACTAATTAGGAAAAAAAAATAAAACTTTTCTTGCAACTCTTCCCAACTGTGACACGGCGCCTGTTTTGATGCAATATAACTGCAGCTATAAATTATTGCACATAGTTGGGCAAAAAACGTTTTTTATCTTCCAGAAATTGACAATTTCTTATAATAAAAAATTGAAATTAAAAATACACACGAGATTTTGTAAAACAGTAAAAATTATGTTTCTTTTAGAATATTATATCCAAGTTTAGGGAACGTATCTTAAATAATAAAAATAAATTTAAAACGAACTCCTTCTCTAAAAACGAGTTTTTAGTCTATTAAAGGGGTATGAATGTTTTAAATAATTATTTATTTGCAAAATCTTTGTGGTTTTGTCAACAACTTCATCAATAATTTTTTTTTCAAAATAAATAATATGATTAAAATTGAAAAAAAAAAGTTTCAATATAATTAACTAAGAATAATGTTTTGCTACGGGACTCGTTTTGCGCAGCAAAGGGTTCCAGTTTGATTGCCTGAGAGATCTTTTTTTTCTATCCCGTAAATTCAAATTGCATTCTTTGATGTACACAAATATAATAATATATCGATAATCAAATATGCATCTAATGTATTTCCATTAAATTGTATGAGATATAACTTGAAAGTTGTCACAACTTATTCACTATAATTTTAAGAAAACGTATAATTGTACAATATGTAATGGTGTGTTAGAAATTCTAGGCAGAAATTATTTACTTCACTGTAAATTGTCTTATTTTGCATTTATCTATTTGATGTAATTATGTGCATGAGAAAGTTTATTTTATTTCAGTAATAAGGTAAAAGGAGGCCATTCTCTCTAAATTCTCTTTTCGTAACATAAAAATTGTCGATATTTGAAGAGAGACGGTTGAGTAGATATTGCGATTCCTTCTTTCATTACCATTGGCAGGCTGATTCTGCAAGCAGAAGAAAAAAACAGCTTAAGAAGCCGGTATTTAAGGGAGTCATTTGCAATGACTACCTTTGACATCGGCGGCTCATGTCTTTTTTTCTTTATTCCAAACTACTGTAGTCAAGACTTCCAGTATCAAATCTGACATGTTCAACTAGGATACTATCCGAACTCTCTTTAGTAAAGATACCTCAGAAGTTTCTTCTGAACCATCTTCAGCATGACAGAATACTTCAATTGGTGGAGCACCTAGATCACAGATTTACATCTAAGCCAACTTCGCACCAATGAGATATAAAGATGTCTAAAAACACGAATATTGTTATTTACGTCATAACAGTTTTTTACCAGTCTGTTTTTGTTTAGTTGAAATATATTACTTTTAACAAATTCTTCTTTTCCAAATTCTCTTCTATGTTTGGCATGTGGACATCACTAGTTGCTTCCAGGAAGTCCTATTACCACTAAGCACTCTCGCCTCCTTCCACGTTTATCCAGCGCCCCTTTACTATCTTTGAATAAAATTGAAAGATCGTCATCGACGGCTTTCTAAACTTCTCCTGAGGCATGCGCAGCACGTGTCTAAGCCAGGTCCACCGCCGCATTCTCAAGACGCTCGTTATAGGATGCTGCTTAGTCCGTTCTTGGACTTCAATGTTAGTTATACAATCAAACCACCTTGTACCTAATATTCTTCTCAAGCACTTACTTTCAAAATTCAGAAGTTCTGTGCTTTTTATTTAATTTAACTTTTTACAAATGGCCTGCTTAATTGTATTTTTTTGTAGGTAATAAAATTTTTAATAAAATTATTCAGTCAGTATTCTGCATACGCTTAAACATTTACATAATTCCATTTGTTAATAATTATCATTAACCTACTAGGCAACGCCTGAAAAAATGTTCTTTTGCTAATTCTTGCAGGTTTAATAAAAAACTTTACCAGTATATTTTTAGTGTTACAGCAATAAAAAAAGGGAATTTTTAAGCGGTAAAAAAGTAACATGTGTATTTGCAACACAGTTGAAACGGTGCGTTAAGATTTCAGGAAAAATGAAAAGTTTTTCCCTTAAATCTTGTGAACGTATTTCTCAAGAGTTCTTCGCTGTCAAAACTTTGTCCATTTACTTTGGGACAAAAAAAACTTATTGATTCTTTTTTTCATTTTGAACCCTATTTGAGACCTGAGTTAAAACTTAGTTTTTTGTCACAGTAGAATTCATATTTAATAAGAAAAACAGAATCAGCAATATTTTCCACTTGTCCGAATTTTCGTAGACGATGACTGAATTTCACCTGTTTGCACCTAGGGGGTTATTGAGATCAACATATTACAACCGAGATGAATTAAATGCGTTGTAAATCATTTTCTGATTTTGCCACTACGGTTGCATCGTCTGCGTAGCATGTTATGTTACGACCTTATCCCTCTTAGTCCTATATTTATCACTTCCTTCATTCTCGAAAGCTTCTGAATTTATTAATTTTATTTGAGCAAGAAAAGTTTTTTTGATTATCAATATTCATTAAGGTTAATATTTCAGATAAGGAAAGC
This sequence comes from Micrasema longulum, assembly GCF_059751315.1. Taxonomy (NCBI): domain Eukaryota; kingdom Metazoa; phylum Arthropoda; class Insecta; order Trichoptera; family Brachycentridae; genus Micrasema; species Micrasema longulum. Next base: position 327,087 of record NW_028277428.1, on the reverse strand, counting down.
AATAAAAAAATGTTCTTTTGATAAATAATTAAACAACCTTTCAATATAATCCATCATATGATATTCCATTGTAATGGTCACCTTGTACCTATTAAACTCACGCCCCTCCCTTTATTCTCCCCCTCTCTTTTTTTAACTATATCTCAAACAACATTAAATATATTCACAATCAGTGCATGTACGGGTTTTTGAATTAAATGCATATTTAATTTGTTTGTGCAACAACTATGGGGAAGGTGTATAGTGGGTTTTTCATGTTTGTTAATTTAGTGTCCTGATGAAGAGACGGGTACTTCTCGAAGCTGGTAGAAATAGAAAAATCGTGTAGTGGTTATATACAAATATGATATATAAAGTTATAAAAATGTTAAATATGCCTTGTTTCTTTGTTGTTCTGAATATGTGCTTTTTAAAAAAATTGACAGATGACTGAAGTTCCAAATTGACTTTTAGTGTAACTCCCGCGAATAAAATAAACTTGAATTAAACTTTGCAAACACGCCTGGACTTCTTGATTGGCTGGCTGTCAGAGTGACCATTAAATACCCCTGGTTATTGTGACCGTCACACGTCGAGCTCTCTATTTCATGAGCCAGCAGCTCGTACGAACTGTGCTCCAAACTCTCTACTTATACTTTTAGCTCGTGAATATAATTTGAACTTTCTTTCTTATTAATTAAAACAAAAAATGCGTATTTTAGGATACGCACTTTTCACTTATACTCAGTAGTTTCTTAATTTCATATCAAGAAAATAATATTTTATTAAACATTTTTAATATTTATATGCAATAATGTACACAAACACGTCCACCCTCATACTATTACAACACCCACTCACCCACCCTCTCACACACTTACAAAAATACACTTACCGTAACAACCAATGTCTAAATCATATTTACAGACGCAAAGAAACCAATTTATGTTTTTTATTTTCATGTATTTTTGTGTACACCGGTTATCACTTTTATTTCTTTTTTTTATGTAATACTGTTGATATCTTCAATAAAAAAACGTGTTTTGATAAACTGCTTTGTACTTAATAATTTATAAATAAAAATATGGCAGATCACTCGACGATCACCCAAAAAAGACGCTCTATCAATATGTTTATTTTTTGGGTGATACCGTGTGTGTTGGATTTGTTCCGGCGTTTCGGCTACCATTGCAGGAGCCATCTTCAGGGTAAACTGACTCAGTTTATTGGTATCACCCAAAAAATAAACAAATTGGTAACAGCGACCGTAAAAACCTAAGACGATATATATTTATACAAGTATTCGTAAAAATCTACGCACTTAGTTTTAGGTATTAAATTTACATTTTTTTCCTTAAGGGCTGTTTTCTTATGTATGTGTGGCAAGTATAAAAGATTAATGTAACTTACTTTAGCGTTTTGATATTAAAAGTGACTCGAGTCCATCTTTTATATACTTTCTACATTAAAAATAATATTCTTAAGGGAAGCTGGTGGCATATTGCGTTAGATGGATGTTTTTTACACGGGAAAGAGTTATTCTCCTACGTGTTAGCTTCTTATCAGCGGTTAGCAACAGTTTTAATAAAAAATATAAAATAAATAATACATTTTAAAATCAAAACAAGTTTTTTCCATGTCCAACAGATAAAGTATACTGTCCTGTATGTAAATGCGCATTGCTTTTTGGCTCTAACGGGATTTCAATTGAATGATCTTTATGACGGGAATGCAAAACCGAATTAAAGTCATGTATTGTCTATTTCAGTAAAGGGGAAGAGGGTTTATCAACGTCGGTCGAGAGGAAGCTGGGCAGCTCCTTTACTGCCGTAGTGTGTTATTAAGGACGCTTTCGTAGTATGTAGGATTGTGGTTTCATACTACGTGGGGTTATTAAGATTGGTTGATAAGTTGGTTGATACATCTTGACTAGGATGATGCCAGGTTTTGAATAGGTTGATGCAAGGTTTTCGTCTTGAATTGGTTGGTGCTTGGAGTACAGCAAATTTATGAACTTGGGCTTAATAGATTTTAATTTTTTGGCCAACTCAGACATGATAAAATTTCTAGTTCTCCCGATCGGAATTTTTACCTCTGGTGTACTCACAATCTAATAAACTAACATACTTTATCACCCTCAAAATTCTGGAAATTAGATTAAAAATGAGACAAATTGACTGTATGCACTTAGGTTGCTCTAACGACGATAGAGTATTAAAAGTAGTCAATGTAAATTGAAAAAAAAAAGCAAATTTTTGTAAACAAAAAAAATTGAAAAAAAAAATTACCTTTCGTTACAGCTATTTTTTTTCATTGTTTTCGGAATGTGTAGAAAATGGCCACAAGATGTTTAAAACAAATCTGGGTAAGTGGGTTTGTTTCAAGTCCTGTATGTGAAATAGAACGAAAACCTAGGACAAGTGCTTTTGACTCGATGGCAATGAAAATCGAATGGAGGTTTTGATGGGTTTTTAACTGCAATATTTTATTGTTTCTGGACTGGCACCTGAAGCCTGATCACCTTATTTTTATGTAACATATGACAGAACTATTCTGCATTAGATGTAGTGTCCTATGCACCACTGATCATGAACAGGGGATGAAAAATCAAAGGTTTTTTTAAAACTGTATATGTACATGCTTTTACTCACGCCTGCGCCTACGTGGTATGTGTAAGGAAGAAATTAGTTAGGTAATTAGTTTTTTTGTTCAACATTTAAAATTTTCCCGATGGAATGATATATTTTTTGGGGTGGAAAGTAGCTTGTATCAATTGCTGGTCATCCAACTAGCACCATGCAAAAAAACTACTGTCCTTTAGTCTATGGCGCTGCTGCCAATATCAAATTTTTTTTTCGGCATGAATTTTTTATGAGACTTTGTAGCGCTCCGGAAATCGCTAAACAAAATTATGTTGATCGATTGCTCCTTTTTGACTTTAAGAATACACAATAAACATACCAACTTAGCGCACTTTCGCATTTATAATATTAGTATGGAGTACCAATGTTTTAATATCTAGGTACCTGTTTTGAGACGTACCCGTCTTTTTATCAGGATACTCAAAACACTTTTATTAATATAAACTAAAATATGCTGTTACTTTTCCCATCATCACACTCAACAAAGTATTCATGAAAATATTTAAGATTTACACAATAAGATAGATTAGTTTTAAATAATATTTTGCACTTTTTTCAAATTGTTCTAGAATTAAAATTTTGTTCAACATTTTCGAAATGTATGGATGCAGAGGAAGCAAGATATGTATGCAAAGACAGAGTGATAAGGCGTTCTATCCTCTCTTTCAACCGTTACGGGGAAGTTGCGGGATGGTTTGCTTATTGTTGTTTGATTGTTTTTTTTCTTTTTTTAATGCCAATTTTATAATTGAAGTACTTACTAATTGTTCTTGTGGACAATGGCAACGTGTTATTTATAAGTACTGCTTAAGGTTTCGCACCCCTGGATCTTCACACAGCATCAAAATAAATTGACTGCGCAGACTACATAGCTTGGCTCTCCGTCGTCACGTTCCTGTCGACATGACTTCCCGACAGAATCTGAAGGTGGCAAGGAGCAGTGTTTGGAGGTGGAACCAAATGCGATTTATTAGAATGTGCACACATGCAGTGTTCTGTCAAGTAAAAAGATAATTAAATAATTGAATTTTTACCCCTATTAATATTTATATTATACCTCATTTAGCAAAATATATTTTTATTGCACGCTTGCAGTGTTCCATACAAGCTAGGCGCTAACACTTTACTTTAAAATTCCTGAACGATGACGTGTGGAGAAATTTTTAGATGATAAACATGATAAAGTCATGCCTAATTTAGATGACTTATACAAGCGTTGACTAATAAGTGCCTATAAAAGTAGTTTTCTCAGTCCAATAAAGTGCTTAGTATGTACTTTGGATTACCTTCTTTCAGTACAAAGATGCTAAGGCTACTAAATTACAGAGAGCTCTTTCAGGCAGCTTTTCTCGTTCGGCAACAAGCAACTTTTCCATGTATGTGGGCACTAGCAAGAAGACTTATGTCCTCAGATGCGGTGTGCGGTATGTGGTGGGTCCGCGTGTACAGACCGCTGACTTGCAGGTATTATACGATATCGTTTGATATGATCGGATTAGTTTATAGAAAAACAAAAGTTTTTTTTTTGTTTCTGAAATTTAAAAGTTGAACCCCATATAAATATAATTTGTTCCCTAACCAAACTTAACGTATAAAAACAATATATACAAGCTAAAATTACAATTGTTGACTTTGTCCAAATGTTTGTAGACAAAAGATTGGATTTCACCCCCTCGGGAGTCATTAAGATCAACAAATTACAACAGGAGTGGAGAATACCCTAAAGAAGGGAACATGGAAGTATTGGCATTTACAGGGCTTATGACTTGTCATTGACTGGTTAAAGTGGCCACTTTACACACTGTGTAACATTCACCGTTTTAACTTTGTTTGAACATCTTTTTTTCTTCAATTCATCCATTTGTTAATTTAAGTGAATTTAAAGAGCTGAAACCTTTATCGTTGTGAAGAGATTCATCTGGCAACGTCTGAAAACAAACTTCTTCTAGGTTTAACTACAATACTTGAGTTTGTCTGAATGTTTGTAGACAAAAGACTAAATTTAACCCCCTCGGGAGTCATTAAGATTAACAAATTACAACAGGGATTCAGCTTTAACTTCACTTAAATCAACAAATAGGAGAATTAAAGAAATATGGATGTTCAAACATAGGCAAAATGGTGAATGTTACACAGTGTGTAAAGTGGCCATTTAAACCAGCCAATGACAGGGCATAAGCCCTGTAAATGCCTAGACTCCCAGGTTTCCTTTTTTGGGGTATTCTCCATCCTTGTTTTAATTTGTTAAAGCTAAAATTGATTATTGTAATAACTTATATTTACAAATAAGTTATAAATTAAAAAATATTTGGTACACCTCCACTTATTTTTTTGAGCAATTAAGCGCTTTCACCCTCTAATGGGCATCTTCAGACTGGTGGGTGAAAGCGCTAATTAGTCAAATAAATAAGTGGAAATGTACTAAGCATTTTAAAATGAATAACTTATATTTGAATATAAGTTATTACATCATTACAATGGAATTCCATCAAGAATTGTCAATAAATAATTAAAATAAAAAATACATAAGTTATTGAAAACATGTGTTCACATAAACCTGTGACTTGCAAAGCAGCTCTTTTTTATGTAATCCGTATTTATTGAGTATTCTCATACATTTTCCAAGAAACGTATAATTAATTAATGTAATAACTTGCATTTACATATAAGTTTTTAATTAAAAAATACTTTCTACACTTCCACTTATTTATTTTACCAATTATCGCTATCACTCTCTAATGGGCATCTTCAGAATGATGAATATTTTGCAGTGTTAGGATAATTTATATAAAACTTAATAACATCTTAATTGTAGGTACCAAGTATTTTAAAATTAATAACTTATATGTAAATATAAGTATTACATCATTACAATGGAATTCCATCAAGAATATACAATAAATAATTTGAAAATAGTAAAATTAAATGTACTTATTTTTCCACGTGTCTGGATTATACACAATTTCTTGAAGCTCTGAGCGTTTTCATTGACAAAAAAGGTAACGTTTTTTTGGTGAAATGTATTTCTAGTATTTTAGATCAAGAGTTGCTGATGGTGTAGATGAGAGCATGGATGGAAAATCTACTCGCGTCTAACCAATGACTCATTCACGAGCAGTGAGTGCATTTGTTACTCCCGGGTCTAACACGTGTTCCCTTGAAATACGACCCGTTTACACGTATCTACTATACTACATAGTAATATAATACAGCTTCCAGATATTTTGTCACTTTTTAAAATTCTGTCCAATGCATTGTTTCATTTTAAACACCTTACAATACAAATGTGTATTGCTATCTGAAACTTGTGTATCGTTTTATTGGACTATACATTAGATTGAGAAATAATTCTACAATACTTTCACCTTTTCAGTTTAAAATTTAAAGGGGTTTTTGCTGATTAAACTCTTGTGTGGCTGCGGTGTAACACGAGTGTTCATAGAATAATAAACTTATATTTTTATACTATATACAAGGTTTTTAAGGGCCAGACCGTGAAACTTCAAAGGAACATTCCTCATGGTAAGCATTAAAAAAAAAACAAATAAAATTTTTCTAAAAAATCATATTTCTTTTTTTTTTTATCTCAAACTGGAATAATTATTTCATTGATGCACCGAGCTGCACAGTTATATTATAAGGAAATACCATTGGAAATAAGAGAACAAAAAAATATTATTTCATTTAAATGTCAATTAAAAAAACATGTGTTTAGCAGATAAATTTTCGTGTTAGCTTTATAGAAGTTTTCTTTTTAAGTGTACGTATATCGTTTGAAAAATGTTAATAATTACTATATGTTTTAATAATAATTAGATATAAGTTAATATTAGGACATTCATTTATTATGTTTGTACGATTTAAAGACAAAATAAAATAATTAAAAAAATTAAAAATCTTTGATTTCTCGGACTAGCATCCCTTCCGCAAACCAATACTCCTCACCGACAAAAAAATGCGATAAAAACGTATTTGAGCAACGAAGCTATTCAGGGGAAGCGGTTGGGTGGGAGAGGGGTAGGGGTTTGTGAAGGGACAGCTTGTCCGAGAAATGAAAGATTTTTTCCATTTTGAGATAAATTTTTTTTTTCAAAAATTACTTTTCGGAAAAAACTTATTAGGATTTTTTTTAAGCTTGCCATGAGGAACGTCCCTTTGAAGTTTGTTTATCACAGGAGGCAAAACTAGCAGTTAACAGTTGAGTTCTAGTGCCAACTGTGTGGAAGCAAAGTATGGAATTGGAAAAATAATTATGAAAGTAGCCTAATTGCTGTCGAAATGCGATCCTTCAGGCAATTTTGTGGTAAAACAATGTATGGTAGGAGCACAAATGTCGAGATCAATGAACTGTGTAAGGCTAAGATATGCATTATCAACAAAATTAAGAAAGGGGTGTTGCGTTGGTTTGGACATGTTAAGCGAATGGGTAGCTAAAGAACGGCTTAATGGATCTGCGATGCGAATGTTGATGAACGCAGAAATCAAGGAAGACCAAATAAGATATGGCACGATCAAATCCATCAAATACTTGAAGATAGATATGTCAAGAGTAGGAATAATCAGCGTGCGTGAATAAGAAGATATATGAATGAAGAGAAAGCGAGGTCTGTATATAAAGACAGAGTGATATGACGTTCTTTCCTCTCTGCTTACCCCTCCGGGGAAACAGCGTTTTGGTTTGTTTGTTTGTGTTTATATATATATATATATATATTTATCTTCTTTTTGAGGTGCCTTGTCAGGTCCTCCCGACGTTGGCGATCACTACAGCGAAAGCATCTCGATCCTGCGCAACTCCGCAGCCAGGACAACTGGTTATTAAATGTATTCGCCATAGTGATTCCTGAGAAAAGATGACCAGAGTGGTTTCCCGTTGCCTTCTCTGGTGGATTTTTCTGTCAGAGTTACCTTTTTTAGCTGTTTTTTGCCCAGGGTTCGCGACATGGACGCTTACGAGCTGGCTAGTCAGTAATGTTGCCGGTGGAATGCAACTAGGCATTCGCAGTATTTAAAAGAATCACACCCTCCAGCCAGATGTGGCTCACTGCGATCCTACTGATGGTTTGAACACCAATTTTTACTTATGTTTTTGATTGCTCGGTTTTGAAAAAACAGCGTTTAAAATTGGCTTTATCAAATGATTTCCTAATTTTTCATGAAACAACAGCTTTCCATTATTATTAGCTAGATTATTATTTAGAAGTAAAATGGATTGTCTCATTCGCCCATACCAATGCTAAATCAACTGCTCCACAACTGTATAGCTTATGTTAGGTTTTTGTTGTTTTCATTGTGTGTTTTGTAATATAAATAATAAAGATGAACATAAATACCTTGTTTTTAAAACTGTCTGAATATTTGTTAATTGTGTTTGTTTTTTAAGTTAGTCTTCTTTGTTTATTCTCAAATGTAATTTTAAAAAACTAAATTGTTAAGTGTCCCCGGCACGGGAAGGCAAACGGCAAAAATAATGTGACCTCACTGGGTGAGATCACATTATTTTAATTATTAATTACAGTTTGTAAGCAAAAAATATGAAAAAGTAAATAGAGTAAAAAAAAGCATACAGTTTTTGATCCTTGTTAGGAAGGATAAGGAATAAATTAGACATTAAAACCCCTTTGCTGATATTTAAAAGTATTATTGTTCTCTTCATTGATTATTGCTCCAGTATTTTATATTTAAGTAATGAAGGAGATCTTAAGAGACTCCAAATAATACAAAACAAAGCGCTGAGGATAATATTAAGATGTGGGAGACGAACAAAAGTTAAGAAAATGATTCAACTTCAAGATATCATGACAATTGATCAAATAATCAAATTCAATGTTGCTAATGAAATAAACAAAATTATTAAAGGAATAGTTCCGAGATATTTTCAAAAAATAATGAGTTCTTTCATAACTATGCAACAAGAGGATCTAAAAATATAAGACTGGAAAAGAAATCAAAAGCAATGTCCCAGAACTGTATTATGTACAAGGGAATACAACTATTTGAGGAAATGCCAGAAAGCATAAAAAATGAAATAAATGTAAATATATTTAAAATTAAATTTTAAAAGTATATATGTGAAAAATATTAGGTAGTATATAGTGTTAATAGTGAATATAATTAATGAAAATGTACATATGAAACAGTTAATATTATTAATTAGGATATTAAGTGTATAATAGTGATAAATAATGTAAGAATAAGTAAATATGTAAATATTGTGTTGTAAATATATATTAGACTATGTTAATCATAAAACTAAATAATATAATATATTTAATAAATACCATCATTTTTTATGTGTTGTTTCTTCTGCCTTTTTACGTTATCAGTGTAATCGTATTAAACTTAATATTTAATCTATTTTTAGTACCTTTTTTCCTTCCGAGATCTTATTCAAAGAAATCCAATTGATATTATATTACTCATTTTCTATGAAATGCTTTTAGTCTGAACCACGAAATATTGTTTTTTTTTTAGATCTTTTTTCCTCTGTTTTCCTTCTGATAAACTCTCATAAGACCCTTGGATATGTTCGAATTTCCCAGAGGAAGGACTCTCAACTCGGACAAACGAAAAACTACTTACGTTAAATGTATTTGCATAACGTCGTCAGATAAAATGATATTATAATATAAAAAATAAGTACCTTTTATGCTTTTTGATCTCGAATTGTGTTATACGTGTACATCAACACAGTTTTGACAAGATTATAATATAAAATATATCAAACAATATTTTGATCATGGCCAAATATTTTTAGGCAATTACATATGTAATACTGGAAATCAACCTCATCAAGATTTCACAAAGATACCAATATTTAACGGAGACGAAGGAAAAACATATTTGATTAATGTCTCAACCGAGATAAAAAAATATTAGGGAATGTGTAAATTTGACCCATCATATGTTATTTTTAAGTAATCACGCTAAACAATGGGTAATATTCACCATTTTGCCAGATGTTTATGATTTTCAGCTTCTGATCCGTCATAAGCTATTATAATGATCACTTTATTCACTGTGTAATATAACCCATTCTGTTTATTTGTGATTTCCACGTCTACACAATTTCTAAAGGTTTAATATAAATCTAGTCAAAGCAGGCGTCTTTCACACTATTTGACGAGATCTCAAAGATGAAATTTATCGAGTTTTTTTCCTTTAAATTTATTTCAACAGCTGGAAAGCATTTTTGAGAAGGGAATATGGAAGTCCAGGCATTTACATGGCTTATGATCTGTCATTGGCTGGTTTAAGTGACCACTTTACATACTGTGTAATATTCACCATTTTGCCCATGTTCGAACATCCACATTTCCTCAACTCTTCCATCTATTAACTTTTGTGAAGTAAAAAAGCTGAAACCTTTATCACGTGGGTGAGATTCATCCGGCTGAACCAAATCACCTACTAGGCAACGCCTGAAAACAATTTTCCAATTTTTATATTTCTTTTTTTACCAGGTAGTAATTCAACAATGTTTCATTTAAATATGAATAACTCCCTAGGAAGGAAATCCAGCCAGTCTGCAAGCATTTAGACATACTCAAACATGTTTTTTTTCCACTTAAACTTTAACCAGCTTGTGAAAGGCAAATATATTGCAGGACTTATGACTTTTTACAACTCCCGATAATTCATTTACATCGGTTAAGATACCTTTATAAAAAAAATGTGGCTGGGTTAAAAAATAGTAAATTTTAAACTATAGAATTACAAAAATTTTTTTGGGGACTATCGAACTTTTCCGATGACAAAAATCATTAACATTAAAAAAGAGCAGAACAGAAATCAGTAAATATCATATGTAACATTTCAAAGGGTTGACTGTGGTCTGATTACGCGTGTCAGAGGGGCTCACTCGCCTGTCTTCACATGTCTCTGCCATAGGACTGCGCCCTGGACCCCGGCCTCCATACGGTGCTTCCGCCCTCTGCCCCCACAACTATCCCAACACAGGATTGTGACTGTCAAAACCATGTTATGAATCTCGTAGCATTCACATCGCTTTCCTCGAATAAATACAAAACAGTTTTCAACTTTGTTACTCCTCCAGTGTATAAAACAAATTACGAACGATCTTCCATGAGTAGTGTTTCCAAGTAAAATATAATTTATGAATTAAGTTTGATAAAAAAGCTTATATTAGCTTTGAAACCGGTCGGCAGAAAAAATAAAAAATAAGTGGTTAAAAACAAGGTTGTTTTAATAATTTTATTATAATGAATATGGCGGGCTTATTTTCAAAAGGTTTTTTTTCCAACCAACTAATTAGGTAAAACTTTTATTTATGTCATTCATATTACAAAACATATTCAATTGACAATGAAATACGAACCTTAAAATCTAAATAAAAACAAAAATCAAAATAACTGTTTTTGTATATAAATTACCTGAAATCAATACTATAACCCAGTGGGAAAGGGGAATAAAGAAAAAAGGGAAGAGATCAAGGAAGAGAAAATACAAGTTTCTTCAAACGTGATTTAAATAGGGATACTGCAGTAAGATGTTTGATAGTGTATGGAAGATGATTCCACGGTCGAGCCGTAAAGACAATATACAGGGTGTTCTTTAATCCCTATCACATCCAAAACCAGGATGATCAGTATGGGCCAGAAGACATATTAGCAGATTAAAAAAAAATAATTGGAACAAAATTGATTTAAAAAAATAAAATATTTAAAAAAAGCAAATGGTTGCTAACTTCTGCAGGAAAGAAGCGAGGAGTGCGCGGTCACATGGTTGATGGTGTATCGGACTCCCCCTCCTTCTCCTCGTTTCTCCCCTGCAGAAGAAAGCAACTATTTTTTATTTATTTTTTTAAAGATTTTAGTCGTTTTAAAAATATATTTTAATGTGCCAATATGTCTTCTTGCTCATACTGATCATCGTGGTTTCGGATGTGACAGGGTTTAAAGAACGCCATGTGCGTGTTAGAAAAGAAAGAGGAGTTGTGGATTGGTATTAAGGGGGTGATTTAAAAATAAGAGCGAAGAGGTAAACCATGAACTGATAAGCGTTGAAAATTTTCACATGGGTGTACAGGAGGGTTAGGACTATGAAGTTAAGTAAACTGGAGTGAGAGGGAGTGATAATCTGTCCACAATCTTATTTTAAGACATTTCAGTTGCCTATGATAATTAGAATTGTGGCCATATTTTCTAAGACTAAAAATATCCCTAATCCATGCATTCTAAAGTCGTGCAAGTTTATCGAGTTGCTCATAGCTCAAATCAATCATGGAAATATCAGCGTAATCTAAAATGAGTAGTTGTAATGCGTGTACAAGTGAGCATTTGGCAATGGGTAAGAACTTTCTGAGTGAAGACTGAAAAATATTTTGCGATTTAATTCATTAGTATAAGTTTGCCAGCATAGATGTTCATTCATTAATTTTCCTAGATTTTTTATAGATTTTCTGTGTTATTTACATCCCCATCATCATGTACGTGTTTTTAAACCCTTAGTTCCTTTGGCAAGAAAACCTCAGTTCTCGGTATAAGGTACTCGTATACGCCTAATTTGAAGTAATTCCGGTGTTTATGTGACCTCAGGATTCCATCCCCCTATTCACTTACTTCCTTCCCTACATTAGCTATTTATATTGCTAAGGAAACGAGAATGCGGTTAACGGGACAGAACTTCACTAGGGTACTTTCATTTTGCAGTTCCCTAAATTAAACGTAAATTTGCATATAAAATGTTTAACTTTATGTCCGAAACCGTAATTTTTTGTCGTCTGTTCCAATAAATCGAGTAATTGATGATTCTGTAGAATATTATACTCGTAAGTACTAAATTACGTCTAAAATCTCGGTTCTTACTCATAAACCTGGAATGAAGTTACGTCTTGGCATAGAAGTAGACTTCTTTTTCTTTATGTGCCTTGCCAGGTCTCCCCGACGTTGACGATCACTACAGCGAAAGCACGCTTGGTCCTGCGATACTTTTATATTCCACAGCCTGAACAACTGCTTATTCATACACTCGCCATAGTGATTCTTGGGAAAAGATGACCAGAGTGGTTTCCCGTTGCCTTTCCTTGTCGATTTTTCTTAAGGAGTTTTTTTTTTCTTTTAAAATAGTACAAGCATAATACACGAATGTCTTTAAATTTTATTTTTAAAATAAATATGTGTGTTTTTATGATTTACCTAAATATTTCATTTTGAGGGCCATTTTCAACGAGTTGTAAATAACTCACTATTAGAAAATGGTAATCAAGTTAGGGTAGAGTGGGATTCGAACCACGGATCTTTGAGCCATGAGTCCGAGACACTAGCCACGGAACCACACCTCAATTTAAATCTAATTATTGTCTTATATCTAATTATAATAAAAATAGGTACTTATTATTAACACTTTGAAACACTATATTTACACTTGAAAGCAATAAAAAAAATAGTGCGGAAAACAAAACATTTTCAGTTTCAATTTTTAGGAAGGACTAGAAGATTTTTTGATATGGGTTCATGTTAAACCACTAACAACACAATCATTAAACCACACATGAACCACCGCAGCGGCACATTATCCTATAAAACCACGACAAATTTGAAACACATTCACCATACTACAAAACAAATCTCCAAGAATAATTCCGAGAAAAAATACATAAGGGCAGTCGATGCTAAATTACTTAATAAAAGTACTTACTCATTGTAAACAATGAAAAACCCTCATATACAACGATTTTTGTTAAAAAATACATTGACTCATAATTTTCGAAAACCCGCAAAAAAACCTTCTTTAATCGAATACGATAATTTATCAAGATTTAACTTATCTGCTACACACATGTTTTTTTAACTTATATTTCAATAAAATTAAACGTTTTTATTTTATGGTTGGTATTTCTTTATCATATAACTGTACAGCTCGATGCATCAACGAGTTTTGTTTCTTTGTCTTCTTTCAAAATGGCGGCTTTATCTTAATTTAATCGAAGATAAATGTTAACGAATATAACGCAGGGTTCTTCCTTAGGATTACAAAAAACCTTATTTTCATCGGTACATGTCGAGACCGTATAAAATTAAAACGATATTTACGTTTTAAATTTAAAATATGTTCATGTGACAAAAAGTTACAAAAAGTCACTGTCAGCGAGTGGTCTGAAAATCATTAATTCTTGATTTGATGGTATTGTTGCAATGTATATTGTATACTCTAGGTATGTCAACAATATTTTGAGTTTTGTCCAAATTTTCGTACACAAGGACTGGATTCAACTCCCTGGAAAGCTGTTAATATTAACATATTACAACAGAGATGAAGGACATTTTAGAGAAGGTTATATAGAAATCGAGGCATCTACAGAGTTTAAGATCTGTAATTGGCTTATTTAAGTTGATCAATTAACCTGATCATGAAGAAGTTTAGAAATTGAAAAAATAAGATTTTCAGGCGTTGCCAAGTATGTAGGTGAAGTAATTCAATAAGATGAATCTCACCCGCATAATTAAAGGTTTCAGCTATTTAACTTCATAAACATCAACAGATGAAAGAATTAAAAGAATATATGTAGATGTTCAAATATGAGCGAATTGTGAATATTCCACAATACGTAAAATGGCCGCTTAAATTAGCCAATGACAGGTCGAAAGCCTTGTAGAAGCCTAGATTTCTTTATTTTCTTCTCTAAAATCTTTATCGCTGTTGTAATATGTTCATATAAAAAGCTCCCCAGAGAGTTGAATTCCTTGTATACAAAAATTTGGATAAACTCAAAATATTGTTGATATCTTCATCGGCTAACAAAAAAATTAAATTAAAAATAAATGTTACAGGACATATTATTTTTGGTATGTATATATATTTTACATATTTATACACACACATAAAACTGGCCACTTGAACCCAACCTATGACAGGTCATAAGCCCTGTAAACGCTCGAATATCCATAATCTTGAAACAAAAATTCTACCCATCTCTGTAGTGATATAAATAATATTACAGGACATAGTTTAGGGTTTTCCTTCGGATAACAAAAAAAAACCTTCTCTTTTTCTTCTCTTCAAAAAAGAAAATGGAAACATTTTTGAACAGGTACTTCTAGGACAAGCAGTTTTCGGCACAAAACATTGGAAAGTAATTTTCTCCTCTTTATTCCCGGACTTTGATGGACTTGACAAGGTATTTATTTAGGCGGAGGAAGTCCTTAGATACATCTGAAGACACGGTTATTTGTGTCAATCGAAATAAATTTATTTGTCCCGGCAAATAGACTTTTCCCTTAGTCTTTTGTTTTAAGTAATTGAATTCGGTTAAGCCACAAAGCACTAACCCTTTTTTTGACAAAAAATAGCAATATTTAAGAGATTTTAAACTGATCCACTGGCATTAACTCTTAAAAGACTGTGGTAAATAATCCCTTTGCGCGCGGTGATGTAACATCGTCTTACCACTAGTAAAAGACGGGATATTCTAAAGTTCAGACATTTGAAAAAAATGAGAAACGTGAAAACATACTATTTAATAATTCCTTTTCCATAATTTATGCAAATAAACATATAATTTAGCCTCATTATAGCAAAATAAATAAATAAATCACAAAAACGCCGCTCATGTTACGCGCGTGCGTCCCCCATCATTGTCATCAACCGACTGAAGACTTTATCTATTTTAGACGACACCCGCCGCAGAACAGCGTCTCTGTCTTCTTTGTTATGACTTCTATCTTCGTGCTCTCTCTAGTGTAAGGTATCATTATGGATGTGTTGCTGAATTAGCGGACATTCATTCTTCGCGTAGCAAGGATAAATATTTTTTGTATTAAAATTTAGCATAGTTATTCAAATTTTACTTTCCAAATCGGGTGTGAAAATGTCCATTTGAATATTGAAAAAAATAAGAATTCATCATTTAAAAAAATAAGAGAGATATATCAAGTCTAGTGTCCTATGTCGACTAGTGTGACATCACAGCCACTCAAGAGTTAAGCAATCTTAATTTGGAACTTTACCGGCGATATCTATAAACTCTCATGATTCGATTTAAAAATAATTACGTTTTCATTGCTTTTAGTTTATTCGTTTTAACATGGATGCCAACATTACTTTTTCTACATAACACATTGGCAGCCTCCGTGGTGTGGTGGTCAAGACACTTGAATCACATGCGTAAGGTTCCGGAATCAAATCTCGGTGAGAACACAAAAACTCAATGAAATTTTTCTCAAGCCTGGGTGTTTTGTTCTGCATTCACCACTGTGATTGAGCTAGCTGGCCTGTTTTTGGGCCAAAAAAATGTACGTTATACAAAAGATTTCCGTTTATCTAAACTCCAGTCATCCGGATTACCAAATATCCTGATCGTTACCAGAAAATAAAAAATAAACAAGATTTTAGTATTAACAAACAATGACATAAACAAAGACCTAACTATGTTGACTAAATGAACAAACACAAACTTACTTACACTTAATGAAAAAAAATGCAATAATATCCATTTTTAAACTAGAAAAAAATGTCATAAAGTAGATGCTTACATAAATAATGAACGACTTACTGAAATTGGACATGTTAAATACTTAGGACTAACAATAGACAGACAATTAACATGGACAATTCATATCAACAATTTAATTAGCAAAGTGGCGACATTATCGAGTCTTTTTTTAAAAATCAAAAATTTTATTCCAAAAACGCAAAAAATTCTAATGTGTGAAGCCTGTGTAAAAACTAAAATATGTTATACGCAACTACTATGGGGAGCAGGATATCAAAATGACATAAACCGACTACAAAGACAACAAAATAAAATATTAAAGTTAGTATTTGATTTTCCCTATTTAACTGCAACTAGAGAACTTTTTAACAAACTAAGCAATTAAATATAACTGAACTCTTTCAAGTAGAATCATTAAAATTTATCCATAAATTAGCCACTAATTTAATTGTAGACGAATAACTTAAACTTGTAAAAAATTGTAGTCAACATGGACATAATACGAGAATATTAGACAAATACCATATACAACTTTCTTAAACAAGACAAGGACAATCAAGACTAATGAACCAGGGACTGAAATTATACAATAAACTACCAGACAAAACTAAACAAAAGACTCTGACAAACTTTTAGAAAGATGTAAAAAATATTATTTTGAACAACAGGGTATAAATTAAAAATTTATATTTTATTTTATGTAAAATTAATGTAATAATTCGTAAGGGTTTATAAATAAATTTTCAAATAAAAAAAAATGTGATTTCAATTCGCTGATTTATTTAAAAAACAATAAAAATAAGATTTTAGAGTTTATTTTACATTTTCTTTCAAAACATTGCCTTAATTTAACATTTAATCCAACTTATCACATTTCTGCATATCCCAATTACGTCTTGAAATTAATCTGGTTATTTTAAGATTTACTGTATTTATGATAAGTAGTAATATTTTCTTTTTTTAAATTTATAAATTAGGGCAACAGAACACAACAACAAAAAACGTATTCAAACAATAGGTAGAGATAATAATTTTTAGGTATATAATGAAATTTTATTTGTATTCCAATTAAAACCTGAATTTGTTTTTAAATTTTTTTAGCACCACAACAGGCTAGGAGGCCTAATTACAGTGGTGAATTACATCACAGAGCACCCAGGCTTGAGAAAAATCACATTATATTTTTTTGTGTTTTCATCGGGAATCGAACCCGGAACCTTCCGTGCATGAGTCAAGGGTCTTGACCACTACACCACGGAGGCCACCTTTTTGTTGATTTGTATAAAAAAATCGTCAAAACAGGGTGTGTGAGAGAGAGAGAGGATAGGAGAGGGTGAGGGTGTGTGCGACAGAAAGAGGGTAGGAAAAGGTGAGGGATGTGTGTGTGAGTGAAACTATAATTTTTCTAATGTAAGTGTGAATAATTGCGATAAGACAGACTTATATTCAGTAATATTGTTTATTTTATTTACTCATTTATATATACGCCCAACAAGCGACATATTAATACATAGAAAATTATTATAAAGAAAAGTAGAAAGACACAATGGTATATAGTAGACTTGGTGGGGGCGGAAGCGGGAGAGAGGTGTTTATAATTAAATTTGATTCAGTGATAGTTTAAAAAAAGACAACTTGTTATGAAAGAAATCAAGACTAGTATGTTTGTTGGCAGACCTAAGAATTCTGGGCATAGAGGAATGAAAACCATAGTTAGTTCTATGGTTATCGGTATGAAAGAGTAAATTTTGTCTGAGGTTTCTAGTTGAGATATTTAATTTTATTGAGCTCAGTAGTTCAGGCGCATCAAAAAGTGAGTGAAGAATTTCAAATAGGACTAGAAGGTCGATTAAAATCAAATTTTCTGTTTTTAAATTTAAATAATTTGATTACAGATTATCAATGAAGATACTATGAATGTATATACATGTATATTAATTTTCATAAAAAAACATAGTTTTGCTACTTTGTTTTTGACTTGAAAGAAAAATGAACTACCAACCTTATAATTAAGCGCTTTCTTTCAAAAAAATATATTTTGTAATTTTTTTTATTTTGTGGTCTCGTTTTGTTTATCTCTTTCCAATTATTGTTTGTTGAACATCAATACTTGATTACAACGAAACTCGTCAACAATGTCGTCTTTGCTTAATCGAAACCGTCAACGGTTTTTATTTAAACGAATCTTTAAGCCTTATTTTTTCAAAGAAAAGTGTTTTAGGGACTAAGTAAAAAAAAAAAAAAAATTAATACATCTACGATATTTTGAGTATAGACTCAAATTTTGTATGCAAGAACTGGATTTAACCTCCTTGAGCGTTATTAATATTAATATATTAAAACAGAAATGAAGAATATTTTGATGAAGGGAATATAAAAATCCTGGCATTTACAGTGTTTATGACCGGTCGTTGGCTGTTTTAAGTGGCCACTTTTTACACTGAGTAACATTCAACAATCTTATTTTGTTTGAACATCTATATTCCTTGAATTTTTTTCAGTTTTTGTTTACACAAATTTGTACAGAATCAAAATATTGTTGACAAATCCAGTTATTCCAAAAAGAAGTAGAATAATTGAAAAATATTTTCAGGCGTTGCAAAATATGTAACAATACAGTTTCAATCAATTAAGTTTTCAGTTCATCAATTTTACAAAAATGAACAAACTACTGAGGGCTTTTACATGACAGATACAAAATTAAAATTCACCCCTTTCATGATATGGTAGGTCAATACGTAAGTCTAATAAATATCTATCTAATAAACATTTATTTTTTTAAGTATCGAATTACATTCTGCTAATAATGATAAAATATTACATAAACATAGGTAGGTACAGATGAAAAGGTTTTAAAAAATTAAAAATAGTTTTAGGGAAAAAATCGAAGAATACAGTATTCAAGTGAAAGTAAATGGAACAAAAAGTCAAAGCAATGTTTACAGCATTAAAATAATGTAAGTTATTTTGATTTGTCACCTCAAACATTTTTAATCTGAAAACTGACAACGGAAAACGAAATATATATTTTTTTGTGTTTAATTACACTTTATTTTACATAATATATGTTGAGAAAACTCTTTTACTTTTTGTAAAATCGGTTTATTAAATTAACGTATAATGGGGTATTAATAAAAATATGCATTATTTAATATTTAAAGCACTTTGTGGTGAAACATTTTGCTAAATGTTATTAAATATTTGCATTTAACCACTTACCGACTTTTTTTTGTCTACCTGTTTCATGACGTACCCGTCTCTTTGTCAGGACACTAATTTAACCAACGTGTAAAATCTACTTGCTAACCCATAGTTTTTGCACAAAAATAAAAAACCAACATGACATGCATTTACGAATTACGATTACAAAAATATTTTATGTTGTGTGAGAAAAAGTTTTTCAAAAGATGGGAGGGGATTAAGGGGGGGGCATGATTTCAATTGGTTAACGGTGGCCATTACAATTGAATATCGTATAACGGGCTATATTAAAAAGTTGTTTGATTATTGATCAAAGGAAAAATTTTTTTTTAGCTTTTTTGATGTGAAATATTCCTTTGAACCCTTTATTATTTGTATATAAGATTTTAAATTAAAGTCGTGATTATAATTGATAAAGTGATTTGAGAATTCGAAAAAATTGTTACCACATATGTTCTTTAAGACGAATATCAAAATTTCTTGATGTTCTTCAACGTAAACTGAAGGACAAGAATTGTATTTTAATTGGTAAACACCTGAATTATTTAATAAACTGGTTTTTTTTAATAATTACTAAGCAACAATTGGACTTATTTTGTTATTTATAAAAATAGCAGGTTTAATATAAGTTGTCAAAAATTTGTCATAAGTATTAGTATAATAACTGTTGACAGGATAAATTTGTTTAATTAAATTTTTCTTGAGTTTTCTATTTTAAAGGGTATTCATTAGATCAATTGTATATCCATTGATAAACAGCATTTTTTTTTTCAATTTCTTTCATTTTCAAAATCAAGTTTAGGAAAAGGATCATTTATTAAACGATGCAACATTGAATGAAATGCGAAATGTTTTTGGAAAGTAAGGTGGTTGGATGAGTTTTTAATGATGATACCTGTGTTAGTTGGTTTTCAGAAAATATTAAATTATATTTGATTATTGATGTTTGTTGATGTCAAATCTTAAAAAAATATTTCTTTTCTTTTTATACTTTAATGGTGAATTTAATTTCGTCATCAAAAGTAAATACTTTTGATGACGAAATTAAATTCACCATTAAAGTATAAAAAGAAAAGAAATATTTTCTAAATAGAAAATTAAAAAATTGAGTAAGTTGACGTTCTGTTCCATTCCAAATAGAAAAAACATAATCGACTTACCGTTTCCGTAAGAAGACACTTTTAATTAAAATATTATTAAAATTTTAATCTCACTGTTATCTAAAAAAAAATCTACAATCAAAAGGCTTGTTGGACTTTTCATCGCGAGTCTTGAAATTTGGTTATAATATTAATTATTAAATTGGAAGTAATTTTAATTTAGGCAAATGTCAAACAAACGACTTAAATCATTTGACATTATTTCTGGTAAATCCGATAATTTAAGGATATCTTTGATAATTGCTTTCGATGATTGGACATTAACATTAGTGAATAGATTTACGACGTCAAATGATATTAATTGAGCATTGTTGGGAAAACCAAGTTTTTAAGTATATCAATAAGCTATAATGAATTTTCAATGGCGTATTTAGGATGAAAAATACTTTAATTATTTGTAGCATTTGTTATAAATTATGCTAATTTTTAAAATGGAGAACTACAAAAAGATACTACGTGTTTTGACCAGATAAGTTAAATAAATGAATTGAATTGAATCGAATATTATCGCAATTAATTTTCATTAATTAAATTTGGGGACAAGTTTGAATTATTCTAATTTTAATTGAAGAAAATAATTTATATTTCACGATTTAACCGCATCGTAACATCATCCTGGAATTCGTTTGTTGGGTTTTTAGGGAGGATTTTAAAAATGTCGTAACTAAGATATAATCATTTTTATTTCAGACAATTACCGAATTACCTCTATCCGCCTTTGTTTAAATAAGTCCTTTTTTATTCAATGTTTTACACATATTTTATTTATGAGAGAATTCTTTTTTTTTTTGTTTAAGACTATTTACTTATATTATTAATTCCATTATTTAAATTCATAATTATGTCTTGTTGATTCTTAAATAACGCTGTTTCGACATCCATTGCTTAATTTTCTGAGACAAGTTAGATATTTTTTGTATTATTATTATTTATTTATTTTAAAGAAACAAACAGTTGACAGTGATATAATAACAATAGAAAAAAACAGTTTAAAGACAGACCAGCAAAGTTTCTAAAAGTTTCTAAAAATCAAACATATTATTAAATTGTGTTACAACAAAAGGATGTGTTTATGTGTATTAATGTGGGAGTAAGTGTTAAGGAGTGGGCATCATTAAATTGTAAGTGGGATCGTATCGCAGCCAAAAATAATAAGTCTTTATTTATTTTTAAATAAATTAAGGGGTATGTTAAATACATCAAAATTATTTTCAAGATTTAACTATTTCTCAAACAACATTAAATATTTTAATTATCTAATCTGTGCATGTTTGTTCTAATCAGTGCATGTGCTTATTAAAATGCATGTCGTTTTAGTTTTATATGTTTGTGCAATAACTGTAGTTAGGGTGTAAAGTGAGTTTTTCACGTTTGTTTAATTAGTGTCCTGACGAAAAGAGAAGTACGTCTCAAAACCGGTAGACATAAAAAAGTCGGTAAGTAGTTATATACAAATATACGTTATATACTTGTCTTGTTTTATGTAAATCAACGTTTAAAAAAAAACATTTTACTTTGGTCTTTGTAAAAATTGATTTTGTAAATCGGTTACACAAATCGACTTTTTGTTAACCTAATTCTGTTTTTTTTCCCTTGAGAATTTTGTTCAAAAATAAATCTAAAACCTTAGATCGAAATAGAAATTCTCTCCAAAAAGAAGCAAACATCTAATGAAACTGTTTGTAGCGAAGTACAATTTAAATAATGGTTTTATTTATGTCTAAGCTGCTCTAATTTAAATGTCCTTTGAGACATCACCCCCTACTTTACTCCTTCGAAGCCTTCCCACCCTTAGATCAAGGTTGTGTTTCCATCTGATCACCTTTGGGGTTCGAATCCCATTTCATGCATAATGCCTCACTGTAGACCATCTTGTTAAATAAAACATCCCTTATTTTGGAAATAAATTAATACCCTTACCTAAATGCACACCAATCTACAAAACAGATCAAAACCTCTCAATTTATCGTAACGTTTTTCATCTCTTAATTTGAAAAAAAAATCTTTTATCATATTGCGAAAAAAAACTGTAATTTAAAAAAATTTTTTGGTTTTAAAGATAGGCCAATTTTTATAAAATATGGAAAATTATTTTATTTGATAATGTTTATTCTTTAAATATTTAACGAAAACCACTATGAGACTATTTTGATATTATTCATTATTTTTAATGAGCATTGATTATAAACGTTATTTTTATGACATAGAAAGTTTATTAATTTATTTGATGGACTTATGCAATCTTTTCTTACGATGGTAAATAAAATTTCTTATAGAAAATACAAGCACTGATAAAATAAAATACAATTTAATAAATTTAAAGCTAGGATAAAAAAAATAAAAATTACTACATTAAGACAAGATCCGGTCTATCTTAGTGATTTTTTAAAGCTACTTAAATAAAGACTTACACTTATAAAGTCCAGATCTTGTCTTGTGTTTATAATACGACACAGTTGGTACATTGGTGCATGCAAGCCATAGTTTGTGCTGTGTTGATCGGGGAACAGCACATTATTATTTTGCAGCCGGTGGATTGGAACATTGAATGCCACTTGTTCCAGTAACGATGGTACATCAATTAAGCCATTCAGTAAATTAAACATAAATATGGACTCAATGTTATTTCCACGTTTTTGTAGACTTGAGATTTTTAACATTAACTCCATTTCTCCGTAAGTGTAGTTTCCTCTCTCGAGACCAATCATCCATGCCACTTTTCTCAGCAAACGATGTTGCACCGATTCGATATGATTTATCTGGCTTACATAGAAGGTAGACCAGATCACGAATGCATATTCTAAAAGAGGAAAAACCAGTGAGCAATATAGTGTTTTTTTACGGTAAACATATAAGCAAAGTCATTAGATGTCTTGCTAACAAAACCCAATAGTTTAAGTGACTTGGTAATCATAGTATCAATATGTTTATTAAAGGTAAGTTTATAGTTGATAACTCCGAGTTTCTCAATACACTTGACTACATCTAAGTTCATATTTTCTGTTTTGTAATCAAAGGAGATAGGTTTTTTTCATTAAAAAAAAAACATTATTTTACATTTTTAATATTTAATTCTAGGTAGCTGACTTTGCACAAAATACCAAAAAATCGATATCTGACTGAAGCAAAAAACAGTCATTTGTATTTTGAATTATTTTAAGAATTTTTTTGTCGTCCGCAAAGAACCAAAAACGAGTAGAGGATAATACATTTGTTACATCGTAAATAAACTAATTAAAAAGAAGGGAATACAAGTAACTGCTAAATATTTTGACTTTTTTTCACTTTTTTCATATATTTTATTTTAGTTGTATTAAAATAATTGTTTTAAATATATTTTTCCTATTTACACTGAAATAGTTTACAAGTTTCAGTGTATCTCAATATTTTTCGTAAGATTAAAGGTAAGGCAATCAGTTTTACGCTTTAGGTTTTTCCAGGGACAGTAAAATATGCCAAGAATCGAACCTAGTACTTCAAGAATGGTACAAAAACAATAAAACGAGACGGACTAAATTGTAGTTGATTTCCATTTTAGGGTTTTAACCTAAAAGCAGCCATCAACACGAAAACACTCGTCTAGGGTTCTTGTTCAATTACCCACATATAACTGTTTTTTTCGTCTACTCGGACCCGGGAAATGTTGACGAACAATATAAATCAAAAAATAAAGAGACGTTTATCCCAACAAAGGGAAAAAAAACTAAAATGATATATCTTTACTATCGGGGATTGTGCAAATCCAGACATTTACAGCCTTGTCATTGGCCGGTTAAAATTATTATTTTATACAATGTTTGATATTCACTCTTTTGCCTAGTGTCTGTGGTTTTGACAGTTCTATAATTTATAGATATAAGTCAAAGCAGGTGCTTTCACATTACTGCAAATTTTCTCACAGATGACATCTGCTGATTTTTTTGTGAAGTTTTTGAAACAACGTAATTTATTATTTCATCCCTAGATTTATAAATATTCTAATATTAATATTATTTGTACAAACTGAAAATATTTTATAATCAACCAACTGGTAAAAGAAGAAGTATAAAAATTGGAAATTCATTTTCAAGCGTTGAATAGTAAGTGAATTTATGTCACACACATGATAAAGGTTTCAGCTCTTTTACTTCACAAAAAATAACAGAGGAAAGAGTTAAGGAAGTGTGAATGTTTCAACATAGGCAGTATGATGAATGTTACACAGTGTGTAAAGTGGCTGCTTTAACCAGCCAATGACAGGTCATAAGCCCTATTAATACCTTGATGTCCATATTCCATTCTCGAAAATATTTCCCCTCTCAGTTGCTACAGTTTTAGATCCTTATAACTCCCTAAAGAGGAAATCCAGCCAGTCTGCAAACATTCGGACATACTCAAAACATTATTGAACTGTAAAATTAACCATAGTTATTGCTTTGACTGTCAAGTGATTGCTAAAGTAAATAATATGCGGGATCTCGAAGTTCCATTTGACAGTAAACTGACTTTTTAAGCCAATGTCAACGCTACATATCAAATGCTGGATTTTCTATCCCGTTATTTCCATAATACAATCCCGTTTATTAATTGTCTGCTGCCTTTGCAATAATAATATATGGACCTGCATTTTAATTAGCTTCATTACATTTTTGTCATGGACTTGCGAGTAACCTTCTTTATAAGTATAAAATCTTCTGGTTTATGTTTCAATCTCCTTGCAATCCTGCTTCTTCCACATGCAATCTTCATTTTAACCACACAACGCCATTATATTTACCTTACTAAAATTTCTTGGAAATCTGTCAAACACATGCATTTTGAAATTTCGTAAAATAAATTCAAAATTCACATACACCCACATATTATGTTAGTGTTACCACAAACATTTTACATATATGTTTGGATTGTTATGTTCCAAAATCGTTCTACATCATTTTTATGTAAATTTAAAGAAATGAGATTATTCTTTTTATCTTTGTTTTGATTTTTACCTTTTGTTCTCTGAATTGATTTATTGGTTTTTGAAATTTCCCTTGTATTTTGAAGCTAGAAAACGATTAAATATTTTTCTAAATTTTTTAAAGTTCTTTGTGTAAAAAAAAAACTACTGGCATAAATTTGTATTTCGGGGAATCGCAATGTACAATTTTGATACGATACATTTACGGAAAAACCCGCAATATATATATTTTTTTAAAACTGTTTACTTTAAAATATCCGAAACTACTAAAAAATATCAATTATTTACCGACAGTGATTAGTTAAAACAAATAGTGAACTAGTTAAACGAATTTGAAAATGTATAAACTTATTTATTTGATTAAGAATCAACCAATCATTTAAAAAAAAATTATAACTAAATTGTACAATCTTTGTTACAATATAGTATTGTAGGATGGGGTGGTGCATATGCCAATATATTAAACCCTCTTAAAATAGTATAAAGATTATTTATTAAAGTAATTTTAAAGTAACCAGCAACAGTTCAATATGGAAAGTCTATATAAAATATTTAAAGTTTATAGTCATTTTATGGCACTCTTTATAAAATAAATTCTATCATACAAATTTATAAAAAAGAAAAAATTAAAGAATTTGAGATGAATAAGTCACTCAGATACCAACATAATATTAAAATTTCTAAATTCCACACAAGTCATGGTCAAAATAGCTTTGTCTTCAAAGATGTAAAAAATTATAATAATCTCCCCAATGAACTAAAAAAAAAAATAAAAACTATTTAAAATAATATTTCAATAAATTAATTTTAAGTAAATCTAAAGAAATTTTTTAAACACATGTAAAAACTACATTAAATTTTAATAAGTATGAGTTTATTATCGTTTTATGTTTTTTTCTTTATATTTCCTATGTTTTTTTTTTCTCATGTACTCGTTTATTCAAAATTATTTAAACTCTTATAAATAAACAACTATAACATTGTTTGTCACTTTCCAAGCACAAGAGTGAGACTATTCTTTTGGAGAGTTACAGTGATAAAATTTACTTGATGTATAAAAGTAGATCTGTATAGAATTTAAAAAACATCTACTTTTTATGAAATTTATTAATATATATTTTTTTAAATGCATTCTCATATTCTTAAGAAATTCAAACAAAAGTATATAAAAAAATCATTTTTATGAAAGGAAAATTTGAATGCTTAAACGTAGACAAAACGTTGAGTAATGCGCAATATATAAAGTGGCTAAATAAACCAGCTAATGATAGGTCACAAGCCCTCCAAATGACTAAACTTCCATATCCTCTTATCAAAAATGTTTTTTCTCTCTGTTGTTAATAAATTCAAACTTGAATTAAGTTTACTGTTTATTTTTTTTATAATAATGTATATTAATAACATGTCCAATAAACCATTTTTGTTTACAGAAATACTTCTTTAAAAAAATTTGAGACTGTTCTTTAGTAATCTAATATTTTTTAATTAAAATCGTAATACGATACATGACTGACGTCTTAGAAATTTTCAATTACTTTAAACCAGTGTTTTCACAAACCACGTACCATCGGCATACTGATAAAAACTAATTTGAATGTTTGACATAACGAAAGTCTTTTTGATCTCCGTTATTCAAATTGTGTACATGATACATACTCATGAAATTATCTAAGTTCCTTCGAATTGTTTCAATAGAGATCATATTTCGAAAAAAATAATTCGTAAATGAAATCGATGGTTTTTACCAAAATTTTTTTTAGTGGGTTTTATGCTTGCTAACTTTGAAACTAAACCTCGGAGTATTTAGAGGATTTTATCAGTTCTAACTCGTAACTACATTTTTAACTTTTTTCGCGAATTGAGCATTTTGGGGAAAACATCAGTATGCTGACGATACATATTATATATATTTTTTAAATATATCGTTTTTTAAGAATCTGAATGCTTTATAACAGAAATATAACATACTAAATAAGAGTACGCATTGTTTTTTATTTATGTTATTTTATTGTGACTATTATTGCTATAATTTATTGATAAACATTTAAAAAAACTTATTACTACTAAGAGACTTTATTAATAATCTAGTAAAATAATATTCAATTGTATAAATTGCATCTATCTTAAATTAAGTTTTATTAAAATTAGTCTTAAATAAATATAAAATGAAAACTAACTTTTGGTCTATACACAATTTTTATTTTTTCTCTTGTTACTATTGGTGTCCACATATAATTAGTAAAAGATGTTAAGTGTTATTATTTTTTATTTTTTAAATTGTATTTATACTTTGATATTTTTAACTGTTTTTGAACTGAAAAATAAAATAAAATAATTAATAAAACATGCACGCATTTTTTAAATTGTTGTTCCATTTAAGTTGTGTGTTGAGTGGCACATAAATTGCATCAAAAAGCAAATATTTACAATACCGTGGACACACTTATTGCAGAAGATCGTAATAATTTTGATGATGATATGAAGATGTAAATTAAACCACGCTAAGCTTACTGATCTTCTCAAAACTCAAAATATGGTGTTTTGATTTTAGGAAAAGTGTTAAAATTTGCATCCATGTAGGAGTACTGGCATGACACAAGGGTTAAGTAATCGGCATAATAGTGGACAGAAGATTGAGTAAGTTGACAGCCTAACATAACACAGCATCCACAAAACTACCTTCTTAACAAATATTTCATGTTCACCCTCCGAGAAACAGAACCCAAAACCTCAAACATGGTAAGCAAACACGCTTAACTACGAAGCGGACCTTTCTGTACTCAATTGTTTTTTTTAAATATTTTCTTCAGAGAGTAGCCATCGATTCGAATATACAAATCCAGAATTCTGGTTGAAAATATGAACCATTAATAAAAAAGAGAGTGGAATTTTCAGCCTATAGCTAAGATCATTGTCGTTAATTAGTTCCAAAAATAAATCGTTATCAAGTTGTTGCGCAAATTTCCTTAACAAGTTAAAGCAATTTAGTAATGTCGTTGACTTTGCATCGATGTTCCCTATTTGGCAAAACGCCTAGACAAACGCCACTTCACACTACTTGGTAACACGGTGTCTCATAACTTGTAGAACTAAATTATCCCTTATCCCTACTCGATGGTGCAAAGAGCACCACATTTACACAGCAAATGCAAGTCAATGTAATTACACGTTGCATGAAAATAAGACAATTAGTCTTACACTTCAGCTACCAGTCATAACTTGTGTCCGTAGATACGATTAATACCATAGATACAACGCGACACTTCGACTATTTATTTATTTATTTTAAAGAAACAAACAGTCGACAATGATATAATTACATTTAAAAAAAATACAGTTTAAAGACAGACCAGCAAAGTTTCTAAATAAAAATCAATCATTTTATTAAATTGTGTTACAACAAAAGGATGCGTTTATGTGTATTTGTATGAAGGTAAGTGTAGATGTGTGTTTATGTGTATTAGTGTGGGAGTAGGTATTCAGGAGTGTGCATAATTAAATAGTTAGTGGAATCGTATTGCAGCCAGAAATAATAAGTCTTAATTTATTTTTAAATAAATTAAGGGGTATGTAAAATATATCAATAGATGAAAAAAAAACATTATAGTTAGAACAAGAACGATAAAGGAAAGAGTGTTGTGCATAATTAGTGCTATGAAGACAAAACTTCCTTTTAAACTGGCAGCATTCATTGTAAATTTGATGTAACTAACGTAATGTACTGATGTAAAGTACCAAAAAACATTTTTAAAATTAACTTGTATCTATTCAATAAATTTAATTCTATAAACTAATTAAATTATATATGTGTACTGTTGTTTGCGCAACAGTAATATTAAAATTGATTCATCGTTTTCGCATCACTTGCAGCGTCTTGATTGATCACGATGAAAGTCAGGTAATGCATTTGAAAGGAAAACAATCCTTAAGAGTTGACATGTAATAAATAACGCGCTTGTAAAGTGTCTTATTAATTATACGTCATTGGAATACCCCTACAAAGATTATGGCGTGATGATTAATTATTGAATTATAAAAATAAAACTTTTATTTTATTGGTTGGTTGGAAGAAATTGCCATTTGGAAATAAGCCCGCCAATGTACAAATAACATTTTGTACAAAAAATTAAATAAATAAATAAAATGATATTAGTAGCACGCAGATGGAAAAAGATAAGTGGGAAGACTTTGGTTGAATTTCTTTTTTTCAGCACGGCTTCTCCAGGTGAGTAATCAGAAGACAAAAACTGAAAACAAACAAAATTGGAGGTAAAAGTTACAGGAGGCCAAAGCTCGATATGGGCTGTAACGCCATCGGAGATAGAGAGAGAGAGGGTTGTAGTAGTAGATTTAACACAACATAGAGCTCACAATGATCAATAGGGTGGATATTTTTTAATTACCAGGGCCTTGATTACAATGGGACGTTAACAGAATTATCTTTAACTGTCTCTAAAACAAAACAATATTTGTATACAAAAATAAGTACATTTCCATGAAAATTTCTTCAAAAACTTCATCCGAAACCTACGATTGAACATGTTAAGAAAAAAAAAATGTACGCATATTCTGCTTTTCATACAACAAACATAATTTAACTATGTTGGTAGAATTTAAGATGAATGCTAACTTCACATTGAAATGAAGAATTCCAGCCCAAACCGGAATTAAATTTTTAAAATGTTTTCTTGTACACGTGAATATTTAAAAATTTTGGAGTAGGATGAAATATCTCAAAAACGCATTCAAAAATAAATAAAAAATGTCAAAAATAGTATTCATTTAAAAATCGTAAATAACGACGTCACTCCTTATATCTACGTGTAGTATTTCCAATTTCCGCTTTAAAGCCCCCGCACCTTGTAAGGAGCGTTTTGACCATAGAAAAAAAGAGTTTAATTTGTATAATTTGACATTTCAACCAGAGATTATGTCAACTTTCTAGGTTTTTCTAAATCAAAACGTTCGTAAAAACAACCATAACATAGAAATAAGCAAATTACGATCAACTGAATGAAATAATCAAGGCAATATTCCATAGATTCTTGTCAGGTCAGCGAAAGTAAGAACGCCAACCGTTTCATGACGTCACTATTGAAAAACGACACACTGGTTACAGTCATTTGGCGCGGTATTTGATAAATGTAACTTTAAAAAATCATATCTTTGTAAATAACTCACAAAAAAATATATACTCATTTTTGCTTAGTTAAATAGTACGCTATAGAAAAAAAAATATTCGAAAACAGTGGAGTTCCTCGTTGGGGTCCAGCTTGTTTTAATATCTGTTCCAAATAATCTCAATAAGCTTTTTTTAAAAACAACTTCTAAACCTTGGTTATTAATACATAACATTTTAAAATTCGGTATATTTTTTAATAAATAAAAAAAAACATTTTTTGTGCACACCGTATATTTTTTTATAGACACGCCATGTTTAAATCGGAATTCTTACTTGGCAGCCAAAAATACTCTTCTTTTAATTAAATCGTCATCTCATTCCATTTCACTGTTAGCAGTGCCAAACTGTTTCTTAACTTACAAAACACATTTTAACTAGCTGGTTCGACGTTCATGGCAAACTTTGTCAAAAGTAGAGCTACGATAATCAGTACGATTATTTTTTTTATGTTTCGAAATGGGCGGGGAAACAATCACATAATTTCACTTTTTTCATTTGCTCAAATTGTAGGTACGCAACTATGTTCACACGTGTTCCAAAACAAGTAAGTCAAATAACGTAATTAAAGCTATAGTCTGGTAAAACGCACGCAAAATAAGAAAATCATGCGATTTCGCCATTTTAAAACGAATATTTTTTATAATCACGCAAAATTTAAAAAAAAAAATTGTTTTTTAGATAAAAACGATATTTTTTTCAGGATAATTTCTGTTAAAAAATATACCTAAAAGTTTTATGCAACTAAAATATAATTACTTTTAGAACGGCAGATTACACCATTTACAAAATTAGACTAAACTTTGGCATCTAGAATCTCAATAAAGACTTAGTATTGAACTATTTTTTTTAAAAATAATTTGAACATGAAAGTGGCTGAAGCAAAATCTTATTTTTGTTTTTAAAAAGAATTACAAGCATTTTAAATCACAAACTTAGAGAAGCAATTGAACTCTAGAAAAACACTAAAATGACTCCTCTTAACATTATTGATTTTGTCACTTGGTCAATTTCTTCTTGTATGCAATTTATACAATTTACAATTTATATCATTTCGTCATTTGAATTTTAACAAAAAGGTTTCTAACTTTTTACTAAGCTCTTTATTGTACCATTTTTAATACAATTTACAAGTTTTAAGCAAATATATTATTTTCATACTTACGCACCCATACACACGCACCCTCTCCCCCTTTCATTCCCACACGCACATGTATCCTCTCCCTCATTCATTCACGCATACACACATTCACATACACATGAATACAAACGTCACACAAATACAATTACTAAACTTCTTTTCTTATATATTATGTGTCATTATATTTACAGTGGATTTTTTTAATTGGCTTTAGTATTGTTAAGATTTTTGTAATTATTTTGTTTATGTAATAGCTGAAAAATCCCAAATAAAATGAAATAAATAAATAAATAAATAAATAAATAAATAAATAAATGCCCACGATATTTAATAATTTTTTCAAATAATCTTTTCTGACTAAATTTTGAAAGCTGTAAACTTTATAAAACGAATTTTCTACGAGTCACTTAAAAAATAAAACATAATGTCACTTATGAAATCTTACAGTTTATTTAAATAACTTAGCCGTTTAGTAACTTTATCAGCGAAATTTTGGTATTTCGTAAAGAGATGAAGACTAGCTAATGATGCATCTTTAGGATGGATGCCTTTGATAGCTGTATTTTGTAAACTGAATTACTTTTTTAAACTTTAAATGGATACAGCTAAAACTTCGTACGATTTTTTATTAATTTATTTATTTACATACACGGTCTTACAAAAAATACGTATATTTTTAAAATAAATTATAATTTCGTAAATGGTACATGTTTTTTTTATTCTATACATATCTATTTTTATACATCTAGTACAGGCTATAACTGTAACTCTCCAAAAAAAGAGAATAACTCTTGTGCTTGGAAGGTGATTTACACTGTTATATTTGTTTATTTATTAGAATTTATGTTATTTAGAATATGCGAGTACATGAAAAAAAAACAAAAACACGGGATATATAAATAAAAACAGAAAATAATAAAACATTTATACCAATTAAAATTTAATGCAGATTTTACACTTGTTCAAAAATTTTCTTTACATTTACTTTAAATTTATTAATAGATACATATATTGGTTTTTATAGTTTTTAGTTCATTGGGGAGATTATTTAATTTTTTGACACCTTTGAAGACAAAGCTATTTTGACCATGACTTGGATTTAGGAATTTTAATATTATGTTGGTATCTGAGTGACTTATTCATCACAAATTATTTTATGTTTTCTTCTTTATAAATTTGTTTAATGGAATTTATTTTATAAAAAGTGTCTACCGTATGAACGTTTTATATTTATTATTTATATATTGAATAGAATATAAACATTTCAACATAATATTTCAAATAAAAAAAAAGAAAATGATGTTATATAAATAATTTAATTCAGTTATTTCATAAATGTACAGATTAAGATTATTACAAAATAAAAAAAACAAACAACGTGTGCATATAAGATTCAACTTTAAAAAAAAAAACTGTTTTTCAAAACAAAAAAAGGTACGATAGGTGTATAAACACATTAAATGCAAATGTAATAAAATTCTTTTAAATCTTGAAAAAAAAAAATATATTAATAGTAATTAACATAATTAAAAAATGATCTAATAAATTAAACACGTAAATACACAATTTTATACATAATTGAACATAAAAAGCATAATAATCTAATAAGTGTAAATTACCGACTACCATCTTTGATATGATAAAATATCCCGTTTGGTACTCATCTGCCTTAATCAAGATAATAAAAAATAAACACAAAGTTCATAGAAGATGGATTAAATATCAAAACCCACTCGATTACTTAGAATTTTCAATGCTCCGATCACGTCAAAAAACTCAGCAAAAAGAATGTTACGCGATATACATTGCCAAAGTAGAGGGAGAAATTCCAAGTAATACTAAGAAACTCTGGTCATTTGCAAAAAATGTTAACAAAAGAGGTAATATACCTCAAACTATGCATTATGGAGAGACATCTGGTACAGGGGGAAAGGAGATCTGCGATCTATTCTTAAAATATTTTAAAACATCTTATGAATCACCTAGCAATAATACTAATGATCAACCTCTTAATATTTCATCTACGCCAAATTTACTCAATGATTACGACTCAATTGGTAATGCATCTTTTGAGATAAAAGAGGTAACGAAATATCTGCTCAACATTAACCCAAACAAGGGAAGTGGAAATGATGAGATTGCTCCTTTTTTCGTTTTTCAATGCGCGCACTCACTGTCACTACCCTTGACTATTATTTTTAATAGATCAATTAACGAAAAAACTTTCCCTACAAAATTTAAAGAAGCAATAATAGTCCCTATTTTCAAATCTGGATCTAAAAATAATATTCAAAATTACCGTCCCATTTCAATTCTTTCAGTTTTTTCAAAATTATTTGAGCTCATGGTTTATGATAAAATTTATCCAAAAATTCTTAAAAATATACAAAATTTTCAGCATGGTTTTCTGAAGAGGCGCTCTGTATTAACCAATATGGTAAATTTCACCGAATACGTCACTTCCAATATGGATGACAGAACGCAAGTTGATGTCATATACACAGATTATTCTAAAGCGTTTGATAAGGTGGATCACCAAATTCTTATGCGTAAATTAGAATATCTGGGAATTCACGGTGACTTATACAGATGGTTTATCTCTTACTTAGATAATAGACTTCAGTCAATTATGATTGAAGGATATCAATCTGATTTCATCTCCATTCCGTCTGGTGTACCACAGGGCTCACATCTTGGGCCACTTTTATTTAATGCCTATATTTATGATATTCAGTTATGTTTCAAAAATGCCCATTACCTTTGTTATGCTGACGATAAAAAAATTTACCTTAAAGTCAAGTGTAGAGATGATTGTGCAAAGTTACAACAAGATTTACATGCATTATCGAATTACTGTGTTGAAAACAAACTTTATATCAATGTGTCTAAATGTTACAAAATATCTTTCACTCGTAATAAAAATAAAATAAAATATGACTATATGATAAATGAAAATACAATTAGAGAAGTAAACGAAATACGTGACTTGGGAATTATTTTGGACTCAAACTTAAATTACAATAGTCATATAGAAACTATAATTAACAAGGCATACAAAATGACTGGATTTATCATGCGGCTGTGTAAATCTTTTAAAAATTTAGGTTCATTTATATTGCTTTACATAACATACGTACGCCCCCATCTTGAATATTGCACTGCTATCTGGTCTCCTGTTTATAAATTAAATATTAATAGAATCGAGAATGTTCAAAAAAAATTCCTGAAAAAACTAGAATACAAATTTCATTTGCATTTTCCAAATTATTTAGCTTCATTAAAATTTTATAACCTTGTTTCATTAGCACACAGAAGAGATATGTTTGATCAGATCCTGCTTTATAAAATTGTCAATAATAAATTCGATTCCCCGGAACTCATTAATCTACTTGCTTACCGTGTCCCCTCCAGGCCAACTAGACTCTCTGATATTTTCTATATTCGTAAATTTAAAACTAATCATCGGAAACATTCTACAATCCCTCGTATATGTGAAACATTTAACAAAAAATTTAATAGTCTTGATATATTTAACACTCCATACAATATGTACAGAAGAGAATTAATAGGCTTGATTCATGCTCTTCATTCATAATTCATTTAATCAATAAATCAAATGCAATTTTCCACTCTCACTTTCCTTCAATCATCCTTTACCACTCCTTATCAATGTCCTTCTTTTCCTTTCCACTATCTCCTTGTTTTGTCCATATTTATCTTATTTTAATATATAGTATATTTATTATTTATATAGTTTAAACTTCAAGCCGTCGTCGCTTTATTACAGTAGTATTTAGTGAATACATATAATTGGATGGCAGGCCCTACTATGTATACATTTTATATAATTTTTTTTTTTTTAAATATTCATTTAACCTGTACATCTGTTTGTATTCGAAATAAATAAAATAAAAAATAAAAATAAAATAAAATAGAGTTGAATTATATAAATTTGACGTAATGTTTAAAATATCAGCAATGTCAGAATAGTTACTGCCCAGTAAATGGTGTCGATTCAGAATAGTATTATTTGAGTATGCTCTTCGCGAATTGTTGCAACTAAACGGAGGTACTTAACGAGTCATTCGTCCAGGTACCTTGAAGTTAATGAGTATTAATAGTTTTTGACATATCCAATTTTTGTTTATTAATTTATTTGTTAGGTTGTCTGAGAGCCCCAGTGGCTTTTACATTATTGAAAAACAATATAAATAATCGTAAAAAACGTACTTTTTATATTAATATCATGCACCGATTAGAGTCTTGAAATTTGTTTTATTTTGTTTTTCAAATGGGTAATTCAAACTTTTAAAAATGCGAAATAAAGGGAAAATATCACATTTTAGGAATATTAATAAAAATATGTGCAACGGATTTAAAATAAATATTTTATTTTTGAAATCAATGTGGATATCGCGGAGGAATATTTTCATCCATATTTATTAATGTAAAATTGTTATGAATCATGTCTTTACAAATAAGCATTATTTTTTTCATTGACAATGGAAAAATTAAACCCTACGGAAAATTGGATAAAACGTTTTCTTACTAGCGGTAAATAAAAGAGCATCCTTAAAAATAAAATAAGTTTTTTGTATTTAAACGAACAACTTTAAACGACAACACAAGTTCATATTATTTTTCATCCGATCGGGAACTTGTTTTGAAAAAAAAAAAACAACGCTTTTTACTATCGAAAAGTGTCAATTTTCGTTATGCAAGATACACACGGCGTGTATATCTTGCATAACAATTTTCATCATGTTTTTTCATCGGTCTAAATTACCTTGAATCGTTATTAAGGGTAAAATAACGCTCATTTTAGAGATGAATGGGCAAGCTTAAATTTTTCGTTTCAGGTAACGTTTTCAGTAGAGTTGTGTACACGTGTATAGTTAGATTGAAAATTAAAGCAAAGTGATTTCTTTAGTTTATAAAGCTTTATTTTAACGTGTCAGAAAACAACAAAGAAAAATCCGTGAAGTATACAAAAAGTTTTAAAAAATACATGTTGATGCTGATCAGGCTATCCGGATCATCTTGCTGTGTAATTAAGAAATCATTAATAGTTGTATTTAAAAAATAAAAAATAAAAATATTTTAATTTAGAGAATTGCCACGTGCGCCGGCCCGGCCGGTCGCAGTTATTTAAAGCTCCTACAAGTTATTTAATTTAATAGTGAATAAACAAAAAAAATCAGTCAATTTTGCATGGAAACGATGAAAAATGTCAAGTGATCTATATATAATATAATAAAAGTGATAATATGTTTTAATATGTGAGAGTAGAAGACAATTGAGGCTTCTACAAGTTAAATAAGTCAATAGTGAATGAACAAACAAACAAAACAAACTAAACAGTGTTGTATGGAAACAGTAAAAAATGTCAAGTGACCTGTTTTTATCGTTTAATAATATGTTTTATGTGAGAGTAGAAAACAATTCGTAAAAATTGAGATGTGATTGAGATGCAAATAATGCACAAAATTTTGTGTCCATTTTGGCGGGAACGTAAAGCAACAGCGCGGGAAGAGTCACAATACCGGGCCGGGCGCCTGTGCACCCACACATGTCAGAGGCCGTAGTTCTCGGAAGCCGGCCACGCCGCACCGTGTGCAGGCGGGCGAAGGCCGCACCGGACGGATCTACAGCTACAGTGGACCATCTGAAAATTGTGATGGGAAGCATGTTTTCAAGAGATGCAAGAGTAGAAAAAGATGTTGAAAGAAGAGTGAATGCGGGCAACAAAATGAACGGAGCACTAAGCACAGTAATTTCTAATAAAAATATGTCAATCGAAGATAAACTGGCAGTGCACAACGAAGTTTTAGTCTCAACACTTATGTATGGAAGTGAAACATGGAACTGGCAGAGGAAGGATGAAATCAGTATAGCGTATAGCGAGTTTCGTGGCTTAAGATCAGTATTATTCTACGCGCTGCAGCGAGAGAAGCGAGATGTCATACGACAACCTCTCGCAACAGTATTTTATGATAAAATGTACACCTTTTTTAGGTAACTTCAAATATTTCGAAACAGTTATATAGACGTTCGTGTTTATAGTATTAAGCTGGGGTGCTGGTATCCCTCTCAAGAACTCAGGGATTTTTTCCAAGCTTATTCTTGGAAAGGTTAAATTAACCATTTAAGGCGGTAGTTTGGTAAAAAGCACGTAAAATGAGGAAATCATATAATTTTGCCATTTTAAAACGATTTTTTTTTATTGCGCTCTTATAAAAAATATAAAAACATGAATTAGATCAAAATAATAATTTTAAAGGTATTTCTATTAAAAACTATACTTAAAAGTTTTATGTAAATAAAATATCATTAATGTTTGATTATGTCCAAATGCTTGCAGACTGGCTGGATTTCCTCTCTAGTAGTTGTTCATATTTAAATTTATTTCAACAGAGAGGGAAAAAGTTTTTTAGAGGGGAATATGGAAGCTTGTTTTCAGGCGTTGCCTAGTGAGTGATTTAGTTCAGCCGGATGAATCTCACCCACGTGATATAGGTTTCAACTCTTTTACTTCACAAAAGTCAACAGATGGAAGAGTTGAGGAAATGTGGATGTTCAAACATGTGCAGAATGGTGAATGTTACACAGTGTGTAAAGTGGCCACTTAAACCAGCCAATGACAGATCATAAGCCCTGTAAATGCCTAGACTTCCATATTCCCTTCTAAAAAACTTTTTCCCTCTCTGTTGAAATAAATTAAAAAATATCATTACATTAAGACCGGCAGATTACGCCATTCCAAATTAAGACCAAACATAGGTATCTGAGTTTTCATATAAAGACTAAGTATTGAACTAATATTTGTGGTAATAATTTCAAGATAATAAATTGAACATAGAAAAAGCCGAAACAAAGTCTTTTTTTTGTTTTTAAAAATAATTACGAGCATTTTAAATCACATTCATTTTTGTGATATTTTCTTTTATTTCTACGTATGATTATGCCTTACCGGTACCAAGAAGGTAATCAAAACGTAAATAAAATATTGTTAGAAAATGAATATTACAACCAAAATGATATTTTTTTTAAAAAAAGAGAAAAAAATTCTGTAAAAGAGGTTATAACTAAAATATTTCAAATATATTTTTTTTAACGTTTTACCGCAGGCATAATTTTACGTAGAAATAAAGGAAAATGTCACAATCATAAATAAATGTGAATTAAAATGCTTGTATTTATTTTTCAAAAACAAAAAATTAAGACTTGCTTTATCCACTTTAATGTTCAATTTATTATCTTTAAATTATCAACAAAAAAAAAAAAATTCAATACTTAGTCTTTATATGAGAACCCACATATCTAAGTTTAGTCTTTTTTTAAATTTTGTAATCTGCCGGTCTAAAAGTAATTATATTTAACTACCTTAAAAGTATATTTTTTAATAGAAATAACTTTAAAAAAAAGTTTTTAAATTTAATTTATGATTTTGGATTATTGCGCGATTTCAAAAAAACCTTCGTTTTAAAATGGCAAAATCATATGATTTCTTCAGTTTGCGTGTGTTCAACCAGACCACCAAATGATATGCACAAAATTATTAAGCGTTATACATTGAAAGCAAAAATATTTTGTTTTATATATTTCCGTATGTAAGAGGCCTTATTGCCGATTTGCAATAATTTTAATCGATAATTATTAAAGCTAAGATAATTTAACGGCCTAGCCCTTTGACCCGACACATTACGTAAATTGACAAATAAATCAAAAACAGTTTATCGTTAATTAAAAAATTCCGTCACTAAGGTACTTCAATGTGGAAGTTGAGTTCGTTGAGCAAAGCAGTTTTCATTTAATTAAATTTATAGAAGAGTATCTATGAACTCTGAAACTATCTTTAGTTCTTGGCTATCTCGGGAGAAATTTTGTGTTTGAACTAAGCAATGTAAAATTAACGTAAAATAATAAACTTCCTTCAGCAATGCTTTGATAGCTTCGTAGATAATAAAACTCATCTATAAAATGCAGCATCAACTTTTAAATAATTCCTGAATTTAATTATACGGGTAGAAATGAAATTTATCAAACAATTTTCTTCTGTTGAAATTCGCAAAGGTAACTCAGGTAAATTTAAAAACTTTTCTTAGTTATCAACCAGTTAGTTCTGTAAAAATAAAAAATATTTCCATAAATTTACAGTGAAACTGATAATATTTAACAAAAAGATTTAGCCATGTTGTACATGACTCACGTGCTTATCGATCCTCATTTAATTTATTGATGATGAATATTTTACAAAATGTTATTTAATATTTGTGTGTAACCACTTATCGACTTTTCTCTGTCTACCGGTTTCGAGACGTACCCGTTTCTTCGTCAAGACACCAATTAAAGCAACGTGCAAAACCCACTATACACCTTCACCATAGTTGTAGCACAGAAATATAAAGCCAACATAACATTTGGTTTAGTAGGTGTTAAATAAATAACAGCATTTATCGATACTATTCCTGGCCGATTACCCTTCTTTCCCATCCTTCTCTTGACCCATCCTTTTGGTACCTACCTTACATCAAGGTAGAAGAAATTCAAAATTAGAAGATTTAAATTTAGAACAAAAACAATACAACTTTTTTTGCTTCACATAAAATTGCATAAAAAGAGGGATGATTCGTCGCGCTTCGTTGAAAATATGAATACATTTTATAGTTCATTTTGTCATCCAGTGCCAGAAATTAAAAAAACATTCACATCATATTAAAGGTAGGTATCCATTCCATGTTCCTATCCTTTCTTCAAATATTTCCTAATCACAAAACTGAATGAAATTCATTTTTTATTTACAGTCCACCTTTTCGTTAACAGTAGACAACCCTTAAATGCACTGATAAGATAATGAAAATGTTTTATATTGTGGCGTAAATACTTAAAAAAAGAGAGATGGCATAAAGGAAAGGGCCAAAGTAAAACAGGGATAGGATGACCATTGCAATGGATCATTATATAATTGGCTATATTGAAAGGTTGTTTGATTATTTATCAAATTAGCTTTATTTTTTAAAGCCTTCCTGATGTGAAATATTTCCATAATATCAACTTTGAATCCTTATATATTTGTTTATGAAATTTGGGAAAATTGTAATTTTAAATAAATTTCATGTGTTCTTTACCACGAATATTGAAATTTCTTATTACTCTACCAACATTAACTGAAAATTTTACACAATATTCCCAAAGATTTTTTTGAGAAAAACTCATTCCGTGCCCTCTTTATTTGCCTGGATCTGTTTTAGAATAGCCTGTGATCAAATCCGCATATTGATTTAGTGAACGGATAATTTCTCTTTTTCAAATATTTGTTTACAACTATGCGCGTTGTTTTTAAACTCAGCATTTATTTAAATTATTTACTGACAATTTATGATAGAATTCTATCGTCATAATATTATATCTTATTTTATTTTTAAATAAAAGTTTCAAATTAAAATACAAGGTTTAAATCTACTTGTTTCATTGATCAATTAACACTTTCACCTTCAAATGGGCATCTTTAGACTGGTCAGTATATATATAGTTTTTTTTGGGTAAACAAACGTACACAAACATTGACAATTTCTTTGAATACAAGAGTAAGATACTCATGCACACACCAAAAAAATTTTTTACACTTAATACAATAATTTAAATTACTACTACTACTACTACTACTACCATCACGCCATTTCCCCGTAGGGGTAGGCAGAGAGAATGGACCGCCACACACGTCTATCCTGGCATACACTCCTAGCCTCTTCCACATTCATACATCTTGTCATACATGCCCTTCGGTTCTGTCTGCTTTTGACATGACCAGACTTAAGATTTTGGTTTATCTGATCATACCACGTCTTCCTTGGTAATTTAAATTATGTTAAATATAATGTTATAAAGTAAATTAAATGTCTGTTTCTCTCAATATTTTTATGATTTTCGACCCTTAATTTACGTACACTGTCATAAAAAATATCAGCCTCGGTAAATTTATTGTTATATTGGTCCCATATTCTAGGTATAGTAGATCGTTTCAAATAGTTTGTTCACGCGTTATCTGTGTAAAACAGAAGATTATGTACTGTCGGTCTAGAAGTCCTTTAAGTTATTTAGGCAAAAAATTGTATTATTTAATAATTTGTATAAAAATAACTAGTCTAACATTATTCTTCGATTTTTAAGAAAGTTTATTCTATGGTACTGCATACTTTCAGCATAGTTGGAGAAGTTAAGGTTTAACCCGTAGTCGACCTGTTTCTAGTATATTAAAACTAACATTATAGTCAGCTGACTAAATAGGATTACAGTATTCTAGCTGGAGACGACCTAATGTTTTATTGAATTTTTCATCAGTCTGCATGTTCAAATGGTTTCGATACCCACTGATGGAGAACTGATTAAATATGAATATGAAACATTAGTTTCTTATCAATAATAACACCTTTGTCACGAATTTGACCATCTGTTATAGAGATAGGGGTATAATTAAAAAAGTAAGGAAAGCTGATCATCGTTTGTTTTCGTAAAACACAAAATAAATGATGTTTACTTATATTTAATTCCAGTAAATTTTTCTTACAATACTGAAAAATATGACACGTATCCACGTATCATATTTATGATAATAATAGGCCAATAAAATAAAATTAGTGGGAGTGAACCAAGTATTCAAACATAAGTTATTATATCTTCCAACATTTACTACTTTAAATGCTCGTATCATCATTACTGCACTTCAGTATACATATCGTGGGCATACAAGAGAAATTGACCAAGTGACAAAATCAAATAATGTTCACAGGAGCCATTTTAGTGGTTTATTGA
This sequence comes from Micrasema longulum, assembly GCF_059751315.1. NCBI lineage: Eukaryota > Metazoa > Arthropoda > Insecta > Trichoptera > Brachycentridae > Micrasema > Micrasema longulum. The sequence continues at coordinate 284,581 of NW_028277428.1, read as the reverse complement.
GTTCAATTGCTTCTCAAAGATCAGATTTTTCAAGTAGGCGATATGTAATTTTACATTATTTGCTGGGTACTTTCAACTTTAATTTAAAGTTTAAACGTATTTTATAAACATTATGACTTTTTTATAAAAAAAATAAAAAAACTCAGTCAGTTTTGCCTGCAAAATTTGTCATGAAATTTTGCAGATAACCATTTTCGTTTCTTTCGTTAAGGGAGGTAGTATTTTATTTTATAACTATTAATTATGTTTTTGGTATTTTTCATTTCAATAATCCATTAAATAATATTTATAGAGGTAAGAGAAACACAGAAATACAAAATAAATGAAAGAGAAAAAATAATTAAGAAGTGTTACGTAATAATCTAAATAATAAATTGTATTAATTACCTATTTATAAAAAAAAAACATATCTGTCAAAAACAAAACGTATACTAACTTATTAACTACCGACTACTAACTCTAACTAACTCTTCACTGGTGACATCAACGCATGTATTTTTACATTTTTTACTTTTTTTTTTGCACCACAACAGGCCAGGAGGCCTAATTACAGTGGTGAATTACATCACAGAGCACCCAGGCTTGAGAAAAATCACATTTTAATTTTTGTGTTCTCACCGGGAATCGAACCCGGAACCTTCCGTGCGTGAGTCAAGCGTCTTGACCACTACACCACGGAGGCCGCCATCTACCCACAAGTAAAATTGACCAACTGTTCCATGGTCAATTCTTTGGATCTTAAATTTAATAATAATAGTGAATTAGTGTGTTTTGGTCAGTTTTAATAGTCAAAAATCTGTGAGCTTCTATCAAATGGTCACATATTTTGAAAACATTTTTTTTTTGGAGCGTCGGATCGACTTAGCATTTTTAACAGTTTAGCATTATGCTAATATGATGTCAAAAAGTTAAAACTTATTTCAACAGAGAGGGAAAAAGTTTTTAAGAAGGGAATATGGAAGTCTAGGCATTTACAGGGCTTATGACCTGTCATTGGCTGGTTTAAGTGGCCACTTTACACACTGTGTAACATTCATCATTCTGCCCATGTTTAAACATCCACATTTCCTCAACTCTTCCATCTGTTGACTTTTGTGAAGTAAAAGAGCTGAAACCTGAAACCTGAACCATGAAATATTCTAGTGTAAAAAAAACTTTTTAAATAAATATTCATCTCAACTATGTCGGGAATCAAGCCAAAGACCTCTTGTATGGAAGGCAAACTCAATAGCCACTACACCACAAAAATTACATTTAAAATTAAAATAAAACAAGGCTAACAACCTATCATGGCTGGTTTCCTAGCGAAATCCAGTATTTTGTCTAAAAATATGTGGCCAAATTTAAAATATCGTAATTTATTGAAATATTCAATTGTAAATGTTTTGAATATTTTTAATATCTTACGTTAATGTAATAAAATACAACTTACACAAACACAACTGTGTTTACATATATACATTCAAATATATATGCAGGCAAACATATTTTTTAACCATAATTTAATATGTATGATTTTTATCTCGAAACTTTGCTGGTCCGTCGGTATTTTCATGTTATTTTATCATTGTTGACTGTATTTATTTTATTTATTCATATTTTTCGCTCACAAACTATAATTAATAATAAAAATAACGTCACCTCACTGGGGTTTCCCGTGCCGAGGACACTTAACAATTTAGTTTTTTTAAATTACATTTGAGAATAAACAAAAAAGACCCACTTAAAAAACAAACATAATTAACAAATATTTAGACAGTTTTAAAAACAAGGTATTTTTGTTCATCTATATTATCTATATTACAAAACACACAATGAAAACAATAAAAACCTAACATAAGCCATACAGTTGTGGAGCAGTTGATTCAGCATTGGTATGGGCGAATGAGACAATCCATTTTACTTCTACCTAGCTCCACTATCCATTTTTATATAGCCTTTTTAAACATTTTCTCATTACTAATTGCTTTAATAGATAGTGGTAGTAGGTTATAGATTTTAATTGAATAATACTCAAAATCCCTTTGTCCGAAAGTGGTATTAGTTTGTATTTGTTTAAGTTGTTTAGTTGTTGTATGTTTCTGTAATATAAATAATAATAAAAAATGGCGATATACGCTCTATTTTATTTTTCCACAAATTACTCTAGACACACATAGATACAAATGAATGAGTTATGATAAATTATTTAAGTACGTGTGTGAAAATTATTTGCAGAATTTTATTGCAAATAATTATTTAAATTAGAGTCGATGTGGAGTCCTAGAAAATGATAACAATTATAATAATGTTTCATAACCATAATTTACAATGTGAAATAAACAAAAAAAAAGGTTATCATGGTTAAATGGCGGACTTATTGCCACTAGCAATTTCTTACTGCCAAATGTCAAGGAGCGTGCAGAAAAAATAAAGTATCAATAGGCAGGACGCATAGAGAGGCAAAATGATGGCAAGTGGACACCAGAATAATAAAGTGGAGACCACGAACAAACAAAAAAATGTTGGAAGGTCATAGAAGAAGAGTCAATGAAATCGCCTCGATAGCCGGTAAAACATGGATGATAGGAAGGAATGGAGACGTTAGGAAGAAACTTTTATCCAGCAGCGGAGAGAATAAGGCAGAAGAAGAAGAAAAAGGGGTTTCATGGAAAATACAAACGATAGATGTTTTAAGTCCCGAAGATGAAACTGGTGACTATTTATTACATTTTGTTTTAGATTGAAGTGTAGGGTTCATAGTCCATAATTGATGACACACACGTGCTAAAACGTTTTATCTGAAATCGTGCGATGACCGAAGAAAGCAATGTCATTATTTTCTATAGTAGCCAATAATGCAGCTCTATTAGTATTGCACATGACATCGGAGGCATCGTTTTGCAGTACATTCACATCGTTCCTACCATAAAGAAATTAACAACAAAGTTACGTTGCCTATAAATAAACTACAGGGCGTGACAACGCCTGTCAGTCAGCCCAACAAGTTCAGTTCAGTCAGTCAGTCCAGTTTAACGAGGTCGCCCAGTTTCAGCATGTAGTTTAAGTGCAGTTACTTCAACTCTTAACCGCCGTAACAATTGTTCGACATAATTCATTATTTATTCACCGTGTAATAAAAAAACGTTTAACAGTAACCTCGTGTCTTCTGTCAATCTCCAACTGGGGTAGGAGCTCCAACCCTCTGCAACTAATTCCTACAGTAGTAACCCCGACGTGATAAGTCTTCTGAACTCCTCATCTTCATCACCATTCAGTTCTAGTTTGTAGTTCAAGTGCATTTTCTTCAACTCCTAATCTCAGTAACACTCGTTTGACAGAATTCATTATTTATTCGCCATGTAATAAATAATCGTCGAACAGCAACCTCGTGTCTTCTATCAATCTCCAACTTGGATAGGAGCTCTAACCCACAGCAACAAATTCCTATAGACGTACTGTTCGTTTTTTTTTCTATTAATAAACTAATATCAATAATTGTAATATTAATTTATAATTCCTGAGATGGATCTAAAATGTTTAACCCGATGCACAAAGTGTTAAAAAAAGAATAATGATGATTATGGAAGCTTCAAATTTAATTTATCTGCTGCGTTAAAACGCTGTTTAATAAACTTAAGAGCTTAAAAACTCGTAATCGTTCCATTTTCAAATGTGAATTTCATTACTCGGTAGAACACAGTTACTGGCGGGACCAAAAAATAATATCTCGATTTCCGTTTTTCGCGAAGTTCGGCGGGCAAAGTTTGGGAATCAGCGTTCCACGTATGATCGGGATTTGTATGCAGGCGCACGAGTGCACGCGCCATAAGCCCGGCGGGTGTTTCTCAAACTTCGACCCGCTCGCGGTGAAAAACTTCCACCACTTCGCTAACTGTTGTTTTATAAAATTAAGTAAACCGAGCTTCTTCAAGCTTGCGAGTATTATAACTTTGCGAAAATAATCCTGAAAATTTTATTATTTTATATATTTACTTTATTTTATAAAAACACAGTCAACAACGATTAAATTACATTTTACGGATAAGGTTGAAACACAGACCAGTGAAGTTTTTAAATAATAATCATACGTGTTAAATTATGAAACATTATTTAATGTGAGCGTGCGTATATGTACGTATATATTTATATATCATCAGAGATCAGTGTGTATGGTCCCAATAATTGTACTTAAGTTAGATCTCAAACAAGTTGTACGCACCAGAAAGCGTATGAATACAAGTCAGAATTCACTTATTTTTTTATATTTTTTTTATTTATTAAATCATACAAAATTTTTTATTTTTTTTTGTACTCCCAGGAGTTGCAACAAACTCATTTTGGGACAGAAAAATATTTACACATAGGTATGTTAACAACAATAATATAGCAACAAATAGTAATAAAGTAACAGGTAATAATATGTACATAAAAACTGAAATAAGATAGCAAGCAAATATATGATACAAATCATACATCCGCTTGCCATCCTTTAAACAATCCATAATAAAAATTAAAAATAAAATTGTTATATTTACATATTGCAAGAAGGAAATATTTAAGGGAAAAAATAACTTAAAACTAAATTGATAGGGCAATATGCTTGCTGAATACGGCTTCTTAAGATGGTATGGACCTATTGTTCCGTACATATCGGCAGCTTTGCAGCTATCTGCTTTCTGTTCATTAACTTCTACCTTATATGTTTCGCTCTTTCATTCTTTGATGACGTTGATTGTAGAAAGTCAGAGAGGTTGATGCATGCCACGTATTGGAGATTCTTACGGAATGTACCAAATAAATATACAAATAAAGAATTATTTTACGAAAACAAACGGCAATCATGAATCGCATGTATTAAATAAATTGTTTATCTTTTATGTATGTGTATGTGTGTGCGCATGAGTATACTTATTAATATATAAATATGTATGTGTGTTTGTTTATATATATATATGTAGGAATATGTATATACACGTATCAATATATGTTTACTGGAAAAATTATATTAAAATTAATTAATATATAATTGCCTAGCTTGAAACGGAACATGTACCCATGTTAGCTAGGCAAAGTGTACAAAAAAGTGTGTAAATGATAAAATGAATCGGGTTGTGGTCCAGTGGCTAGTATCTTGGACTTACGGACCGAAAGTCCGTGGTTCAATTCCCACTCTCCCCAACTGGATTCCCATTTTCAAATAGTGAGTTATTTACAACTCGTTGAAAATGGCCGTCAAAATGAAATATTTGGGTCAATCATAAGAACGCAAATATTCCTTTTTTTTGTTTTTTTTTTTAATGTATGATCAAATAAATAAAAATAAGTAAATAAATGAAAATTATTTACAGTCTGCAAAACGTGATGGGTTAAACAATTCGTAAAGTAATGCAGACTTCAATTGTCAAATAAATAAATATATGTAAAAGTTTTTGTTTGTTTTTGTATGAGAGTAAGTGATTGAGTGCGGTAAGCATGTGACTCGCAGCCAGATATAATGAGTAGTAATTTATTTGAAAATAGAATTATTTCAATTAATGAAAACAACAATTATTATTTGGACAAAATCAATAAAAAAAATATTGTTTTGCATAGTTAGTGCCACTGCCTGGCAGATAGAATAAATATTTATCACGTGTCACGCTAAAGAGGATAATAAAATTATTTTAGAGAGTAGGTTTGAAGAGTCTAATTTATTATTTACTAATTTAAATAAATAGCATATTTAAGAAATATGCGTTTATTTTCAAGGATAAAAAATCCGTTTTGTTTAGATAATTGGCTGTAGAGATGCAAAGCGTTTTATTTATTGTGTATGCAGATAATTGGTAGAATTCCATATCAAAATTTGGTTAAGTATCAAAAATAACACAATTTTTTGGATTTAATTCTACTTTTATTTATTTAAAATACATGTGACGCGTTTTGCCCTGTTAAGACATTTTCAAACTAAATTAAATATTTACAAGGTTTCTTTATATACTAACAATAGTAGTTGTTTAATAATAGTGTTAATAGTTTATGTGAGGTACATATTTATTTGTTTATTAATTTTTTTTAATGAATTTTTTTAAATTTCTTTAATTTTTTATCTTTTATTTTGCACCACAACAATTAGAGTGGTGAATTACACCACAGAACACCCAAGCTTAAGAAAAATCAAATTTAATTTTTGTGTTCTCACCGGGAATCGAACCCGGAACCTTCCGTGTGTGAGTTAAGCATCTTGAGGCCGCCAACAAGTATTGAGTATTTTTATAAAGACCAAGAAAAGCAACATTATTAAAAATTAATTAGAATATGCTGAGAACGTTTTATTAGGTACATTATAGAAATATATAACAATCCTTCTTCTTCCAAGTTGGTCCCTCAATGCTAAGAAACGTGATCACCATAAACACTTCCGATAAGTCTGTTCCACTCTAGTCTGTCCTCAGCCCGATGAATTGATTCATCAAATTTTAGCCCCGTAGCCACCTTTATTTGGTCAGTCCATCTATATGGGATTCTACCCTGGATTCTCTTACCTTCAACTCGGCCAGACATTATTGCCTTTTATAGATTGTCTGGCTCACATCTAGAAATGTGTCCAAAAAAAGACAGTATCCTTCTCAAACACACCACTGATGACGAGTTGTAATATGGAGCTCTTCTAGTATCGATGCATTCGTCCTTCTGGCTGTCCAAGGTACACGGAGCAGCCTTCTCCAACACCACATCTTGAATGCATCAATCCTTTTGTATGCACGCATTGTCCACGTTTCAGCCAAATATAGGAAAACGGAGAATATCATGGCTTGAATCAACCGTTTTTTTGCGTTTATTGATATACCTCAATTTTGCCTAATCTTTTCCAAACGGTTCATTGATTCTTTGGCCATTTGAATCCTGAGACCAATCTCAGATCTGCATATGCCGTTGTTGGAGATAAGCGAGCCGAGGTACACAAAGTCATCTATCAGTTCAAGGTCTTGTACCTGTCTCGTCTTTAGGAAACTGCCAGCTCTGTCTACAATCATAAGCTTTGTCTTACTTTTATTTATTTTCAGACCCAAAGCCTCACTCTCCAACTCTATCCAACTGAAGGCTTCTGCTAGCTTGGTTTCATATTTAGCAATCAGTGTCGTGTCGTCAGAATATCTCAAATTTGATATTTGTTGACCTCCTATTTTGACACCACCATTCCACCTATCCAACGCTCTTCTCATAATATATTCACCGTAAAAGTTGAAGAGTTTTGGCGACAAGATGCAACCTTGACGCACACCTCTCTTTGCTTTAAATGGAGCTGACAGTGCATTTTCCATCTTTATTCTTGCTGACTCATCCATATATAAATTTTTCATCAGTAATGTGAGATGCTGTGACACCCATCTCTAGCATGATCTCAATCATACGTTGCCAACATACACATTCAAAGGCTTTTGTGTAGTCAATAAAACACAGTAACAAACAAATAACAATCCTTAATGCTAAATACCCATAAACTATTATGCACCTATATAATTAAAGAGCAATTATTGTTAGTAGGTAAGGAAACTTTGTAAATATTAAAGTTATTTTGCTCATGTCCTAACAAGATAAAACACGTCACATATATTTGAAAAAATAAAATTAGAATTGAATCCAATAAAAGTGTATATTGGATACCTTACCAAAGCAAAGCGTTTTATAATTTTTAAAATCTAGGTATTTTATAAGTGTCCGTTGACAGAATAAAAGGATCGACGATGCGAATGTTGGTGGATGCAGAAAACGAGAAAGACCGATGGCATGATCAAATCCAACTAATGACTGAAGATGGACATGTCAAAAGAAGGAATTATTTACGTGCTTTTATCAGATGTATGAACGGGTGCAACTTATATTAACACCAACAACGTTAAAAAAACACAATATCTTGAAGAACAGAAAATTGTCGTGCAAATGACGTATAACGTTTACCATTTCGTTTAACTTTTAGTACTAATTTTAAAATTTAGAAAAAAACAGACACAACTTATGTTAGCATCCAATACTATTTAACAATATGATACTTTTGTATTACTTATAACACCATAGTTAGTTTTTTATGGGTAAATACAATTTTTGAAAGATTAAAATAATTATATTTAAAGACAGCTCTGTAAAGTTTATTACGAAAGCTCAATGACCTTATTTTGTTATGGCTTCCTGTAATACTGGTTAAATTGTTTTATTTTTATTGAATTTTGTTACGGTCATTATATTTAAATGTGCAAAATAAATATTCTAATTTAAAATAAAAACAAAACGTTCCTAAAAATAATTTTGATTTTGGTTCTCGGTAATTAATCGGAGTATTCTGGTAGCACGAAGACCCTTGGGCTCTGTAAGAATGAAAATACAACCTGCCATGTTGTTCCAACCTCTGCGTGAATTTTGTCACGTCCTGAAATAAATAATATGAAAATTGCTTCTGTATCGACGGGGGATGGTCCCGAAAGGCCTTCGCAATGGTAGAATAACAAAAGCGATATGCGAACCACCCTAACTTCTGCCTGAAAATATATTTACAACTGAAATAAACGAATCTGAAAGAAAGGCAAAGCCATTCCAGCTGAAATAAAAATATTATCATAAAATATTTTATTTGTTGGAGGAAAAACCTTTAAGAAATCAAACTGGTGCGTATTTCATAATGGATTATGTGTGATTTATTATGACGTCAGACAAGTTAACTACAAAAAAAACGACATTTTAAATCACCAACATATTAGAAATATGTTTTACTAAATCTTTTGATTCCTTTTGTGATCATTTTTTTTTTGTTTTTTATTTTTTACTTTTATATCAAATTGCATTAAAGTATTGGTAAATACGCATTTTATTGAAACATATTTTTATTTCTTATTTTTTCGTGATAATATATGCTTGCTTGTTGATTAATTTAACTAAAAAATGTCTTTCTTGCTTACCGTAACACTTTATTTGTTGTTTGCTTCACAGAATTTATTTCATAAGCTTATATCTTTGCATTTTTTGTTTATATGCTTACTGTTTTTTCTTGCATACTTTAGTTATTATTGTTTTTTTTTTTTTACATTAGTTTATCTCTTCAATTCTATAAACAGACAAAAACTCTTATTACTTTGGAAAATAAAAAAAATGTCCTCATAAAAAAGAAAAACACAAAAAACTTTCATATAAAAAACCACGTTCTAAAAGCCAGATTCTCAGCAGACGTCTTTCTCTTGAGCCAGATAAGTTTTTTTGGATTTTTTATATTTAATGGGAGCATATTATACATTTTTAAATATAGTAAATTGTACTCTAGTCTCTTTTTCCCGTATTTATTTAGGGAGAGCTTGTCCTAACTTACAAACCTATAGTCCTTAAAATGTAACACGATTAGAATGACAGTTGTCAGAAAAAGTGACGACATAACTTTGTAGTAACGTCAAATGTGTTATTTATATTGACACACGAAAAATCATTTGTATCTGGTGTGTTAATTTATTTTTTTAATACAATGCTTAAAACATTAATAAACATTAAAATATAAAATCAGCTTTAAAACTAAATGAAACCTAAAGTAAACTTCATTATTAACAACGTTCTTACAAGGTTACATCATTTTGCAAAAACGTTAGAGATGGGACAAGTTGATTCATGTAAATTGATCGAATAAAAAAATAATTCATTTGATGTTGTTCATGAAAATAATATAAATGTCTAATTTTTTGGTGAATAATTGTGTTAAACACTATAATAGGCTTGTTTTTGCGTTTTTTTTTTTTTAATTTTCGGAAACAGAGTTTAATATTTGCATAAAATAACTGATAAAATCGATGTGATCAGTATCACTGATCACTAATGAAATAAGTTTGACAGCTGTCATTCTAATCAAGCTATATTTTAAGGACTATAGTTGACTAATCTATTAATTTGTAATATTTTGAGTTTGTCCAAATTTTTGTAGACAAGGACTGGATTCAACTCCCTGGGGAGCTGTTTATATTAACATATTACAACAGAGATGAAGAGCATTTCAGAGAAGGTAATATAGAAGTCAGGCATCTACAGGGCTTATTTAATATGTTAATATAAACAGCTCCCCTGGCAGTTGAATCCAGTCCTTGTCTACAAAAATTTGGACAAACTAAAAGTATTTTTGATAAATTACCTGGTCCATGAAGAAGTATAGAAATTGAAAAAATAATATTTTCAGGCGTTGCCTAGTATGTAGGTGAAATAATTCAATTAGATGAATCTCACCCGCATAAATAAAGGTTTCAGCTCTTTAACTTCACAAACATCAACAGATGAAAGAATTGAAGGAATATAGATGTTCAAATATAGGCAGAATGGTGAATGTTACACAGTGTGTAAAGTGGCCACTTGAACCAGCCATTGACAGGTCATAATCCTACCTCTCACATAGAAAACAAAGTGTAAAAATCAATAACTTCATATCAAATAGCTTCCTAGTAACTTCTGGTATACCACAGGGTGCCCACTTGGCCCCTCTTCTATTTAATCTGTTTGTTAATGATGCTGCTAATGTTTTTTCTTTTACAAAATTCTGGCTTTTTGCTGACGATAACAAGATACTTAAGCTAATTAAAAATATTGATGACTGTGTCAGACTCCAAGAAGACATAAATGCATTTCATACTTGGTGCAAAACTAATAACATGGAACTTAACATCGATAAATGCAAAATTATTTCATACCATAAATGTAAACATCCTTTTATTTTTGATTATAAACTTAATGGCCAAGTTCTTTCGATTGTCACCTCTATAAGAGATCTTGGAGTGATCCTAGATAATAAACTAACTTTTCTGGAACACTTTGATAATATAGTAAACAGATCCTTAAAAATTTTAGGCTTTATTAATAGAACTACGTCTGATTTCCAAAGTATGCTTACACTTAAAACACTTTATTGCTCTTTAGTTCGCCCTATTCTTGAATATGCATCTGTAATCTGGTCCCCTCATTATGCTGTTCATATCAAGCGCCTTGAATCAGTTCAACATCGTTTTATAAGAAAAATTGCATGGAAGATGGGATTGGAAAGAGGAGACTATTCATATTCTGATATGGAGAGGTTTTTAAGCATATCAAGTCTTGAAAAACGCAGATGCATTGCAGATATAATCTGCATGTATAAAATTATGAACTGTCTCATTGATGCCCCTGAAATTTTGCAAAAGATTCTTTTTAACGTTCCCACCCGTAGACTAAGAAATAATGAAATGCTTTTCCTCGGTCACTACAGGACCAATTATGGTGCACAGTCGCCTTTGCCCAGAATGATCAGGCGGGTGAACGATCATCAAGATCTTGATTATTATGGTGTAAGGATGTCTTTCTTTACAAATCAGCTAAAGAATCTGTATAGTTAGCCTATGCTTTTTACTTAATCTAAAAAATCTATCATCTGTCTTTGCTGCTTATTTCTGTTCCTTATATTTTTTTATTCCTTTGTAAAAATTTCTTTTAATTGTAATGTTTATAATGGACTTTGTCCGTAAATAAATAAATAAATAAATAAATAAATAAGCCCTGTAGATGCCTGGACTTCTTTATTACCTTCTCTTAAATGTTCTTCATCTCTGTTGTAATATATTAATTTGTACATAAAACCTTGTTTATCTGAGCATTTAAAATATTTGCTGTGATTGTTTGTCAATTTAACAAAGATTGTAGGTACAAATTCACATGACATGTTTAAGTTCGGTTCATCCATTTTTTATTAGTAAATCTAATAGAAATTTTACGGCATTACGGCGTATTAATTAATGTAACTGTTCCTATTACTAAAAAATAATAAAATAAAATTCAATCAATATCAATTCACCCTACGTTTTTAATTTTCCCTTGAAGATTTTCACGGTCTGAAATGAGCATTTGTAGGAAAAAACATAGACAAGAAAAAAAGAGACATAGCGCTCATTTGTACTGAGACGGCGCTCAACAAGTGTCGGTGGAATTTGTTTATGAAAGAAAAAAGCAATCTCATTAATGTCCTTATAAAAGAAACTTGCTTCTTTTCGATAAAAAGCATTCTATAAAAATCTTTTGTGTTTCTCCTAACTAAGTGATCAGTATTTTGTTTTCTTCCATAAAAACTTTCTTTCAATTCGAAATGTTGACTGAGTTTTTTTATTTGTATATTAATGCACTTTGAAAGATTCTTTAAAAACGAATAGTACATAATTTATATAAATATAGTTCAGTTTAGTGCCAAAATAGGGCATTGATTGCCAACAAAAATTATGGTACATACTTGCAATACAAAATAACCTACAATACAATATAATTTATTTGTTTATTAACGGATGTTATCCATATATACAATTTATAGGTTTCAAATATAACAATAAAAAAATAGTTTAATTTTTTTTTATTAAAGGGAGCAGTGACAAACATAAGGAACATCAAGACAAGATTTAGACAATTTATTTAGTGCTAGTTTAAATCATTGTAAACTTAAACCAAAAAAGTCCAAATTTTGTCTTGAGCTAACAATACGATAAAGACGGGTCATTGGAGAATTAAGGCCATAGCTTGTTCTATGCTGATCGATGAACAGTACTTTATTGTTTCTCAACCTACGAGTCGAAATATTGAAAAAAATATCCCACCCTCATGATTTTTTTTTGTGGCAAAAAAAAATAATATTAAAACAGAATAACGATGCTACGTCGCAAAAGACTAAGATATCGTTGTATTTTTCTCATCGATCAGCATAGAACAGGCCATAGCTTGTTCTATGCTGATCGATGAACAGTACTTCATTGTTTCTCAACCTACAAGTCAGAATATTTAATATTATTTGTTCCAGCAATGATGGAACATCTATTATACCATTTTGTATGCCGAACATATATATGGAATCAATATTAGTTCTACGTTTTTGTAGACTAGAAATATTTAACATTGACTCTCTATCAGCATAAGAATAATTACCTCTCTCTAGTCCAAGCATCCACGCTACAAAGTAAGCGATATTGGACTGATTCAATGTGATTTATGCGATTATTATAGAATGGAGACCAGACTACGGAGGCATATTCTAGAAGAGAGCGAACAGTTGAGCAATAAAGAGTTTTGATTGTACGGACATTAGTAAAATCAGAGGATATTCTGCTTATGAAGCCAAGTTATTTCAGTGATTTATTTACTGCATTATCTAAATGCTCATTGTATGTCAGTTATAGTCCAAAACAACTCCCAAATCTGTGATGGACTTAATTACATCAATTTTGGAGTTTTTTATTAGGTACTTGAACCCTCTACTTGGTTGATTAGAAAGAACTAATTACAAAGTTAAAAATAATTCGTATTTATTAAAATCATTTAAAATATTTTAGTCATACATTTTCAAGAAACTTCGCTCTACTATTTAATGCTCTAATTTCTACCGCGTCTAAGAAAACATTTTTTATATCCAATTTCTCATAGCGCTGAATTTTTTCATTGATACATGTAATATATCCATACCATTATAAATGCGAAATTGTGTTTATCTGCAGTTACAATTTTTTTTGCATAGGGATAAACGAAAAATTGACTAAAAAAATATCTCACCCTCATGATTTTTTTTTGTGGCAAAAAAAAATAATATTAAAACAGAATAACGATGCTACGTCGCAAAAAACTAAGATATCGTTGTATTTTTCTCATCGATCAGCATAGAACAGGCCATAGCTTGTTCTATGCTGATCGATGAACAGTACTTCATTGTTTCTCAACCTACAAGTCAGAATATTTAATATTATTTGTTCCAACAATGATGGAACATCAATTATACCATTTAGTATGCCGAGCATATAGATGGAATCAATATTAGTTCTACGTTTTTGTAGACTAGAAATATTTAACATTGAATATATATCAGCATAAGAAAAATTACCTTTCACTAGTCCAAGCATCCACGCTACTTTTTAAAGCAAGCGATGTTGGACTGATTCAATGTGATTTATGTGATTGACATAGAATGGAGACCAGACCACGGAGGCATATTCTAGAAGAGGGCAAAAAGTTGAGCAATAAAGAGTTTTTATTGTACGGACCACAGATATGTTCGGACAGTAAAATCAGAGGATATTCTGTTGATGAAACGAAGTAATTTCCGTGATTTATTTACTGTTTTATCTATATGCTCATTGTATGTAAGTTTAAATTTTGGAGATTTCTATTAGGTACTCGAAGGAAATCGGTATATATGTATACATATACACATTTAAATAATAATATTATTTCTTTATAACGAAAATGAAAAAAACATTTAAAAGTAAATTACTCGATACGTTTATTTAAAATTAAAAAAAATAAAAACAAAGTTAAAAAAAAGTAATCAAACTAATTTATATTTTTGTGATTTTTATTTTATATGGTTTAAAATTATCTCATCCAAGTAAACTAAATAATCGAAAATAAAGTAAGAAAAAATAATTATTAAAAAAAAAGATAATTTAATACTTCAGATAAGTATGTGTAAGCTCTTTGATAAGTAATTCTACTTGGTGATTTTTCAAAATGCGTGTATCTAAATTTGTTTTTTAAAACTAACTGTCACGAAAATGCTGTTTAAGCAATAAAACTGAACATTGATTATTAATAGCTTGCGGATTAAAGTATCACAAGTGATTTTTTTCTATAATTAATTAGGTACAATGAACTTCCACCTATAATGTTCACTAACAAACTTGAACTCCGTTAAGTAACCTTAAAGTTTTCATTAACAGTTCACAACAATAAATATCACTAGCCAAATTTTTCATTTTACCATCAAAATTATGGTTAAAGGAAGTATTGTTGAAAATGATTTATGTTAAGCTTAAGGCCACCAGCTAACAGTTATTAAAGAACGTGGAAAACAGTTTCAAAGAAAAAAACACATTACCCAACAAGCCCATATGAATCGCTTCGTCCTCATTTTTACAGTTAAAATTATTAATTTTAAAAATGGAATATAATTTTTTTATCAAAGGCAATGTTTGTATGTGTGTTTTCTATAGACTGTATTACAAAAATACATTACAAATTCGTTCAGGGGAAAAGCACCAAGGGACAAGGGACGCTGTACTGGTGGGTCATCAATAACAATATTTCGGATGTATTCAGCGGAGCTTATGGAGCAGTACTGACTTGAGAAAAGTTGAGATTGTTGGTCGGCGACATGATATCCTGGTGATGTGTAGTAAGTGATGTTTACATGCTTCACTCGGGGGCAAACGTGGCAATTATTATTTTCTTTCTTTTCTCTTTTTACTAATTAATTATTATTTTACCTAATATAATTGGTACTGTACATAAGATTAAATGATAAAAAAACATTTTTAATTAAAGAAAAAAAAACATTTCTTACAAAGTTACTATAGCAGGGACAATGTGACTTCAATTTTAATTTCTTATTGTAGTATTATGTATCAGTAAAAATGCAAGTCATGTAAATCCAATATTATTTTGAAAAAAATGTTTTGAAAGTTCAGTTATTATTTAATTAACCATTAAATAAAATGTAGTAAATAAATCAACTTACCATTTTTTCAAGTTGGCTTAGTAATGTTTATTATAAAAAAAAGTTTTTTTCGTTACAAACTTTGAACTTTACTTATATTAGAAGTAGTAATTTTGACTTAGTTCTTTTTCGCAGAATACCCATGAACTACTGAACCGATTTACGAGCTGTTATTTAAGAAATGACGAGATTCGGCTCGGGCATGTTTTTAACTCTCAAAATCTTCAATTTATAAAATAAGAAAGTTATTTTTATATTCATCGTTCACCCGTGCTATTCAACGAAAATGTATGTACTAAAAAATTGGAAAAATGTTATTTTATTTAAATAAAAAGTTTGTTCTTAATGTTAACAAACAACATTCATTTTTTATGGCTCTCAATCTGATTATTTCTTTAAATTCTTTTCATTTCAACACATTTATTTACTTCCTCAGGATTTTCACAGGAGGATCAGGAATGCTAAAAAAATAATAACTGATATTGAATACATTTTTGAAAACTACATTCCTACATAAAGTGCACAACTGTTAGTAAAAGAGAAGAGTTTGATATTTGCAAAAGGAGTTCCATATTTGAAAGTTTGGAATCCAGACATTAACAAGTATCTATGTACCTACTTACCAATGAAAAGTTACACTATATTTTTTACGTTTATCCTTTAGGTTTTCACACGCTTTCACGATACAATCAAGCATTTTGGTTTCAAATTAAATGTCAAGCTCACATAGAAACCGAGTTGGTAGTTAAAGAACTATCGAATACGCGTTGAGCATGATTGAGTGTTTGGGCATAAGTTTAGTGTCATAATTTTAGAGGGCTCAGGTCAGTCTATGTGTATTAGTATAGGCCGATGATTTTAATTAATTGAAATATTTTTACTCGTTTTAATTAATTTATTTATTTACAAACATAAGTTTTTTCTACATTATTTGAGACATAAGTCTTAACTCCATGAGACTAATAGTCCTGTGTTGAGATGGGACGAGCAATTAGTTGACAGAGAGACATGCGTTTATCACCACAAATGTAGGATCAGAAACATAAAAATATTTTTTTAATAACATATATTTACCACATCAATATTGTAAGCAGTAAACTCAAACATTCGGAAAATCATCAACGAGATTCCTACTCAAATCCCAATGGTAACTTATATTTATTAATTTTATTTATTTTCTTTTATTTAGGAAACATACAGTATGGTTACAAATGTATTATAAAGTTAAGTATTGTTGAAATTGTTTAATCCTAAGAGTAAACGCGCTCTGATTTTTCTTCATATAAAGGTATTCCTATATTTTATTCCTAGACTATAGTACTAGAGCAGTTATTTTTACCCACTATAGGTATTTACAGTTAGCGTGTCTCTATTGCTTTGTTTTTTTGATAAATTGTTTGTTATGGGAACTAAAACCATCCAAGAACCCGTAAAACATTCAACATAAATTTCTACGATATATAAACTACAAACTCAACATTCCAATTCAAAATGTGAATTATGACTATTTATGAACACTGTTTAACCTACCAACACTTTCTGAAAGAAGAACTATTAATGATCTCATTGTACTGTATAAAATTGTAAACTCTCTTTTTGACGCACCAAAAATACTTGAATTGATTAATTTTAGAGTACCTGCTGTCAACACTAGGAGTACTTTATTGTTTCATTGCTCCAGTACTTCTTCCAACCAACAAAACAATTGATTGATACCAAGACTGCATAGGTTAGGTAACACTTATGGAACGGCTGCAGACATCCTGTCCAATTCTTTACCATCTTATCAGTCCACAATATCAAGTTTATTTGTAGGTGCTCGTCAAACTATTATTGACAATTCAATTTCATAAATTAAAAAAAATACTTACTTGTTTATTTTTATTACCTTATACTGGTTTTTTATTTTTTACTATTATATAAAATTGCACTGTAGTATTGGCAAATACGCATTTCATTTAAACATATTTTTATTTCTTATTTTTTTGTGATAATATATGCTTGCTTGTTTATTAATTTAACTTAAAAATGTCTTTTTTTTTATTTTTAATTATTTTAATAAATTTATTTATTACTTTTAAAAGTAATATTAGGTCAGTTAGGATTCTTCTATCAGAAAGTCTTAAAAGATTTGCCAAAGACAACAATTGATTATAATTAAATAAAGCAGCTGGAATATGAAGTTTAAAATTTATATATTTTAGAAATTTCTTCTGGACGCGCTCGAGTGAATCAGAATGTACACGATAATGGGGCGACCAGACTGAAGAAAGATATTCAAAACGACTTTTAACCAGGGAGCAATAAACTGACTTGGTTGGTGTGATACTTTCAAATTTATTAGTCACCCTACAAATAAATCCCAACATACTTAGCGCCTCCTTTGAAATCTTGTCAATATGTTTGATAAATGTAAGTTTATCATCAAAAATTACGCCAAGATCCCTTATGAAATCAACTCTTTCAATTGTTGCGTGGTTCAACAAATAGTTAAAAGTTAAAGGTTTCCTACCTTTAGAAAAGGAAATAACCTGGCATTTATCTATATTGAAATGATACAAGAAATGTTTATAAAGTTTTGCTCCTTTAATAAATAGAAAGGTAAAATATTTTTGTACAATACAAGAAAGAGAAAAGAAAATACACTCAAAAAGATGATAAGGTACTTTTTTATTTTATAGTAATTAAAAAAGGAAATAAAAAATACAAAAAAAAAACCTGAAAGAAAACCTTATTATTAAAGGGCAACAAAATATATCATAGAAAAAAAGAGTTAAAATCTTTCGTTTCAATCCAAGGAAGTACGTGTTTTTTAACAGAAATAATATAGATAAATAGCCTCGTTTTTTTTTTTTTTTTTAATAAAAGAAATATTTGCGTTCTTATGATTTACCTAAATATTTCATTTTGAGGGCCATTTTCAACGAGTTGTAAATAACTCACTATTAGAAAATGGGAATGAAGTTGGAGTAGAATAGGATTCGAACCTCGGACCTTTGGTCCGTGAATCCGGGACACTAGCCACAGGACCATAACCCGGTTTTACAATGTAGTATTTCTTACACACGATTCCTTCTTTGACTTGATCTATTTTAATTACTTGTAAATAAATTTTGGTTTTTAAATATATATTTTAAGCAAAGAAAACAACATATTTGTCTTATATATAAAAGTTTAGCTTTTTGAAACAATTGGCTTCCCAATCCCTCTTTAGGGAAAAGTGCGATTTTTGTGAAGCATTATTTTTAAGATAAATTTTTGAACCATTTTAATGGTTTAATCTGGTTGTTATAAGCTCCTTCGTCCAATTATTGCAAAGAAAAGCAATGACTGTACAATCGCATAATAAACCATTTTAATAGTATTTAGCTAAGCGTGAACGTTTGAACACATAGGTTAAATATCTAATTTTATTAACAATTATTTCAAAATGATTACTCCCAGGTATTTTATGCACCTTTCAGACCTCAGACTTAGCAATTATTACATATTTCAAGATAACAATATTTACTATAAAACATTACAATAAGGGAAGAAGAAGGGGAAGAAGATTTTGAGTTTTAAAATGGAATAAACAGTGTTTTATTGCAAGTAAGAAAAAGAAGATTTCGATCTCACCACCCCTTGATAATAGTTTTACATATATTGTTATTTTAGCAGTTTCCTTTCCTAGGTATCACTTTGTACAACTATTGCTGTATTATCCACATAAAAAACGACTTTACCAGGGACAGCTATATTACAAAGATCATGAATATATGTATATATAAGAATCAACAAAAGGGCAATAACCGTTTCTTGTAGGACTAAACTATATACTAGTATATACTCAAATCTAGCAATAGCAAAGCATCACCAGGCTCAGCTCATTTTGCTAAAATTTTTAATAAACCAACCTAAAAACAGAAATACCTTAATGCCAAGAAAATTTGCCTTAAATTATATTTAATACTTTCAATCATTTCCGAAACGAAAAAATAATCTTTTTTATTTTTCAAAGAAATTTTAAAATATATCATTCATTTGAGAGAAAGAGATGTTATCTTATTAGATCACACACCAAAAAACTATTAATTATCAAAGAACTTGTAAAACGTTTGTACTGGATTTTATTCACGGAATTTGTATTGCATTTAAATCAAATTTAAAAAAAATATTTGTCATAAAACTTTATAATTGTATAAAATATATTTTATGTACTGAATTTTAAAGTAAAGGTTTTAAAGAAATTTGAAAATTATAACAGTATTTTTGTATTTCAAAAAGCATGTAAAATATATGTAGTATATTTTGTTTTCTAAATTTTATTGATAATTATTTTTTGTCTAAAAGCAAGTTAATTAAAAAAATATATATTGTACTGAATTCTATTGTACCTACATACATTATGAAAATAAAAGAAAAAAGTTATTTGACAAACTTGTAAAATATTTTGCTCGGCACGGGATTTCCCAGTGAGGAATACATTATAATCAAATGATGTGTATTATTTGTTGACCTATGGTATAATGGTCAGCGAGCTTGCCTGCCATGCAAGAGGTCACAGGTTCGATTCCCGACATGATTGACATGGAATAAACAGTAAACCTCTCTAACAACAAGTTTTCACTTTGTTCGAGAGGTAAAAACGTTATTATGAATTATGTATGTACCAACGACTTTGAATTGAATACTTATTTTGTAAAAAAAATAATTCAATAAACATTAAAAAAATATATACATCTGAAAGGGTGTTTTTACACAAGAATATTTCATAGTCCCTGGACTGGCACCTGAAGCGTTAGATTAACCATTACTTTCATGTTACAAAAATGATCAAGATATGCTGCGATTGGTGCACCAATGCAGTGCCTTATATATCATTGGGTGCAGAAAGGGAATAATGGCAATGTAAATTGTATATCTGTACATAAAGTTTTCTAAGGTGTAAAAAAATAAATATGCTTTTGAGTGTCTTCGGTGCTGGTTACCCCAAAACGACACATTATTTTTTATGTTTTGTATTTCATAAAAAGTAAAAATAAATCTTGAATCATTAAAAACTTAATTACTACAAAAAAGGATTTAATCAATAAATAGGATAAGTACTTAAATCCAGTTCATAGTAGATTAATGAAATTGTCGACTTTTAAGTAACGCCGAGCTTTAAATAACTAAGTCGTTTGGAGGGTTGAACCAAAATTGAGAAAGAAAGGGTGATAAGTAATCAGAATAATTACCACCCCAAAAGCAATCAGTGCGAGAGAGATGGAAAAGGAATCTGACCTTTTCTAATTGGTTCTGTTAAAATCTTTTTTCTTTGAAATAGGAATTAATGGTGGCATAATTTGAGAAAAACAATTCAAATAATCTTTACGATTTTTAGAGCCGTCTTTAACGAAGGTAATTCCGTTAAATTTTAGACTGTGAAAGTCACATTTGATGAAAGATTTTGATATAATAGTATGTTTTTCTTTAAAATAAGTTAACTTTTCAGACATATTTTTTAAATATCTTTTTTTTAAATTTATTCAAAAATCATATAACACAAATTATTTTACAAGTTTAATACGTTGAATTACATTCCCAGGAGTTACAACAACTCAATTTAGGACATAAATAATATTAACATTAAAAAAATAACAGATATTGAGTACAACAAAGAAACAAAGCAAGTTTAGCACCTTTATAACTCTAAATATAGCACAACAATATATACGCTAAAACCTTTTTCTATACAAACAGAATAAATATATTAAAAAACGCTTTTGAGAATAAAAAAGTAGTGAATCTACTAAGTGAGATAAAGTCATTAACATCACATGCCATACAGATGATGCAGATGGCTGCACTATGGAGTGATGATGATAACATATCCATCTCAGTAAACATCTGGATGCCTAAGAAATGTCGTATAGTACAATGAACACATGATTATTGGAAACATAATTCGGATATACAAAACGTATATCCGAATTATTTATTTAATTTAGTAAGAAATATGACTCATCTTTAACTGATCATTCGATAGAACTCAGCCATCATCAACATCGACCCTATCTTCACCCGATGGTGCATAGGGTACAGCATTAGCGTTTGAAACTGAAAACCGAAAATAATTCAAAACAATTACTTTTAAATTCTTCACAGAGCACGAATTATGTCAACCAAAAACGTCTTTGTCTCAGAGACATCTCTTATTTATCGCACAGACAGTGTTCAATATTTTAAAAGAGTATATTAAGCTCTCAAGGACAAATCTATTTTCAAGAGAGGAATTAAGGAGTGGATTTTCTTTAGTGGGAAAAATTTGAGTGGGAAACTCCTTGATGATTTTTCGAATGTTTGTGTTTACTATTTATCATATTGATATGCCATATATCTGTTTAATTTTAATTTATTTATATTCTATATTTTTGGTCATATACGCATATGTCTGTGTCAACAAATTGCTCGTCACAATTTAAGAGAGGACTTTAAATCCCATAGAGTTGGAACCTGTATACCAAATTATGTGTAACAATATTGTCTGTTTGTTTATAAATGAATATATAAATCATAATAAAATAAATAAAACAACTTTGTTTTTAACCACTAACATTTTTTTTTCCACCGACCGGTTTCAAAGTAAACAAGCTTCTTCGTCAAGGTTTACGTAACTTATGAATTAATTCTTATTTTATTTTTATCACGTTTAGTAAATACTACACGTGGATCCAATAAATCAAGTTTTTTTTCCTTATAAGGGTGGTAATTTGATATCAATATTTTCGAAGCTAGACAGTAGAGGACTAAAAAAAAAATTTTGTTTATTTGGTTATTAATTACTTTTTTCTTGTTATGAATCACTTTTTTGTTTTCTAAGACTACTAATAATAATGGATATAATGAGAATTGATGAAATATTAAACTTAAAAAAGGCGCTAACTTATGAATGAATATTTTTATTCTACTCCCACAGTAAATAAAGACAACCCACCTAAACAATGGAGGCGGATTCTTTGTATAAATGTCATTTTTTCAAAATAATTATCTTATTCTCTACCATCAAACATTAAACCGGCTTTCTACACAACTAATAATATAGAAACATTGTTAAAAAATCACAAAGACAAAGTCCATAAATATAATAAATCTGGGATAAACCAATGAAATTGTAATGATAGCGATTCAATCTACATTGGAAAAACTAAAAGAAATTTTAATATAAGAGTAACAGAACACTTAAGATGCTTAAATAATAATATTTTTTCTGAATTCG
Organism: Micrasema longulum; assembly: GCF_059751315.1. Lineage (NCBI taxonomy): Eukaryota > Metazoa > Arthropoda > Insecta > Trichoptera > Brachycentridae > Micrasema > Micrasema longulum. The sequence goes on along the minus strand of NW_028277428.1, from coordinate 261,866 downwards.
CAAATCATCTGAGAAAAAATAATCATAACTTCAATAAAGACACTGAATTAAAAGTACTTTATTTTGAAAATAAATTAATAAAATTAAACAACTTAGAAATCTTAGAAATTAAAATAGCGATTCATAATAAGAAAGAAAAAAAATAACAAAATAAACAATATTTCTTTAAGTCCTCTCCTGTCTAGCTTCGAAAATATTGGTTTCAAATTACCATTATTGTAAGGAAAAAAGACTTGATTTATTGAGTCATTTAGTATGTAGTAAACAGCATAAAAATAAAATTGGAATGAATTCATTAGTTACGTGAACCTTAACGAAGAAGCTTGTTTGCTTTGAAACCGGTCGGTGGCAAAAAAAATTACAAAAATTTATTTTATTTTATTATAATGAATCACCACAATGTAAATGCCTCAAATATAAACTTTATAAAATAAATTATAGGTTGTTAGCCCAGTAAATGCCAGTTTTAAAACGTTTACCTTCTCTGTTGCAACAAAGTTAGATCTAAATTACTACCTAGGGAGGAAATCCAGCCAGTCTGCAAACATTTGGATATACTCAAAACATTGTTGTGCCTAAGGTTAACTTACAGTGACTTGAGGAAGTCTTTCAGGCAGTATGTTGAAGGTTAAACAGTGCATAAATTTATATTACTCTATCTTGTCAAATTATTTTACTTGAAAAATTTCACATTATCCTTAATTCTTGCTTTCATCAAAATTATCATTACCTGATTGTTTTCCTGGGATAACAATTTCAAACGGTATTTTCAGGGTAAAATAAGGAGGGGTAGAATCCTTACAGAACAGAGCCAGAAATAAAAGCCTTCTGCCTTAAACGATAAGTTATTGGTCCCGAGGGAAACAAATACTGTAGAAATTACCGAGAGCGAGTTTCGGAAGAAATCTCTGGTGTTTGAGAATTGGTTATTTATTGATAAACATTTTTTCCAATAATTAATATTTAAGGTGGTCAAGAGGTGATTTAAAAAATAACAATTAAAATTTTTATTTTATAATTCAAACATTGATAAGGTAACACACAAAATAAAACCCAGAATCAAATGCAGAACCGTTCAATTTTATGACCAGCGTCGGTAACATTTTCGGCAGAATAAGTTGAAAATAAGGAGACAGATTGTAGACTTTTTTTTATAATATAAGTAATTGTCAGATCGAATCTAGATTACGTTTGAAGAATGTACATTTAAATGCTTCTAGTCTGCGAATAAGATCGTACAGTACATTTTATCTTCTCACCTTCAATAATAATATCGCGCATTTTAATGCATTATCACTTTGTAAAAAAAAAAAAAATATACATAAAGTAATGTTGATACCGGAATATTCAATTTTTTTTTTCTTTTAAATGGGAGTTGCTTTATTATTTACCTTGCCTATAATATACAAGGTTTATATTTAAAAAAGTGGATTTTTCTGCAATTAAATATCTTTAAATTTATCCCAACTATTGAGATCAGGAGGGATATATTAATGTGGGCTAATCAGGAACTTCTCAACATTTGCTCACGTGGAGAGGAAACGACTTAAAACTCTTCAAGAGAAGCCGGCCTGTTGGCAGTAGTCAACGGGCCTTCCGTTTTACTAGAGGAACACACTCAATAATATTTTGAATAATAATGGAAGAACTGTAACTAAATTTACAAAATCAAATAGTCCTTTATGTTAGGTAAAATTGTAATAACCAGTTATAATAACATATTACAACAGAGATGAAGAACATTTAAGATAAGGTATTATAGAAGTCTTGGAATCTACAGGGCGTATGACCAATCATTGGCTGGTTTAAGTGGCCACTTTACACACTGTGTAACATTCACCATTCTGCCCATGTTTAAACATCCACATTTCCTCAACCCTTCCATCTGTTGACTTTTTTGAGCTGAAACCTTCATCATGTGGGTGAAATTTATCCGGCTGAACCAATTTACCTACTTAACAACGCCTAAAAACAAACTTTCAATTTTTATACTTCTCTTTTTACCAGTTAGTAAATTCAACAATGTTTTGAGTATGTCTAAATGTTTGCAGACAGGCTAGATTTTCTCCTTAGGGAGTTATTCAGATTTGTGCAACAAATGAGGGAAAACATTTGGGAAAACAAAAAAATGGTGAATGTTACATGGTGTGAAAAGTGGTAACTTAAACCGGACAATGACAGGTCACACGCCCTGTAAATGCCTAGACTTCCATATTCCTTTCTCAAAAATGGAGGAAATCCAGCCTGTCTGCAAACATTTGTACATATTCCAAACATTTTTGTATTTGTGGACGGGCTTAATTTATTCTCCATGGAGTCATAAAGATCGGATTTTTTTGCAACAGCGGAGGAAAAAAAAACTGCCCATCTTTAAACGTCCACAATTTAAAAACATTTTTTTTTACCTGTCCTTGGCTGTTTTAAGTGGCCTCTTTACGCTTTGTGACGTTAACTATTCTGCCTGTGTTTCAACATCTACATTTCCTTAACTCTTCCATCTGCTGATTTTGTGAAGTAAATGAGCCTCATCTTTTTTAATGTAGGTGAGATTCATCATACTAAATTATTTCACCTAATAGGTAACCCATGAAAACACTAATTTGTATACTTCTTTTGCCACTTTGTTTAATAAAAAATTTTCAAATTTATTTCAACAGAGAGGGAAAACATTATTGATAAGGGAATATGGAAGTCTAGGCACTTACAGGGCTTCTGACCTGTCATTGGCTGGTTCAAGTGGCCACTTTACTCACTGTGTAACATTCACCATTCTGCCCATGTTTAAACATCCACATTTCCTCAACTCCTCCATCCGATGACTTTTGTGAAGTAAAGGAGTTGAAACCTTTATTGTGTGGGTGAGATTCATTCAAACATGGGCAGAATGGTGAATGTTACACAGTGTGTAAAGTGGCCATTCAAACCAGCCAATTATAGGTCATAAGCCTTGTAAATTCCTAGACTTTAATATTCCCTTACCAAAAAAGTTTTCCCTCTCTGTTGAAATAAATTTTAAAATGAATAACTCCCTAGGGAGGAAATACAGCCAGTCTGCAAGCATTAGACATACTCAAACATAATCAAAAATGTTTTTAGTAAGCCCAAATATTCGTAGACCGTCTGGATTTTCTTTTAGGGAGTTATTTTTTTTCTATAAATGTTTTTTTCCACTGTTGCCAAAAATTCAGATATTATAAAACCGCCCAAAAGTTGAGACATGATTTTAAAAAAGCTTTGATAAATTGATCTTCGTTACGATTCTTGATCAAACCCTGTTTATAAGACGCATAAAAATAAAGTAAAACAAGACAATGTCTTCCTTTACAACAGAGGCAGAACAGTTCTATTACTTAGTTACAGCGTAAAAACAACATAAAAAAGCATACTTTGTTTTTATGCTCGAACTTTACCAAAAAGAAAAGTCGCAATCTACATTTATTAACGCAACTCATTTCGTTATTCGGCGCAATTTCGCCCGCGAAGATACGACAAGATCGAAGATCGATGGATGAGTTATATCGTGTTCGTTTTTTGTCCGAGTTTTTGACTGTAAAAACAAAGTACCCGTGGCGCCCTAGCGTCGGAATTGGAGTAGTCGCGACGCCCACTTCAGCGTCGTTACAGTATTGAGAGGGAGGCGTCGGCGTCGGGGAGAACACTCGAAGGTTCATTCGCACTAAAGGTATTTAAACCGCAAATGCGTAAAACATGTTTTGTTTTTACCAACGCAAGATTAAACAGGGGTGTATTTTTAGAACGATAAAATATTTATTTTTAAAAAGGTTTTTTTATAAATTCGTCGAAATTTTTTTTAACGACCAATTTATTTAAGTAATTTAAATATTACAACAGAGATAAAGAACATTTTTGAGACAAAAATCTAGAAGTCTGGGCATGCACGAGGCCTATTACCTGTCATTGGCTTGTTTAAGTGGCCACTTAACACACTGTGTAACATTCACCATTCTGCCTATATTTGAACATCCATATTTCTCCGATGAAATTGAAGAGTTGTAACCGTTGTTATTGTGGGAGGGATTCATATGCTTTAATTATTTCACTCACATACTAGGCAACGCCTGAAAATATTTCATAGGCCCCAATAGGTCATACGCTTTGTGGGATGCCTAGACTTCTTCATTTCCTTCTCTTAAATGTTCTTCATCTTTGTTTTAATATTTTTATATTAACAGCTCCCTACGGGGTTGAATCTAGTTCATGTGTATAAAAATTTGAACAAACTCAATACATTGTTTATTTAAGACAGATATATTTAACGTTTTACAACAGAGATGAAGAACATTTACCTTTATTTATGCGGGTGAGATTCATCTATTTGAATTATTAACTTCACAAACATCAACAGATGAAAGAATTGAAGGAATATAGATGTTCAAATATAGGCAGAATGGTGAATGTTACACAGGGTGTAAAGCGGCCACTTAAACCAGCCATTGACAGTTTATAAGCCCTGTAGATGCCTGGACTTCTATATTACCTTCTCTTAAATGTTCTTCATCTCTGTTGTAATATGTTAATATAAACAGCTCCCCACCGAGTTGAATCCAGTCCTTGTCTACAAAAATTTGGACAAACTTAAAATATTGTAGATATATTTAAGGTAAATGGTTTAAAAAAATATTGATCTAAATTTGACTTCAAAAAATTATATTTTGCTAAAATATTTTAATTTTAGTGGCCCATTTCATCAAATTATAAAAAACTCACCTTTAGAAGTTGGTTTGAACATTGGACCTCAGTTTGTAAGTACGCGACACTAGCCACGGGACTCAGCTCGATTCTTCGTCAATTATATTTTTTTAAGCATTGTTCGAATGCACCCCGCATTTTTGCGTCAGCATCAGTAACGGATTTCAGCGTCGAGTCGGTAACGACCGTTAGGCACCGCCGCCTCTGCCACGGCTAACGAAACGATAAAAATGTTTGAATGAACAAACGAAATCCCCTCTCAAAGTCGACTGAGATTTAATTCTTTATTTTTGTCTTTGAAATTTATTACAACAAAATAAGAATATTTTCTCCATATTCCAAACCCGACTTAAGTATTACTTGGCGCTAGATTAAACCCCTTAGGCTTTTTTAGAAAACATATTTTGTGTTAATTTACATACTGCAAAGTCAAAAAACATGTCAATTTTTTATATGATAAACATATTACATTTCAAAAAATTGAGTCGTATATTAATAAACCAGTGTATATTTTTACACTACTCTTGTGACATAAGTCATGTAAATAAATACCTCAATTGAATGTAGTCATGCAGAAAGCAAGCAGTCCACGAATTTGAAAAAATGATATATTGGTGTTATCCGGTGCAGTAAGGTTGATACAAAAAACTGTAAAAATCACCTTCTGTAAATGGTGTCGATCGCAAAAATGGCATTTCACAATTTGCAAAAAACACCTACAGTACTTTGAAAATCATTAAAACTGGTCAGAAACGTAAAAAGATACTTGTTTGTAATATTAAAAAAGCGTATGAATTCATTGTTTTTCATCAGTGTAAAGTCAGAAATGTTGTGTAGAATTAATTTTTAAATCGTTTTATAAAGGTGCTATTATCTCAGAATCACTTTTCTATGGCTCGGTGCTGTCTTCATAACTACTTTTAATTTTGGTCTTATATTTAATTACCGCTTCATTTAAGGGTTCTTTTAAATGGTTTAATAATATAATTCTAATTAATATTTGTTTATATATTTATTAATTAGTCCAACTTTTTTTGTTCTTTTTTATTAAAGAATTACATTATTTATTACAATGCTTATAACGCACAAGTTTCATATCTTCGTGTCCTCGGCACGGGTAACCCCAATGAAGTTAATTTTTTTATTTATTTTTTTTTTGTTATTTACAAATGGATGTTTAATAATTTGTTTACTTCGAAAATAAATATTCTTTTAAAGTGTCTTTACATAGAAAAGTCGGTGAGTGATTATGTCACTGTTTTGTTGCCTTTAAAGTCTTTGTTTTCTTGTTGAGTCTCCAGTTCCCTAAAAAGGTATAAGATAATTGAGTTTGCTTTCTACAAATACACCGAAAACATTTTTGAGAAGGGAATATGGAAGTTTTGGCATTTACAAGGCTTATGACCTGTCATTGGCTGGTTTAAGTAGACAATTTTCCACACTGTATCACATTCACCATTATACCTATGTTTAAACATCGACGTTTCCTCAACTCTTCTATCAGTTGACTTTTGTGCATTAAATGAGCTGAAACCTTTATCTTGTGGGGGGATTCATCCGGTTGAACAAATTTATCACTAGGCAACGCCTAAGAACAATTTTCTATTTTTTGTGCTTCATTAATTCAAAAATGATTTGATTATGTCCAAATGTTTGCGGACAAGCTGAATTTCTTCCCTGGGGAGTTTTTAAGATCAAAATTTGTTGCAACAGAGAGGGAAAACCTTTTTGATAAGAGAATGCTTAATAGGTGAATTCATTCAGCTGGATGAATCTCACTCAAATGATGAAGGTTTCAGCTCTTTAACTTCACAAAAGTCAACAGATGGAAAAGTTCAGGAAATGTGGATGTTTAAACATCGGCAGAATGGTAGACATGACACAGTGTTTAAATTGTATACTTTATGTATTTTAGATTTAGTATACCCACTTACAGAAAATGCCTAGGTGGGATTTTTTTTTTAAAGTGAAATACATAAAATGTAACAAATGCAACAAAAAAAATATAAATAACTAAACCAGCCAATGACAGGCAATTAGTCTTGTAAATCCCTAGACTTCCATATTTCCTTCTCAAAAATAGTTTTCCTCTCTGTTTCGTCAGATTAAGATCTAAATAACTCCCAACGGAAAAAACCCAGCCTATCTGCAAACATTTGGACATGCTCAAAATATTACAACTTTCACGATTTGCTTTCTTAAATTGAGTTGTATGTCATTATTACATTCGTAATATTATTTTTTATCGACAGTAAAAGGATGTCACTGACTGACTTGTGTGAAAAGTTCACGACGTCAGATAATATAAACATATTACATTCTCGAGAAAGAAGTTAACAACTTGCTTAGAATATCACCCTTGGCATAAAACTCAACAAACAAACCGTATCACTTCCTTTAAACCACCAAAAGTATTTATAACAACGCGGAAAAAAGAACGCCAAAAAACCATGAAAGGGGTGTCGAATCCGAAATCGACGCAGGTATGTGAATTAATTTTTAAAATTTTATTTTGTGATATAACAATACTTTATTATAAATATTTAAAGTCTGTAGTCAAACTTTTACTTAATATTAATATTAACATTTTTGATTTATTTATTAATTCATATTTTTTGCTTACAAACTATAATTAATAATAAAAATAATGTCACCTCACTGGAGTTTTTCGTGCCGAAGACAATTAACAATACACTTTTTTAAAATTACATTTGAGAATAAACAAATAAAACTAATTTAAAAACACGAAGAAAACTAACAAATATTTAGACAGTTTTAAAAATAAGGTATTTATGTTCATCTATATTATTTTTTTTATTATTTTTTTATTATTTATTTATTTAGTTCTATGTATTACATAGTCTAATATATATTTACAACACAATATTTACATCTTTACTTATTCTAACATTATTTATCACTATTATACACTTAGTATCCTAATTTATAATATTAACTGTTTCATATGTACATTTTCATTAATTATATTCACTATTTACACTATTTACTACCTAATATTTTTCACATATATACTTTTTACATTTAATTTTAAATATATTTACATTAATTTCATTTTTTATGCTTTCTGATAATTCATTCATAACACAAAACACACAATGAAAATAACAAAAACCTAATATAAGCTTAACACTTTTGGAGCAGTTGATTCAATATTGGTATGGGCGAATGAGACAATCCATTTTACTTCTACCAAGCTCCACTATCCATTTTTTTACAGCCTTTTGAACATTTTCATGTTACTAATTGTTTTAATAGACAGTGGAAGTAGGTTATAGATTTTAATTTAATAATACTCAAAATCCCTTTGTCCGAAAGTGGTTTTAGTTTGTATTTGTTTAAATTGTCTATGTGTTAAGAATTTAGTGATTATATTATTTGTATGTGATATACATATACATATACAACAGGGATGGATAATATTTAAGAGAAGATAATATAGAAGTATTAGCGCCTACAGTTCTTATGATATGATGGAACTATGATCATCGGTATTTTACAAAGCCTATATATGCAAATTGTAATACGATAGCATCCAGTCTACGAATAAACAAAAATATTTTTCATATCAAGTCCAGAATAATGACAGTATTTATCAATTTTAGTACTGGGTAGTTAATCCATGCTATTTTAACGGTGAATTTCGGCTTAGAGTAATGTGACAATATCCCATCCAAGCTAATGTAACGAATATATCCAGTCCTCATTGATTTATTTATTTAATTTTTTTAAAAGAAAAATACTTGAATTCTAATTATTTACAAAAATATTAAAATTTTCTGACCATTTACTAAAAGTCGGATATAACTTGTTATGGAAAAATGGAAATCGAGTTGAGGTAGATTGGGATTTGAACCTCCGACCTATGAGTCCACAACACTACCACAAGTCCACAACTCTTATCAAATGTTATATACATATACAATTTACATACATATATGAGCGGGCATTTTGCCGTTTTTAAGCCAGTTTTTTCTTACCTAATCAATTCGTTCAGTTTGAGAAAATAACAAGTACACGGATATATTCTAAGTAATTGTGCAGAATCTTAAAATTTTAGTGTCACAACGGCACCCAGTCCAAAGTATGTAACGATAGTATCCAGTCCAGGGTAATGTGACAATATTCCGTATAGATTAATGTAACGCCGATGTCTACCGTACGTTCACGGAGACTGGACCGCTGTGCACGTGCAAACCACGAGTTTTCTACGTAATACAGCATGATTGGCCCATTTTACACCTCGGAAAAAATCTACACAACATAATAAAATACAATACGGTGGATCGGTATTTATTATTTTACAATTAATAATTTATTTAATCCATGGCAATCGCAATAACCAATACACCATGAGACCGACTAATCTCCAGTCGATTTCCTTTTGCAGGATTTTTAACTGAGAGTAGGTACCTACTCTAAATTTAAATGATGATTTTGATTAAATTATTATTAAAATCTAAATCGGGTTGTGGTTCCGTGGCTAGTATTGCAGACTCACGGATCAGAGGTCCAAGGTTCGAACCCGACTTTACCTCAACTTTATTTTCATTTTCAAAAAGTGAGATATTTACAACTCTATTTAAATTTGTTGCAACAGAGAGGAAAAACCTTTTTTATGAAGGGAATGTGTGAGTCCTGGAACAAGTCATAAGCCCTTTAAATGCCTAGACTCACATATTCCCTTCTCAAAAATGTTTTCTCTCTTTGTTGCAACAAATTTGAATATGAACAACTCCCTAGGGAGAAAATCCAGCCAGACTGCAAGGATTCGGACATACTCAAACATTGTTGTATTTACAACTCATTCAAAATGGTCAAAATTAAAATATTTGGGTTAAAATTTTGAGAACGCAAATATTTTATTTTATTAAATAGTATAACCAAGATATTATTATTTGTTTTATTGATATTTTTACTTAAATCATTAACTATTGAGTTTTATAAAAAAACGAAAATGATTAATATTGTCAAATTTTAATAGGTACTAACGAATGATATGTGTGAAATAGGCTGTTTTCCGTAGGACAACCCGCGGTTGGTTCGTTAATTTTGAAATTCTTGTTATAATTAACATACTTTAGTCCATTGTTATGTAACGATAGTATCTATTCCAGGGTAATGTGACAATATTTCGTCTAGAGTAATATAACGACGGCATCCAGTCCATGGTTATGTAACAATAGTATCTAGAATAGGGGAATGCGAGAATATACTACCCTGGCTTATAAAACGGCGGTATCCAGTCCAGGGTAATACGGCAATATCCAGCCCAGGCTAATGCAACGACAGCATCCAATTCAGGGTAATATGACGATATTCGGCGCCCGTGCTTTATGTTTGAATGGAGAAAGTAATATGGATATATTCATAGCATGACATATCGTGTTTTGGGTTTCAAGATATTACAACCGTCACATAAAAGGATATTTTAAATGATAAATCGTGATCATAAGCAATAAAAAGAAGTTCTTACCCGGATGGTTTTAAATATGGATTACCCCAAAAACATAAATTATTTCGTCCGCGTTTATTTCTGGTGTAAAAAACATATTAAAAAGCGTAAATCTTTTTAACTTCTACAATTTTGTATCAAATGAATCCATTTTCTCGATAAATTCCCTTTATTTCATCTCAATTCAATATAAACATGATATTTTGTCCGATTTTAGACGGGCTATTGGATATGAAATTTAGTTGTTAAGATATGATTTTGTTAGAAATGAAATGAGATTACTTGAATTATCTGATCGTAGAGTTATAGCCGATTTATTATTCTTATTTAATATAATAAAATCGATAATTGACAGCCCTGCTCTGCTTGAACTAATTCAAATTCGAATACCTAGTAGGTGCACTAGAAGTAGAGAATTATTTTTTTGCAACAATTCATGGACCAACTTTGAAATGTACTCTCCTATACCCAGGATACATAGGTATGGAAATGAATTAAAACAAATATTCGATATCTTCAATACAAATTATGTTCATGAATTAAAACGAATTCTCACTCGTTATTTTTTAGAAAAATAATGGATTTATTTTAGAATATTTTGTTAATTTATACTTTGTTTCCTGGAATACGTGATTTTTTATTTCTTTATTTAACATATTAGACATATTAAATAAATAAATTGTACATTGGTGGATTTATTGCCAAATGGCAACTTCTTCCAACCAACTAATGATGATGATTTCACTAAATAGAGGTATTAACACAGGCGTTGCCTAGTATGTAGGTGAAATAATTCAATTAGATGAATCTCACCTGCATAAATAAAGGTTTCAGCTCTTTAACTTCACAAACATCAACAGATGAAAGAATTGAAGGAATATAGATGTTCAAATATAGGCAGAATGGTGAATGTTACACAGTATGTAAAGTGGCCACTTAAACCAGCCATTGACAGGTCATAAGCCCTGTAGATGCCTAGACTTCTATATTACCTTTTCTTAAATGTTCTTCATCTCTGTTGTAATATGTTAATATAAACAGCTCCCCAGGGAGTTGAATCCAGTCCTTGTCTACAAAAATTTGGACAAACTCAAAATATTGTAAATAGAGGTATTATTATTTAGTAATTTAACTATTTTTATTTTTGTTTTATTGCTCAAAAAACTTCTTTTTTTTTCAGTACTTATGTTGTATTAATTTTTTTATTATTATTATCTAGTTATTCTCAACTTTACTGTATTATATTTATATCTAGTACATAAGATTTTCTCACAGTTATTGCTTTTTTTTATTAATAAATGTTATGTTTCTTTTTACTTTTTGTATTATATGTTTACTAAATTGTTTAGTTTTAATTATTCTATTATTTCTTACAATGTACTACATGATCATTGTGCACTGCTGTAATTATTTCTGTAAATTATTATTTTTTGTAAAGGTTCTTTGAACCGTTGATGTATAAATAAATAAATAAAGTTACTGGTATCATCATCATCATCAAAAAACTCATAAAAAGATGCCATTTCACTTTATTGCATAGAACAAAATCGATAAAATATTTTGATTAGCGACAAATTCACCCTCCATTATTATTATTTTTTTACAACGGGCGTGTAAAGGGCGCTTTTGTCTCGGCTGTGCTTGGTTTTGTTAACAAATTACTTAAAACAAAATAACAGTTTATTGTGTCATTACTTCAGGTTTTTCAATATGATTTTTTTATTTAAAGGTAACTAAATATCAAGAGTAGTTGCGAAAATTAGAATAAAAATAATCATAATTATTAAAAATTTAAGTAAAGTTACGGAAAATTGCAGCTTTCAAAATTAACTAAGAGTGCGGCTAGAAGTAGCAGGCGCCACATTAAAAAGTATAAAGGCTGTCTGGAGATTTGATATATACTCAGTGAAAACCAAATCCGGCCTATATAATAAGATCTTACATGTTCAGTACTTGATACAACATATAAAATTAAATATCTTGGTGTTTACATAGACCAAAACTTAAAATGGAAAGACCATATTAGTGAACTAGTTAAACGAATTAGAAAATGTATATACATAGCTTATTACTCAATTGTACAATCTTAGTTACAATATGGTATTGTAGGGTAGGGTAGTTCATACGCCAAAAAATTCTCTTAAAATAGTACAAAGATATATTATTAAAGTAATTCGAAATATCTTTCATTTATCATTTAATACGGAAAGTCTATGTAAAATATTTAAGGTTCATACAGTAGACACTCTTTAAATAAAATAAATTCTATTATACAAATTTACAAAGAAGAAAATATAAAAGAATTTGAAATGAATAAGTCACTCAGATACCAACATAATATTAAAATTCCTAAATTTCACACAAGTCATGGTCAAAATAGCTTTGTCTTCAATGGTGTAAAAAATTATAATAATCTTCCCAATGAACTAAAATCTATTAAAAATAATATATCTATAAATAAATTTAAAGTAAATCTAATAAATTTTTTTAGACAGGTGTAAAAACTACATTAAATTTTAATAAGTATAAATGTATTATTGTTTTCTGTTTTTTTTACATATATCCTTTTTTTTTTTTTTTCTCATGTACTCGTATTTAAAATTATATAAAATCTTTTAAATAAACAACAACAACAGTGTAAGTCATTCTCCAAGCACAAGAGTTAGTCTCTTTTTTTAGAGAGTTACAGTGATAACATTTACTAGATGTGTAAAAGTAGATACGAATGGAATTTTAAAAAACATGTACTATTTATGAAATTTATATTAAAATATGATAAATGACGTCACAGGAGGGAATATTGGCTGAAATTGCGGCTTCAATAACAGTTATATCCGAGTATTTATGTCCGCGAATATAAGGGGAATTTATGGACAAAGTTTTACAATTCCTAAATAACTTTTCCCTTTCATTATAATTATGAGGATTCTTAAGTTATTCTGTTAGTTGTATTGTTAGAAACATAAAATGGCAGAAGTGGGTATAGTCGTTTCCTTTCAAATTTTATATTTTGACTTCACTATTTATCGCGTACAATTTTGATGTCAGGACTTTTTTATGGTTATACGTTTTTTATGTTAAAACAAATACATGTGATATATTTGATAATTTTTCTTTCAATTTTAAGCTCTCACATTGTGATTTTTTTTTTAAATAACTTTACCAAAAGTTCATTTTATAAAAATCATATAATTAATATTAATTTTCTCACTGGTTTCAAAACACGACTTTTTCTTCGTCAGGGCGTTTATTTTGTTGATTAACCTTTCCGAGTCTAAGCGTGAAAAAAATCCGTATATTTTGGATAAAGATACCAGGAATAATTCAGATTAAGTGATAAAAAAACGTTTTATTTTTTTAAAAGCATTAATATTAATAGTGTTCATAAAACTTTTGCGACATTTTTTCATAAAATACTGTTACAAAAGGATGGTATATGACATTTTGCTCTTCTTGCTACTATGCGTTGAATAACACTGATCTAAAGTCACGCAACGCATTAGCGGGGAGGGGAAATGTATGTAAATATAACGCACGAAATCCGGGTGTTTGTGGTTATTGCTGGCAATAAGTGACTAAATAGCAAGAAACACATACACTAACTAACCAAGATATAGGTGATTATTAAACTGTTAAGCAAATGAACTGCTTAACAGTTTAATAATCACGGGGAAAATCAAAGCGAAATGTAAACCATTGTAAAAAACATTTGTCAGAAAAATATTTAAATAGTTTTGACATATTCTTAACATAATGGGTTAGGATTCAAAAAATTAATTCCATGATGATTTGCATTAAAGTTATTTTAAAAAAATGCTCCATGGAGAACTTTATATACCGCCTTAGACCCGGAAGTGTTAAAAAAAATGTGTTATATATTAAACAGTATCTTCATTAAAAAAAAATTTAAAAAATGTTATATTTCTACGCGACACCCGGGTTTATGCAAATAAGAACACTAAATCTTTTGGCTATTCAGAATAACTCATTATCAGGTATTAAACTGTTTTGTTTCTTTTATATTAATCTTGTATGTGGCGATAAAGTACAAAACATTTTATAATTAATCTACCTAAAACATTATTCCACGAAGTAAATGTCGAAACAATAAATAATGACAACAATATTTTCTGTCTATCTAACTATTAAACTACCAAGAACTCTTGTCTTCGAAAATTCGGATAGGCTCAGAATATGGTTGATAAAATCACCTGATCCAAGAGGTACAAAAATAGATAGATAGAAGGATTGAAGAAATATGTTTTTTTTAAACATGGGCAGAATAGTAAATGTTACACGGCATGTAAAGCGGCCACTTAAACCAGACAATGACAGCTCATAAGACTTGTTAATGCCTTGACTTCTACATTCCCTTCAATGTTTTTTTATTTTTTATTATTTTTTTTTATTTTTTTAGTCAGGAAACATACAGTCATTCATTATAAGTATTAAAAACAACATTTTTTTTACATAAAAAGTCCAATTAAGTTTTCATAAATTATGCAAAAGATATAAACATTAATTGTGACAAAAAAAAAATCAAGTAAGAAAAGAATAATTGTTATTTGCGTTTTCCATGGAGGTAATAAATTAAAATAACTAAAAATACCGAATGTACACTCAGAGCCATACACGCACACACATGAACGCACATATAAAACATACACAAACATACATAGCATTAACAACTCATGATGCACATTCAGCAACTATCCCAAATAATCGACCCCATGAAGAAATTTTTTGTACAAATGCAACGTGCAGTTAAAAATATCTACATCAATACTGTGTCTATTATAATTTCTACGGGTACGTCTAATGAATGAATTCGAGGTATAATTGTTTTTAAAAGTTGGTACATAAAAAAGGGAATTTAATCTGGTATAGCGAAGAAGACAACGGAAACCAATATTTTGTAAAAGATACGGCAAATCAATTATATTATTTAGAATTTTGAAAAGAAAAAATTAAATCACATGTAAGGCGCCTTTTTTGTAGTGATTCTATATTAAAATTGATCAAAGATGCGCTGTTATCATTTTCAATGTTGCCAAAACGATATTCCACGCTCCTTATAAATTTCTTTGGAATGTTTTCAATTTGATTAATATATATACATTATACTGAGGGGACCACATTTATAAAGTAAATCTATCTCTGTTGTCATATATTTATAAATAATCATATTTTGACTTTATTTTAGTTGTTTTCCTCCCGAATAAGTAATTAATTAGTATCTATTTCAAATATAAAACATTAAAAATATATCATCAAAATCTTAAACCAACTTTTACCTAATATTGTTCAAAAAATATAATTAAATAATAAAATTTATCTCTTCAACTCTTGTCAAAACTTGATTTCGTTACTTCTCTAATAAAGATAATCTGATGTGACGTAGTGAAATGATTTATGGTTCTGTGATGCAATTCTTTTGTACCGTAATAAATCAAGTTCTAACACATGTCATTTTATTCCTTTATTAACTCTAAGAAAGGCGGCATTAAGGCTTTATATTATTTTCATATTATGGTATCATTTATCAAGAGATATGACAACTACATATAATATCTGCCGCTCAGATCGATCCAAGATGTCAACAAGAGAAAACGTGGCGAGATATTACTTTTAGCTTTTTGACAGCAGGATAAAACTAAAATAAATATAATACCTAACGATACAAGTCCATTGTTTTGTATGAATCAGAAATTTGAACAAGAAAATTGTTTTGAATTTGATGGACTAAATTGCTGATGGAGAACTAATTCAATGATTTTTTTCAAATTGATTTATTATTTTGCCTTTTAGGGTTGAATATTTTTTTTTTATTAGGTCTTGTCAAGTAACGTCTCATTTGTTAAGTGTAGTCATTATGGTGGTGTTTGTTACCTACTAAACGTCGGGTTATGTCGACTGCCTAGTAAGTTATACATAAATTGCAAATTTTTTATCCGCGTTGATATCGTTCCGTAAAAATTGTCTCGTGAGAACGTTTTTTACTTAACACTCGTTTTGGATAAATCTTCAGACTAACATGGTATGTGTAATGCACAGATAGAGTAAAAAATTGTTCTTACAGTTTATTATCTTTTATTAATACAAAAGATACAATATATAAACTTAACTAAACTTAATATAATAGAAAATGAAAATACTCAAAAATAACTAAAGGAATTTAATATAACTTATCATTTCTTTAGTTTTCAGTTATGAATTCTTTTTCAAAACACAATAATTGATCATCAGCGGCGTGTTATAAAATAAATTAAAATTATCACTGAATTCATTTGCAAGTCACTGCATGCGTAAAATAATAAGTGAATTTAATGAAAAATTAGTTCCATGATGACGGTAAAACAAATAATGTAGTCTTATTGGTCTATGTGGAATACGAAAGTTCATTAAAGTAAACAGTCATGGGCAATATATTTTATTATTCAATAACTTATAAATAAACAATCAGGATTTTATTATTTACTCTTTTCACAAAAGTGCTTTTATCTCAGTTTCACTTTTCTATGCCGGGCTGCTTTCTGAATAACTACTATATGAGGCGCATAGATTTATCGTCAAAATAGCTTTGTCTTCTTCTGGTTTAAAAAAATATAATAATGTTCCCAATGAACTAAAAACGATTAAAAATAATATTTCAATAAATGAATTTAAAGTTAATCTAAAAAAAATACTTGAACACGTGTAAAAACAACATTAAATTTTAATTGGTATGGATGTATTATTGTTTTTTCTTTATATATCCTATGTTTTTTTTACTCGTATTTAAAATTATATAAACTCTTATAAATAAACAACTACAACAGTGTAAGTCACTCTCCAAGCACAAGAGTAAGTCTCTTTTTTGGAGAGTTACAGTAATTAAAATTGACTAGATGTGTAAAAGAAGATATATGTAGAATTTTTTTTAAAACATGTCCCGTTTATGAAATTTTGTAATATAAAATAAAAATTAATAAAATACTGTATTATAATATATAATTTTTTATTTTATTTTTGTACCTATTTTACAATCGAAAATATCGTTAAGCACTGCATAATTTTTGGATGAAATTGACATTTGAATGTAAATTTATCAAAACAAGTGCATTATATCGTGAAGTTTAAATGTTGACAATTTAAGTTGTGAAAGTTTTCAAAAATTGTTGATACGTGAAAAAGTTAACATTGTAAATATATACTGAACAGTTGATGCAATTAAGAAGTAAATATTGTAAAAGACTTTTAACAGATGTTGCACCTTTCACAAATAAGTTTCTTCTGCAATTTCAGGAATTTCAGGCAAGTAAAGTTTCAGCTGTCAGTGCCCTTTAATGCAACGAAGAGACTTGTCGTAGAAACTGTGTAAATTATTTCAAAACTTTATTTAAGTAACTACACAATTTTAAAGTTTTAAAGAAACTGGGTAAACCAACCAAGAAAGGCATTTTTACTCCAAATGTACCTGAAAAAGCATATGATGACAGAATTTACCTGACAAGACATAATATGACTAGACCTCAACAATTACCTGGTCCATGAAGAAGTATAGAAAATGAAAAAATAATATTTTCAGGCGTTGCCTAGTATGTAGGTGAAATAATTCAATTAGATGAATCTCACCCGCATAAATAAAGGTTTCAGCTCTTTAACTTCACAAACATCAACAGATGAAAGAATTGAAGGAATATAGATGTTCAAATATAGGCGGAATGGTGAATGTTACACAGTGTGTAAAGTGGCCACATAAACCAGCCATTGACAGGTCATAAGCCCTGTAGATGCCTGGACTTCTATATGACCTTCTCTTAAATGTTTTTCATCTCTGTTGTAATATGTTAATGACTAGACCTTATAATATTTCTTATATAACCAAAACAGGTTTTTGACAAATAATAAATTTAAAAAATGCAGCGATGTCAATCAATTTTTAAGGTAAGGTGATTAATATTGTAGTATAAATTGTTATGCACAGTGTTATATAGTTAATAAAAATAATCAAAATTTCTATAAATAAATATTTCAATGAGATGCTTATACGACTTTTTTTTAAATAGTGAAATGCAGAACATTTTAAAGAAGACAATATAGAAGTCTAGGCATCTACAAGGCTTATGACCTGTGATTGGCTGGTTTGAGTGGCTACTTTACACACTGTGTAACATTCTGCCCATATTTGAACATTTGTATTGCTTCAATTCTTTCATCTGTTGATATTTGTGAAGTTAAAGAGCTGAGACCTTTATTATATATTTATACATACCAGGCAACGCCTGAATAATTTTTTTTTCAATTTCTATACTTCTGCATGGACCAGGTGGATTTATAAACAATATTTTGAGTTTGTCCAAATTTTTGTAGACAATGACTTGATTCAACTCCTTTTGGAGCCCTATAAGCCTTGTGGATGCCTAGACTATACTGCCTTCTTTAAAATGTTATTCATATCTGTTGTAATATGTTAATGTCAATAGCTCCTCAAGGAGTTGAATTCAGTCCTTGTCTACAAAAATTTGGACAAACTCAAAATATTGTTAATGTTTATAGCATTAACTTTGTGGTCAAAATTTTAACTAAATATTACAAAGTATTTGTATATAACCGCTTACCGACTTTTCTATGTCTACCGGTTTTGAGACGTACCCGTCTTTTCGTCAGGACACCGATTAAACCAACATGCAAAACCCACTATATACCTTCACCATAGTTATTGCACAAAAATACGAAAAATCCTTTTTAATAAAAATGTATCCTGTCAACAGTAATAATAATAATACTTTCAATGATAATAAATGGAAAAAAAATCTTGACATAAACACTTTATCCGCAAATATTTCAAACAATTTACCAAAAAATATGAAACCTGCTTTTTATACAAATAACAATATTGGTGAATTATGGCTTAATAATAATTACAAAAATATTTGATTTAATAATTCAGGTGTTTATCAATTAAAATGCAATTCTGTAAACGTTGGAAGAACACAGATAAATTTTCATATTCGTGTCAAAGAACATATAAGGTATCTTCACAGTAACAATTTCTCCGAATCCCCAAATCACTTAATCAATTTTAATCATGACTTTAATAAAAATACAGTAGTTAAACGTAAATAATATCGAAATACTTCACATTAGGAAAGCTTTGAAATATAATTTTCCATTGATCAATAACTTAACCACCTTTCAATAAAGGCCGTTAAACGATGTTCTATTATAATGATCACGCCTCTTCTTTCATCTTTCCCCTCTTTTTCCAATTTTTTCTTCCACGATACAAAATATTTTCATAAACTAATTAGTGCATGTAACGGTTGCTTATTAAAATGTGTGTCGTGGTGGTTTTATATTTTTGTGCAACAACTATGGTAAAAAGGGGTATAGTGGGTTTTGCATGTTGGTGTACTGGTGAAGAGAAGGGTGAGTCTTGAAACCTTTATTATTATCTTTCAGTAGAACCTTTAAATGAAGTTCATTTAATATTTGCTTTTTATGTTAAGTTCAATTTTCTTCCTTGTTTTCATTTGTTTTATTACATTTTTGAATGAAAGTGAAGTAGTCAGTACAACGATAAACTACACAGCATAAACCAGGCTCCAAACATCTCGGCAAAGTTGAAATTTCTTGGATTAAGATGTGCCGCACATGTACAGCAAATGTCTGATTCACACGTCCCTAAAATAATAATGAGGAGTTGTTATTTGTATAAAAATCAGGTGGGAGGAGATAAGTGGGAAGACCCAGGCTGTTATGGAAGGCTTAAGTGAAAAAGGATACAGCGCAGCTTCTACAGGTGATAAATTGCAAGACAGCGGCTATGAACAGACAGAGTTAGAGGTGAAAGTTACAGGAGCTTAATATGGTCTGAAACGCCATCAGAGAGAGAGATATTATTTAATGAGCTTCTTTTTTTTTTCATATTCTAAGAGACCCTAAGATCAATGTTAGAGAAATTTGTTGATCTTCTGAGATGATGAGGTCCAATAGTTCTTTCATCTCTTGTGTGGTCTTCTAGGCGGAAGTTGTTCAGGTGGAATTTCATTAGCTGCAGTGTTCACAAGTATATCGCTGCTCATTCTGTCCACATGATCCCTCCAGTACTTTCTTCTGGATCTGCTTCATCTTGCAATGTCCTCTCTTTTACGCGTATATCTATTTATAGTATTACAGATTTGGTCTTGGAGCGTTTTTCCCTAATTGACTTTATACCTTAATTTCAGCCATTCTGAGTAGCCCTTTGATACAAACAGTGTCAGCCCGCGCTTCCACAGCACACGTCATGATAAGTTTCACTTATGTCTTGTATATTCTTACCATACTATCAATACGCATATCCTTATTTCTCCAAATAACATTTCTCAGACACCCCGACACTGATGATGCTTTGATGTCTTGTTCTCGGAATTCAGTGTACAAATAAACTTGTATGTTTTTATGAGTTTAAATCGATAAATTAATGTGTCCAGGCGCAATAAAAATTTTGTTCAGTTTTTGAAATAAAACCCAAATCTTAAACGACTTTTGACTCAATAACTGCTTTCAGATAAGAATCAAGGAATAAAAACATTCCTTTTTCTTAAAAGTAAAACCGATAGGAAGACTCATGATCTTAAAAACGGTTTCAGGTATGTGGAGGAATATACTTTCACTGTTGACTTGTGTGAAGTATCCAACCTGTCTGCAAACATTTAAACAAACACAACGCAACGACAAAATATACAAATAAGTGGCCTGGTCACCTTTCGCAAGGAAAAGTACTGATGTTATTTCAAACAATAAAGCATTGTTAATTTAATACTTTTAATTACAGTTTGCTTATTATTCAAACATAATTTATATTTAATAGAGAAATCAATGATTGAAGTTTTGTCTTATTTTATAACATGCATCATCATTTACTTTTCGCCCCTAACAGTCCATAAGGCACTGCATTATTACACTAATCGCAGTGAATCTTGATAATTTTTGTTACATGAAGGTAAAAATAACAGTCTTACGTTTCAGGTACCAGTCCAGGGACATTGAATATTCTGCTGTAAAAACACCCTTAAAAATAAACAATTCATAACAACCACGTCGGAAATTGAACTCGAAACCTCTTGCATGGTCGGCAAACGCGCTGACCATTGCACCTCGAGGCCGACAGCATACATGCATACTCAAGTTATAGAAAATAATTTTGTGGCTCTTTTTGATAAAACTTAATGAGCTTAAAAAAATAAATAACTTTTATTTAAAAGAACCAATATTATTTTTTTTAAACGTTATTTTGTTGAGGTTTGATGTAAATAAAAAAAAAAAGATTTTTAATCAAAATTACGCAAATATATAATTTGGTTTTGTTTCTTTATTTCATTCGTCAAACAGTTCATTATAATGCTCACAAATGAATTAAAAAAATTACAACTTTAATATTGCAATTTATGATATTGGCCCCATTAGATCCAAGCCACGAATATTGTTCATTAAAAAATAGTCTGTGTTAAGCATCCATTTAAGAGAAATTAAATTAGTTCCGAAAATCTTTTCTGTGGTTTGAGTTTGGTTTGAGCTCTGTGAATTACTATTTTACGTGATACTTCTATTTATTTTGCATATCAACGATTTATTGTGTAAATCAAAGAACGTAAATCAAATCAAAGAACATTGTTGATAAATAAAATGTTTGAAAAAGTTTATAATGGATTAGATTGTTGAAAAAACACGTAAAGAAATTTCTTAACGGTTAACTCGATACAAAGATCTAATAAAAACAACTGAACAAAACGTATCTAGTTTTCATTTTGTTTTCTCATACCGTAGTCGAAGCAGAGCACAAAATATCAGGTGTTATATGACAAGACATATATTTCTCTTCTAAAGGGGAGGTGAAGAATCGGCGAAGCACATCATCCCTGGGGATATACAGCCTCCCACAGGCACCTGAAGCGATTTGTGGAGAAGCCTCCGAGATCAGAATCCTAAGTCGCTGAAAACAGAGAATCACGTTTCTACCCTCCTCCGAGCGACCCTTATAGATGGGAACCAAAACTACCCCTGAGGAGCGGTTTTTCAGTTCAAATGTAATTTATATTTGTTTGTTTAATAACGTCGATTTGTTGAGTTAAGAAATTAATGATACCACATTAATACGGTTATTGAGATTTAGTTATTTATTTTTATCGAACAATTTTGAATTATTGGTAGAGTTTCAAGTGGTTTTATTTTACAAATTGAAATAAGCTATTAAATAACAATAAAACCACCCATTAATAAAGTATGGCAAAGGTATTTTTCTCCATGTCCAGGTGGATGAAAATTATAGTTTTTTATTTACTTAACTTTTTGTACACAATGTTATTTGTACATTGGCGGGCTTATTGCCAAATGGCAATTTCTTCCAACCAATAAAATTACAGTTTTATTTTTATAATTCAAGTAACAGATAATATGCAATAGGAAATAATGATTAAAAAGCTAAAGATACATTGAAATATTAATAAACGTAATTTTAATAAAAAAATGCAGTTCCACCAAGAAATATCAATAAAAAAACGCAATAAAAAAAATTAAAAAATTAATAATAATAAAAAACGTATGGTGACGTAATGGTAAATGTTGCACAGTGTGTAAAGTGGCCACTTAAACCAGCCAATGACAGGTCAAAAGCCCTGTAAATGCCTAGACTTCCATATTCCTTTATTCAAGGTATTCTACATCCCTGTTGTAATTTGTTAATCTTAATGACTCCCGAGGGGGTGAAATCCAGTTTTTTGTCTACGAACATTTGGACAAACTCAAATATTGTAATAAACGTATTTGTTTATCAATTACCTTAAATCAAAACTATTACTCAATGGCAAAAAGGAAAAAATGAGGAAAGAGGAAAGGAGGAGAGATTAAGGAGGAGAAAGGAGATGTTTCTTCATCTTTGATGGTTGATGGGAGATAATTCCACAGTCGAGCCGCATGGACACTATATGAGTTAGAAAAGAAAGAGGAATGGGTATTAGGAGAGTGCCTTGAAAACAGGACGAATAGGTAAACCATGAACTGATAAACGTTGAAATTTTTCACGCAGGTATATACGAGGTTAGGACTATGAAGTACATTGAACAGAAGTGAGAGGGAGCGATAGTCTCTTTACTGTCTAATTTTGAGCCATTTTAGTTGCCTACGATAATCAGAAATGTGGTCATATTTCTTAAGACCAAAAATGTACCTTATGCATATATTCTGAGGTCGTTTAAGTTTATCGAGTTGCTCACAGCTCAAATCAGTCATGGAAACATCAGCGCAATCTAGAATGGGTAGTTGTAATGCTTGTACCAGAGTACATTTAGTATTAATGGGTAAGAATTTTTGCAACCTTTTAAGTGAGTGTAGACTGAAAAATATTTTGCGGTTTAATTCACTTATAGTTTTGTGTGTAAAAAAACAAACAGAACCCTGGACGAGTATTTTCGGCTCTATGGCTGCTCTAGGGGAAAAATCATGAATAAGGATATCGAGTGTAAATAAGTCCGCCTAATCGTAATGTTTTTTGCGTGTTCATCGACCATTCTTGAGGCCTTGGGTTCGATTCCTGCCAGGGCGGAAGTGAAATGATGATTTTTAATGTTGTTAAAACCGCAATAGTTCAGTGTTTGTAGACTGGCACCTGATGCGTAAAACTGATCATGTAACAAATGATCAAAATACGCTGCATTTGGTTTGTCAATTCAATGCTCTATGCACCACAGAGTGCATAAATGGGAATCATGACGATACTGTTAGACAAATAAATATTCTACAACATTTTTTTAAAGTCCAAATGTTTGCAGACGAAGTCAGGATTCCATCCTTTAAGAAGTTATTAAGATTGACATTTATTGGAAGAAAGAGAAAACGTGTTTTGGAAAAAAGAAATACGAAAGTTTAGGCACTAACCGGGCTATGACTTGTTATTGGCATGAATGTTTTATTATAATCTGTACAAACCTTAATCATTATCAGTCTATTGATTAAAGCAATAAGCCTTCTTTTGACGTCCTCCGTGGTGTAATGTTTAAAATGCTTCACTCACACGTGGAGAGATCTGGTTCAATTCCTGGTGAGAACTTGAAAAATTTGTTTTTTTTCAAGCTTGGGTATATTGTGATGTAATGAACATCCAGGCCAGCTGTGGTGCAAAAAAAGCATTACTACAAAAGTCATCAAATAGGAGAATTGAGAAATATGAGATGATATAATAAGTCGTAAGCCCTGTAATAGCCTTGACTTATGAATTTCCTTCTCCATAGACAATTTTTCAAATTATTTAAAGTTGAAGTCAAATGTTATAGTGTTTGAAATATAATTACTACAAACATGAAAAAAAACATCAGCACACACTCACACCGTAAGCCAGAATACCGACCCTAATGGAGGTCATAGAGGCACTGGATGCTACTGACATCTGGGAGAAGTTCTGGCAACTTTGTTATTGACACGTTTGATTTTTGGTCTCTTTACAGGCGGCGTTTCTTTGTTGTTCATTTCTTTACGGTAGGGACGATGTGAATGTACTGCAGAATTAATTGCATTATACATATGTTATATTGGATTGTATAGAAAATAATGACATTGCTCTCTTCGGTCATCGCACTATTTCAGGTGAAACGTTTAAGCACGTGTGTGTCTTCGATAATAGACTATGAACCCTAAACTATAACTCTTTGAGAGATGTTACTAGGATAGTGGTGGATAGATAGATTGTCATCAAAAAATATTTTAACTGATACGTTAATGTGTAACGGAGAAATTTCGGATATTTTAACATCAGTATTTATTATATTTATAGATATACTAAAGTTGTCAAATACAATGTGTTTTAGCTACACATTACCGGAAAAGGAGGGTTAATTAACAATGGTGAATTTTATTAACAGAATACGATAGTAACATATTACAACATTGATAAAGGATATTTAAGAGAAGGTCATATAAAAATCTAGGCATCTACAGGGTTTATGACCTGTCAATGGCTGGTTAAAAGAGGCAACTTTATACACTGTGTAACATTCATTATTCTGCCTTCAGGCGTTGCCTAGTATGTAGGTGAAATAGTTCAATTAGATGAATCTCACCCGCATAAATAAAGGTTTCAGCTCTCGTACTTCACAAACATCAACAGATAAAAGAATTTAAGAAATAAAGATGTTCAAATATGGGCAGAATAGTGAATGTTACACTGTTTGTAAAGTGGCCACATAAACCAGCCATTGACAGATTATAAGCCCTGTAGATGCCTAGACTTCCATATTACCTCCTCTTAAATGTTCTTCATCTCTGTTGTAATATGTTAATATAAACAGCTCCCCAGGCAGTTGAATCCAGTCCTTGTCTACACAAATTTGGAAAAACTAAAAATATTGTTGAATACGATAGTATTTATATTTTATTGTTATAACTATCAAAGGGTGAACTCCTTGCTAGAATGAACTTCTAGATGTAGGTTCTGCAGCGCAGATTAGGAAACACATGTACACATTATATGTTAGTGTGACGCTTTACATCACAAGAAGATCCTCATTCTCGGGAGACCACTGAGTTATCCTGAAAATGTTAAGGAGCTTGCTCCCTGCCTGATAGCCCGATATTTTACGGATCTGGGCTTGAAGGTGGAGATCTAGCAAAATGTGAACTCTCGCCTTCCACACAGTAGCCAGGCTCTTTATAGGCCTGGGCTTGAAGGGCTAGAACTATTCAAGGAGACCCGTCACAATAGATCTTAACAGGTCGCAGTGATGTCGGGAGCTTAAATAGCACTGACCCCCACCTCTTTGACTGTAAATATCACAGGCTTATTAAAATGCCAATTTTTAAAAGTATTTTATTTTTCTGACTAGGAAGTTTTTGAAAAACGATTTAAAATAAAAGTTTCAGAAACTTTTGGTAGTAATCGTTTTCTTTTTAGAATCGGTACAGAACGTTTATCTCATTTTAGAAAAAAAACTTTAAGTTGTAAATCACTATAGAAAATATCAAAATAAGCCAATTGTTTTTTTTAACTATCTGGTTTGTTTACCGATAATTTAAACAGCAAGAATTAAAATAATACTTTATATTATGTCTGCAATTAACATCGCTTAAGCTTTTCGTGTTGTAATACGTTTATTATTTGAGTAAACAATAGGTGGGAATTAGAAGAAAACCACTTAAAAATATATTAAATAAGTCATTATTGTTATCAAAAACATTTTTCACTTTGTGGTATGACATTTTAAAACTTATTTGTTTATAAATTTGTATAAACCACTTTAATTTTTTTTATTACACTTTGACCGGTTTCGAGGTTACTACCTCATCGTCAGGAATTTAACTAACTTATAATTACACGCGTTGCTATTTATTTAATAAAATATTGTACGAAAGAGACAGAAAATTTAAAGAAAGAGAGAGAAAGGAGATAAAATAA
Source organism: Micrasema longulum (assembly GCF_059751315.1). Taxonomy (NCBI): domain Eukaryota; kingdom Metazoa; phylum Arthropoda; class Insecta; order Trichoptera; family Brachycentridae; genus Micrasema; species Micrasema longulum. The sequence continues at coordinate 235,275 of NW_028277428.1, read as the reverse complement.
ATCATAACGGAAATAGATTTAAAAGAGGACTCGAAGTTAAATTTAATTGATTGTTTATTACTTGAAGTTTTTGATTAATAGCTTTACTAATTTCTAATCGTTCTAATATTATCTTAACAATAACCATTTTTATTGACATGCAAATTTTCTACACCCGTTTCTTATTAAATTCAGATCAGATCGTCAATTAGATTCATTTTTCAATTTATTAAATTCTTTCCATCAGAAAATACAATTTACTTCAGAAATTGAATCTAATTCACAACCTTACTTTTTAGATTAGACTTTAATTAATACAAAAAATAAAATTGAATTGAAAACATTTAGAAAACCGATATATACAGATACGGTCATCCATAAATCTTCTAATCATCCTTTATCACATAAACACTCTGCTTTCCATTCCAATACCACTTAATAAAAATCATTTTGACTTAGATTTAAATACCATTAAGAGTATTGTTTTCAATAATGGCCAAGAACTAAATTTAATTGACAATATTTTGAATAAAAAACTTAAATTAAACTACAGGAAAAAATACTTATACAGTTCCCAAAATATTTCCAATAAAAATGAGAACTGGCGTAGAATTTTGTACATTAATTCATTTACTAATAATATGGCACAATTTTTACTTAACAATATAAGGCCAGCTTTTTATACTAATAATAACGTAGGTAAAATATTAACAAATTGTAAAGATAAGGATGATAAATTAAATCATTCGAGAATTTATAAATTAAATTGTGTAAATTGCCCAAATCTCTATATTTGAAAAACTTCACGTAAATTTAAAGTAAGAATCAAAGATCATATAAGATGTCTGAGTTATAATAATTTTTCAGAATTCGCAAATCATCTTATTTCCGAAAACCATGAATTTATTCAGAAACGGGTGTAGAAATTTTGCATGTCAATAAAAATGGTTTTCGTTTAGATAATTTAGAACGATTAGAAATTAGTAAAGCCATTAATCGAAAACTTCAAATAATAAATAATCAATTAAATTTAACTTCGAGTCGTCTTTTAAAACTTTTTCCGTAATGATTTATTTAATCTCCTTTCTCTCTCTTTCTTTCAATTTTCTGTCTCTTTCATACAATATTTTATTATATGAATAGCAACGTGTGTAATTATAATTTAGTTAAATTCCTGACGATAAGGTTGTAACCTCGAAACCAGTCGAAGTGTAATAAAAAAAATTAAAGTGGTTTATACAAATTTATAAACAAACAAGTGTAAAATAATTCATTGTTTAAGTCTATCTCTACTATATTCCAAAATAAAATATGATCTTAATTTTAATCTACTGTATTTTAATATCTCCATCGTCACGTGGATTAAAAACAATACAGCAATAACCGATGAGAGAATTGTTGATAAAGATGATTTTAAGGTAATCGGCGAACGATTTATAGGCCTATTAATAAAGTGTGATAAAAATTGAAATTTTTTTTTTTGTCAACAATGTCAATAATTTGCGAAATGATCTTGAAACACGTTTATTGTTGACCTACGTAAAAAATAAAATCAAATGCAATGAAAGCTCTCGCTTCTTTCTTTCAACTGTTTAATAATACTGTATGTTAATTTTTACAGTTTTGCATATTCATTATAATTTTTTTTTCATCTAATTTTTCGAAAATTAAATATTTGTTAAAATTATGTCTTTAAAATAACGAAACTCTTGTATTGTCAATTTGTGATTAATCTAATACATGTAGTCAAATACAGTACATTCACTTTATTCTAGTTTCATTGTACGATATTGAAGAAATAGTGTTTATTCAAAAACAAAATTCATTTTAAAAAAATGTTTACTAATTACAATAACTTGATTATTTCATTATGTTGAATGTATCTCAATCACATTTTATGGGATATTTTTTTTCAAAACAGCATAAAAAACTAATATTTTGAATGGGGGAATGTGCAAGTTTTGTTTTTAAATTTGTAAGGGTGTTGTATTCCTATTTTTGACATGTCCATATTCAAGTATTTATATGATCGTGCCATACCTTTCTAGGTTTTCTTAGTTTTCTGCATCCATCAACATTCGCATCGTTGATCTTTTTAGCCGTTCTTCTGCTGTCCATTCGCTCTACAAGTCCAAACCGACGCACCAAAGCACCTTTTTTTTATTTTGTTGATAATGTTTGTCAAAGCCTTACATAGTTCACGGATCTGGACATTTGTGCACCTATCATACATTGTTTTACCACATATTTGCCTAAAATATCAGATTTCGACAGCATTTAACCTTCTTTCATCATTATTTTTTCAATTCCATACTTCTCTCCTATAGTTGAACAACCATAGTGACATTACACATCCCTGTTTAACTTCTTTATGAATGATCTATTTATCCTCACACATTCTGTGCTTACACAGTTACGCAAAGGCTCGAGTCAGGTTACCATTATTATTGTTATTTTATTTTTAGTGGGGAATATCAGTGCCACAATAGCTTCTGACGTCACTGCGACCTGTAAAGATCTATTGTGACGGGTCTCCTTGAATAGTTCTCGTCCACCAAGCCCAGGTCTATAAAGAGCCTGGCTACTGTATGCATGACGAGAGTTTACATTTTGCTAAATTTCCCCATCCAAGTCCAGATCCGTAAAGTACAGGGCTATTAGGTAAGGAGTGAGCTCTTTAATACCCTCAAGTTTAACTGTGTATGAGACTTCTTTTATGATGTAAATTCACATTCACATAGAATTTATATAAGTGTTTCCTCATCTGCTCTGCAGAACCATTCCATTCACTTCATATTTTGATAAAACTTTTCAAAAAGCTTTTGGTATTTAGCCAGAATTTTTTCTTTCATATTATTTCTGCTACACATCCTTTCCCATTCATAAAACCCTTTATCAATCAATGCAAAATTGTAAAGAACGCTTTGGCCTTAAATCCAAATTAGTTCCAAATGAAATAAGCGTTAGTGGTCCTAATCTAATGGCAAACGCTGTAGGAATATTTATGCAATGTAGACATTACCTAGAATACAGCGGGCATTGTGGCAACTGTAATCTGCTTACCTTAACTATATAATTACCTTGGAACCGGCAGTGGGTACTGATTAGCTATAGGAAGGAGTCACTGTGTATTTGTATGCGAGTAGCAATCAGCATTAAGAAGTTCTTTAATTATTCGCTCCAGATGCTGCGCACTGAACCATGAAGGATTTATGCATCTTCGCTAAAGATGAACGAAATCTTCATGAGTGTTAATCACAAAGTATTGAATTATACGGATTTACAAACTTTTACAGACTAAACATTAGTTAAAATATTTGTCTTTTCGCGAAATGTAATTGTCTTAAAAAGAAGCAAACTTAAACTTTGCAATAAATTTACTCCAATTATATTTACTGTGCAAAATAATTGCCTTATTTATATATATGCAGTTGGATAATTTTTATACCGCCATTTTTGTGAAAATCCCCTCAAGGGTGCTGTACAATAAATAAATATCTCAGCACGTCTTGCAGCTACGGAGTGCAAGGAAGGTTGGGATTCTAGTTCATCGTTTCCAATTAAGATCAATTTATAGTATAACAGATAGAGCTTGATAACAGCACGGTTTGCAGCTACATAACGTTTGGACAGTAAGAAATCAAGCCTCCATTTACGCATTTTTTAAACTGATAAAGAAATTTAATCTATCAATGAAATTTAAAAAAATAAAAATAATAATAATATTAACATTATTTTGAGTTTGTCCAAATTTTTATGGACAAGGTCTGGATTCAACCCCCTAGGGAGCTGGTAATATTAACTTCTTTGTTTATTATTTATTTAGTTTGTTCATAACATCTTAAGAACTTATATAAACTTTTAATAACAACACAATTTTTTTCTCAAAATTTCTCAGATTCTGTTTTTCTCCTCATTGGTAATCTTATCTTTTTTTTATCCATTGTTTCATAAATATGACATTGTTGGTTATATTTTATTATTGTATTTATTTCATTCGTCCTCTTAATTATTTTATGTTTAAAAATTGCTGCTTTATATTTAATTTGCTGATTTACTGTGAGCAAGCGTGCATTCTTTCTACATTAGAAAAAATATATCAATACTTATAACAGCAGAGGTAAAGAGCTTTTAAGAGAAGGGAATATAGAAATCTTGGCATTCACAGGGCTTATGACCTGTCATTGGCTGGTTTAAGTGGCCGTTTTATACACTGTGTAACATTCACCATTCTGCCTATATTGGAATATATATATTTGTTATATTTTCCATCTATTGACTCTTCAACTTCACAAACGTCAACTTTCATCAATATTACGAACGTCAACAGATAGAAAAATCGATAAAATATGGATGTTTAAATAAAGATTGAACGGTGAATGTTATACAATGTGTAAAATGATCATTTAAACCAGCCAATGACAGTTCACAAGCCCTGTGGATGCCGAGACTTCCATATGACCTCTATAAAAATTTCTTCATTTTTGTTGTTATAATTATGTCAGTAATAATATTAATAATAAAAATGAGTAAAATTACAACACGTCTAGCAGCTATAAAGCGCATAGACGGTTGGAATTCTAGACCTCATTAACAAAATTTTGGTATTTGATAGTTAATGACATATATTTTTTTTTTACCACCACAAGAAACTAGGAGGCCCAATTACAGAGGTGAATTGCAGCACAGAACACCCAGGCTTGAGAAAAATCACACTTAATTTTCACCGGGGATTGAACCCGGAACCTTCCGTTTGTGAGTCAAGCGTCTTGACCACTATACGACGGAGTGTACATATGGAAGCCAGATTGCCAATCTTCGTGCAGATACAAAGCGCATGGACGAGTGGAGTTCTAGCAAGTTAAAATTATGTCAATAAATTCACAAAAAATAAATGTGAACATAGAATATAGTAGTAAATTTGTCAAGTTTTTATGCCAAGAAGTAGGCAATAAAAAACCATATAAATAATGGTAAATTATGGTTAACAAAATAAATTTTAGATATTCGAAGAAAAGAGAATCTTAAATATCCTTTACTTTTTTTCTTACCAACATTTTGTAGACAGTCAATGTCAATTAAAATACTTAAATATTTAACGGTTTGCAATGATGTTGATTTATTTCATACAAATGTTTATTCGGAAAATGGTTTTGTTAAAACTTGTAATTAATTCGACTTTTTTTATTGTAAAAAAGGTTTGTGCTTATTTCCTATAATTATTTTCATACGAGTGTCAGTCAGTTATTCTAATTCTTAATCCTTACCTTTTTTCTCTATGTTTTATATTTCTATTTTCTTAAATTATATTTTTGATAACCTTTTTGTACTAAAACACAACCGGTTATTCCTAACACCGCTATCGGAATATGACAATGCATTTTTTAACATTGTTGAATCTTTTTACAAATAAAATGGGTGAAAAAATGTCAAGAATAAATAACGGAGATCTCCGAATTAAAGTTTTCATTTATAAATAACATAAATTATGTCTGCTTTGCTGCCAAAAAGTTAAAATAAAAAAAAAACACACCGGCATAAAACACATTTTTAAAAGGATTACTTTATAGGATACGCATCAAGAACTTAGAACAAGCAGAAAACAGGTAGACACTAAAAACTTTTAAACAAACTTCCTTCGGTGTATCCATTATATCAGGTACATCTAACTAACCTGTTCAGGCCCAGATTACTAAAAAAATATTTTACGCATTTATTATTAAGCGATTGTTTTATTTATTATTTATTATTTATTTATTTATTTATTAACGGACATTGTCCATGTTTACAATTTATAAGATTGAAATATTACAATGAAAGAATAGTTTAAAACATAAAAAAAAAGAAAGAAGCATTGACAAACATAAGGGACATCGAGACAAGATCTGGACTATTTATTTAGTGCTCGTTTAAATCGTTGTAAACTTAAACCAAAAAAGTCCAGATCCTGTCTTGAGTTAACAATACGACAAAGGCGGGTCATTGGGTAATTTAGGCCATAGTTTGTTCTATGATCGATGAACAGTACTTCATTGTTTCTCAATCTACGAGTCGGAATATTGAATTTTACTTGTCCTAGTAATGATGGAACATCGATTATACCATTTAGTATGCTGAACATATATATGGAGTCAATATTAGTTCTACGTTTTTGTAGACTAGAAATATTTAACATTGACTCTATTTCAGCATAAGAATAACTATCTCTCTCTAGTCCAAGCATCCACGCTATTTTTCGAAGCAAGCGATGTTGGACTGATTCAATTTGATTTATGCGATTGACATAGAATGGAGACCAGACCACTGAGGCATATTCAAGAAGAGGGCGAACAGTTGAGCAATAAAGAAATATAGCGAAAGCGCGGCGCGTCGAGGTAAATCGAAATATTATTTTCACGGTTTTGGTAGAAACCAATTTATTCCTACAGCTGCCTATAACTACGTGACACTACGTGAAGCAAAAATCAAAGTCTTCTTAATGTTTTATTTAGTTTTTAATTGCGTTATACTCTATACTATATGCCATCCAATAATTCGTAGATCTTTTATTCTGAATTCCTGAATTTGATAAATCGGAAATCTCTCGGGATCTATTTTGAAATGTGGTTTTGTCTGTGTCCGGCGGATAAGGATGACAGTTAAATGTCTGAAACAGAATTATAACCAGTTGGGACCTTCCTTGTAAAAAAACATTTTACAAAATTAATTTTTACAAAACTCGTATCTTTACTTAATCAACAGATCAGCCAGAATTGATAAGGTAGATGTAGCTGAACTTTTTAAAAAGCAATGATGCCCATCCGTAAATGCTATTCTATGGTTGAAATTTGTTACTAGATGTCGATTTGGTTGTAACTACCAGAAAAAGTATATATGTTTACATAATACAAAGCTAGCATAACGTAAAAGCTTGTCAGAACCGAGGTTTGTAAAAAAGTATGGCCAAAGAACACTTCATTATACAATTCCTAAAATTTGTAATAAGATTCCATAGCAGATCTTTAAAAAAAGTTTTTTGAAAAAAATAATAAATGGCCAATGTGTAAAAAGGATTTAAATTGATTATTTTTTTATGTTTACAGTCATTTGTTTTAATTCTTGTACAAAAATTTTGTGAAAAAAATGCGCATGCTTTAAGTTCTTAATAATGAATATATTACTTTTTAAATTGATATGATTTTAACGTTTTTCTTTGAAAAAGTAAAATAATAAATCTGCTAACAAGCCGGTTTCGCGGCTAAGTGGGATTCATAATTTTTCCTTTTATATTTTCTGTTCATGTTTACCTTCTTAAAGAACTATTCAATACAAAAAAACCCTTGATTTATTTGTATTTTTTAATTTAGTTCATAAATTTACAGGGTAACTTAAATTGACTTACTAGTATAATATTGTCAAATAAATTAAATAAATATTCCAAACATCAATCTATTTTTAATCAACATAAAATTTTTCTCTAAAAATGATAACGCTTCCTGCTTTTTAAAATGTAACTCGTTTTACCCGTCTATTCATAAAAATGCTTTGTTTATTTTTTATGGAACAAAAGTTAAACAATGTTTGTTTTTCATGTTAAAACATCATCACTTTCCTCCATTAGTGGTACAAAAAGCACTGCACTAGTAACCCAATTGCAGCGCATATTGTTTTGGTTATAAGGATGTTAAATTTATCAGTCTTACGCTTTTTATTTTAAAATTGGTTCAACAAAATCACGTTTCACTTTCCTTGGACCTTTGTCTTGTTTTGATCTCCCCTTACAGGGGTTGTATTTGGATCATCTGCCTCTGATTACCCAGGGAGTTTTTATTTATTTAAGGCCGTTCTCTCATTATAAACAACAATGTTTATCATTTTGTTTTTTGTAGTTTAATATAGTACAATTCAAACATGTTTTATTTTTTTATTTTTTTTGCAGCACTAATCCCATCTTTTTTTGTAATTCCTTTATTTAAAAAAGTTAAATACGTATTTCATTTTTTCTTCCAAATATATTTTTTTATCTGTATTCTGTGTTACTATAGTTTTAAGTCAATATTTGTGTAAATTGTTTGTAGATAATTATTTTTTTTAATTAAAAAAACAGGGGCATTGAGGAGATCCTAAGGAGTGGGAAAGACATGTTGGCCTACGTCCATAGATTCTCCTCTTCCTTCCTAAATCTGCATAGAGTATGTTGTGCCTTAGGAATATTTATAATAATTTTCCTCTATGCACAGCTAAAAATGGGTTCTATAACACAAAAAAAAAATATGTTTAAAGTAAATTCGTTAAAATAGCATGGCTAACAGAGAGTCCACCAGGACTCTATAATGCCTGCATTTAGAGATGGATGTTCTCCCTCGATGTCCTTGGACTGGTATTTAAAGCATTAAACTGATCATCTCATGTTTAAACATCAGATTACCGAAAAACGCTACATTTGGTTTTCCAATGTAGTGCTCAATGAATTGGATGTAGATAGATAGATGATGATGTATAAGTTTAATTCGTTAAATTAACATTGATATTAATTTTAAAACCAGCTCATTTGTTTAATCAAATGTTGTAATTTATAAAATTTTGGGTGTGCGGTGGTTTGACTTTGTAAAAAATGAAGTAATAAAAGAATGGACGCAGCAAACTCTCATCAAGCGGAGGCAATAAAGTTAGCTTGGCCATGTGCTGCGGATTCCTCCTGAGCGCCTCAACCACGCTTGTCTACTTTACAAAGCATCAGGTTCTGGACGTCCGCTGCTGACTGTTTGTTAGCATTTCGTATCAGAACTACAGGACGCGAATCTAACTTGGAATAATGTACAGGAGCTAACAGTCAATGAGATGCTTGCAGGATCTTCGTGAATACCAGTTGCTCTAACTAGGGATCGGACATGAACAGAATGATGATGATGATGTAGTTCATCCGAAGCATGTAATATTCCGTATCAGAGGTCTAAAATTTTAAACCAGCCAAGCCAAATAATAATAATATGACAAATTGGTTCTTATGTTTTTGCATGGTTCTATGCAGATATTTTTAAATTACCAAAATATTTCATTAAAAATCAGGACCCAAATATCTCTTTTTAAAATAATAATACATTTCTGGACTCAAGTCTATAGCTTTGTCATTTTAAAGTCACCATTTTTTAGTAAAGTGGTGGATTCAAATCATCATTTTATGATGAAATTATAAATAAACTTACCAATAAAACTTCTTGGTTTGGTATTACTTTTTATTATTTTGACCAACAAGCGCTTTCGCCCAAGTAGGCATCTTCAAGACTGGTGAATTGTTTACAACATTTACAGTTTTTATACTATTCGTAACATATTTTGGAGATAAGTATTTTAACAGGGGACAGAAACTCTTATTTTACAAGTATAATACGTTGAATTACATTTCCAGGAGTTACAACAACTCAATTCGGGACATAAATAATATTAACATTTAGAAAATAACACGTATTCACTTAGATGAATCTCACCCGCAAAAATAAAGGTTTCAGCTCTTTTACTTCACATACATCAACAGACGTAAGAAATAAAGGAATACAGATGTTCAAATATAGGAAAAATAGTAACTGTTACACAGTGTGTAAAGCTGCTACTTAAACCAGCCAATGACGGGTCATAAGCCTTGTAGATGCCTAGACTTTTATAGTGCCTTCTCTGAAATATTCTACATTTCACCATTTAAAAAAAAACTCGTTTAAGCATCTCTTTGAAATATTTATTTATAGAATTATAATTTTATTTATAATTTTATCATTATCATTAACTATGGAGTTTTATCAAGAAATATCAACAAAAAACAACAATATTATCATTGTATGCTTTTAGTGCATCACGGGTATATTTGTACCATTCATTGAGAAAGACGCAGTTGTGTTTTAAGTGGTTAACTTAAAAATGCTTATTTAAGGTTACCTAGTTATGGCATAGAGCCCATATCTTTATTTTTACAAGATTGTTATTTTTATAATAAATGTTCGCCACCGAAAATAATTTTGGGACTCAAGGTGTTGAAGAACGATTCCAGACTGCAAAGGGGGCTATCTTGCTTCACACTTCGGGGATAAATGGACTTAAGTCGTTCCCTAGGATCCGCGACTTAAGTTAAACTCAAGTGTGACTCGAACTAAGTTTGTTGCTTAACATTAACGCATGATAATTCTCCGAGTCAAGGCGGAAAATTCACGAGATGTTCGATGTTAAGCTCTTTAAACGAACACGTTACGAATACTTTGTATTTTAATTTAATGTTTACTGCCGTTTGCTCTGAGAAAACTTCTTAGAAATTTTAATTCAAAAATTAAAGTGAAGTTTAAAACTACTGTTTTTTGCTACTTTTCACTAACAATTTTTTGAGTTTGTCAAAATTTTTGTTGACGGGATTCAACTCCCTGAGAAGCTGTTAATCTGGTCCATGAAGAAATATAGAAATTTAAAAAAAGGCTTTGCCTAGTATGCAAATTATGTTTTTTTTTTAAAAAAATTTTTATTAATTGTTTGGCACAAAGTATTTTTCAAGTTTAATTCGTCGAAATACGTTTCCAGGAGTTACAATAACTCAATTCGTGGCATAAATAATATAAACATATAGAAAATAACACATATTCAATTAGATGAATTTCACCCACATAAATAAAGGTTTCAGCTCTTTAACTTCACAAACATCAACAGATGAAAGATTTGAAGTATATATGGCAAAAATGAACGGCAACGTTAGACGAGGACGACCAAGAAAGACGTGGCATGATCAGATAAACCAAAATCTTAAGTCTGGTCATGACAAAAGCAGACAGAACCGAAAGGCGTGATGTATGAATGTTGAAGAGGCTAGAATTGTATGCCAGGATAGTCGTGTGTGGCGGTCCATTCTCTCTGCCTGCCCCTACGGGGAAATGGCGAGATGGTAGTAGTAGTAGTTAAATGTTCTACATTTCACTATTTCAAAAAAAGCATCTCTACAAAATATTTATTTATAGAATTTTATATTATTTTAATAAATTATATTACTTTGTGCATAACAATTTAAACTGCATTATTAATTACCTTTCCCTTGAAAGAAAAATCATTGAGATCGCTGCATTTTTTTATTATTTGTCAAAAAACATGTTAATGTTGTATTAGAAATATTATAAAGTCTAGTCATACTATGTCTTATAATATTAGAAATCAAACACTGATTTGAGTCAACTGAACACTGTATTTTATTTTTACAAATATAAAATATATAAAAACAAAAATTTTGCGACAATTGTTTCGCCTTGTTAGGGTTTTTTCAAACAAATGTGAAGATTAGATGGATTGAATGTCCTTATTTTGTTATATACCTCAAGGTACTTAAGTAGAAAATAAAAATAATCTTATGAACTAAAGCATGTACATTAATCATAATTGAGGGAAAAACCAATGGTTAAGGGCAAAGCTTAAGCTAGGGTTTCCTAGGACAGCGGTGCCCGCATCTTAACGGCCGTAGTGAACGGTGATGCGGTGGACAGCCGTCGTAACAGTGACTAGAGTGCAGTTTTCTGGGAAAACGGTGTTACAATACCATTTAACTCCGTTTCCCTAGGAAACCGCTCTCAAGTCACTGTTACGACGGCTGTCCACCGCATCACCGTTCACTACGGCCGTTAAGATGCGGGCACCGCTGTCCTAGGAAACCCTAGCTTTAGTGTTTAATAAGTAATTCGGAATTTAGGTATTTATATTTGAATTTCGGAAAAAATGAAACAAAGTGAGTATTTGTTGAAAAACATGTATGTATTGTGAGATAATTAATAAAGCTTAATAGTTTTAGACCTTTAGATAATTGTTGTCGAGAATATAATAATAGGTTGTTCATTTTAATTTTAAAACATGATTGTAATATTATGAAGAAATTTATATAAACACAAATGTTTTATTATATTATTATACAAAGGTTTTGGATTGAAAATGTAATACATGTTTATTAGATTAAGAAATATGTTAACAAAAAAACAATTAAAATTAATGCATGTTTAATAATCTCCATCTATATTAAAAAGTACGGAAAAATGGGATGGATTGAAACGTTTATATTTTTTTTTTCTAAAAGTTATTCACAAGTGTTATATTAAAAAAGCCATTAACTTTTTCTAGTTCTAGATATTTTTTAATTCAAAATTGTAAGGACCACGTAATGTATTATGTTTCAACGTAACAACGGAATCTAGAATAAAAGATAATATTTCAATTTCTAAATTGAATACTACATCACATAATTATACATACAAAAGAAATGTTTTTCATTAATAAAATAAAAAAAGTTAACCTTAAGTTCAGACAAAAATACAAAGTATTAGAATGATGTTTAAAATTACATAAACTTTTTTTTGAATATTTATTTATTTATTTACATACTAAGGTTATTGTACATTTTTTGAGACAATAAGTCCCAACTCCATGGGACTAAAAGTCCTGTGTTGAGATAGGAAGAGCAATTATATGACATAGACACATGAGAATATCACCCCAAATATAGGATTAGAAACATAAAAAATAATTTTAAAAAATATTTTTTAAAAACATATATATGGTATCAATATGGTCAACAGTAAACTCAAGCATTTCGAAAATCATCAAAAAGTTTTCAACTCAAATTTCTCCCACTAAGGAGAATCTAGTCCTAAACTCCTTTCTTGAAAATAATTACGGCAACTATTTAAAATACTGTATTATTTTTATTTTTTTATATGTAATTTTATGAATATTTATTTGAAGGAAATAGAAAAAATACCGTTCTAAGACGTCTCCTTATTATTGAAGTCAATTTTTTTGTTTGTTTATATAATGGGATTTTTTAATATTATTGTGTAATATTTTAGTGGCTGAGAGTCAGTGGAGATCAGATCGAAACAGTTTGTAGTAGTTCATTGAAGATGTTAGGATTCGTCTTGCGTACTGCTAGGGTTTTTGGTAGTACACGAGTACTGAGATTTTTTTATAACTCGTTGGTGCGAGGTAGACTCGAGAGTGGCTCGATGATTTGGGGTCCGTGTGAGTTGAAGTACTTTCTTATGGTGGAGAGGGTTCAGAAGAAATGTCTTCGGTTTCTCTACATGAGGGAGTGCGAATACTATCCATGGCTTTATCTCACTGAGTTCCTCCAGGGTATGCTTGGTTACAGCAGTTTAAAGCCTAGAAGGAATGTGTTTTTAACAACGCACTTCTTTCGATTGTTGCGCGGTATTATTGACAACCCTGAAATTATGCGGAGCATTAGCTTTTATGTTCCTGATAATTACCTTAGACAACGTCAGCATAGACTGTTTCACATTCCAATATACAGGACCAACCTGCCAATGTTTATACCTGTTGGAAGGATTATCTCTATGTTGAACAATATCACTTTAGACATTGACAATTTTTACGTCTCTGAGGGAGTATTTTGTTACAAGATTTTCTTACTTTTTTAACATATTATTCTTTGGATATTATGTATACTAATGTGTTTTTTTTTAAATACCAAAGTATACCTTATTATTTCAATTATTTCTATATGTATGAATTAAGATATTCCATTTTGTAATGTACATATATATGAATAAATAAATAAATAAATTGAAAAAAAGAAATTGAAAAAATTTACAGGACACTTATCTTTGTTCTTCATATTTCCATGGTAGGGGTGATGTTAATGCACTGCAGGACGAGGATTTTGTGTTTTGCAGAATGTAAGAATTAAATTCAATAGAAAACGCTGACTTGCTTTATTGGTCGTCACCTTATAACTTCAGGTGAATTTTTTTAGTACGTGTGCGTCATCGATCATGGACTATGAACCCTAAAACGAAAAAAAAAAACACTGAAAAAAGACTTTTAATTTTTTTAAACTGCGATTCATTTTAAACAAAATTTATTGATTATTTTTCATTCATACACATTCTACGATTATGTTTGCTTTTGACATTGCCTAACTTGAGATTTAGGTTTATCTGTTTACATCTTTATTTCTGTCACCGTCCTACGTCACCATTTGTGTTTGACTAAAAGATCTGTATCCGATAAGAGTTAACATGATGCAAAATATTTCAAAATGAAATTATTTCAAATATGATGACGGTATTGTTAACACTTTTAGGAACTGCAAACTTGTAATACGTATAGCTGAGTCACAAGGCAGAACAATGGACAAGTGCAATAAAAGGGACGCAGAGTTACTATGGAAAGGGTTGTATGTGGAGTTGGATATGGGGTAGTGGGGAATGTAGCCTCTTTACAGTATCTGAATCAAATATGGAATACATTATCCATTCAATCAATAGTCACGTATGCATGCCGGAATGAATAACGTGAATTAATCTAAGACTTCGATTGATTTTCAATGTTTTAAAATGATAACCCGTACGTGTTGCTGTGGATATCCTGTAAAAATACGGAATTTCAGTAGGTACCTAAGTACTTGCTATGTTTAAATTCCAATAAATATATATTTTTTTAATTTTGAAATATTTTTACAAATTAATGTCAAACTCTGCTATTTTAATTAGAAATTCGATTGTCAAAAATGTATTGAATGTCAGTTGATATTATTTTAATATTAAGAAAATTCCAGTAAAAAGAGATAAATGGGTGGAAATAATAAGGAATTTAAGGAAATAGTCTGATTGGGATCCACATAAAACAAGTGATGTTTGTAAACATTTAAAACATTTTTTTTGGACAAATCCTTTTAGATTCCCGGTTTTTTTTCTAAAGCATTAAAAAAATTTTCTTCGTTCTAGGCATGGCATAAAATTTGAAATCGACATCTTGCACTATATTAAAAAAATATTTGAAATATATATGTATGTATAGACTGTTGACTTAATGCATTCTGTCAGTACAGTATAGCCTAGATATTAAGATTATTTATTTTTTATACATTTATTTCATTAAAAAAATATATATTTTAATCGTGTTTTTCTTTACTTAAGCCTATTCTCATTATTTTTTTCAGGCATTGAGGGATGCCTCCGGTTTTTTTTATTAAAATATTAAAGTATGTAGAAAATTTACAAATAATTTACACAATGAAAGGCATACAAAAATAATGAGAATAGGCTTAAGTAAAGAAAAACACGATTAAAATATATATTTTTTTAATGAAATAAATGTATAAAAAATAAATAATCTTAATATCTAGGCTATACTGTACTGACAGAATGCATTAAGTCAACAGTCTTTACATACATATATATATCAAATATTTTTTTAATATAGTGCAAGATGTCGATTTCAAATTTTATGCCATGCCTAGAACGAAGAAATTTTTTTTAATGCTTTAGAAAAAAAAAAAATAACATTGAGGGAGAAATAATGCGTTGAAGGAATCAAAAAGTTTTAAATGCGATTATCTCGGAACGTGTTTTAATGACTTAATGCATTCTGTCAGTAAAGGCTCGATAACCTCTACAATACATCACATTTTAATAATTTAATCACTTGATCCTCAACACAAAAATAATTTAAACAAATACAAACTAATAACACTTTTGGACAAAGGGATTTTGAGAATTATTCAATTTAGATCTAAAACCTGCTTCTATTATTTATTAAAACAATTAGTAACGAGAAAATGTTTAAAAAGGCTATAAAAAATGGATAGTGTAGTTAGGAAGAAGTAAAGTGGATTGTCTCATTTACTTCAACCAATATTGTTCCAACTGCTTCATAAATGCATAGTTTATGATATGTTTTTGTTCTTTCTATTTACATTTTTTTAAATAAGTAATATAGAAGTACATAAATTAATAATTAACATTAATACGCTGTCTAAACATTTTGTTGATTATTTCTGTTTATTAAGTCTTCTTTGCTTATTCTCAAATGGAAACATAGTTCAAATAAGTAAATTGTTTAGTGTCCTGCAGCAATCAGCGTGTTAACCTACCAAACAAGAGGTCTCGGGTTCGATTCCCGACATGGTTGACATGAAATATTTATTTTAAAAGGTGTTTTAAACTTGAATATTTCATAGTTCCTGGACTGGTACCTCAAGCGTAAGACTGATCATCTTAATAAGTAGATTAATAAGTAATTTTTTTTGCACCACAACAGGCCAAGAAGCCCAATTATAGTGGTGAATAACATCACAGAACACCCAGACTTGAGAAAAATCACATAAGATTTCACCGGTAATCGAACCTGGAACCTTCCGTGTGTGAGTCAAGCGTCTTAACCACTACACCACAGAGGCCGCCAAGCCGCATCTTACCTTCATGTAACAAAAATGATCATGATACACTGCGATTGGTGTACCAATGCAGTGCCCTATACACCATTAGGTACGGAAAGGGAATGATGATGATGATAAGTGTCATTTGCACGGGTAACCCCAGTTAGGTCACATTTTTCTATTATTAATCAAACTTTAAAATGGAAAAAAATAGGAATTAATAAAATACTGTACAGTTGGAAAAAAAAATAAAAATATGAGTATGCAAACGAATATATTATATTGATATCGATTTGGTAGTAACTACCAGAAAATGTATATTCATATGCATAATACACAACGTGAAAGCTTGTCAGTACCGAGGTTTGTAAACAAGTATGGCTAAAGAACACTTCATTATACAATTCCTAAAATTTTAAATAAGATTCCTAAGCAGATCTGAAAAGAAAATGTTGACAAAACTTTTCAGAAAAAAATATTAATAGGCTCATATGTAACAAGGCTTTATATTGATTATTATTTTATGTTAACAGTCATCTATTTAAATTTTTTAATAAATTTTGTTTAAAAATACGTAAGCTTTTAGTTCTTAATAATGTTTGTATTACTTTTTAATATCATATAATTTTTCTAACGTTTTTCTTTATAAAGGAAAAACGAGAAACCTGCTGATAAGCCGGTTTTGCGGTTTAGTGGGTGTCATTATTTTTCCATTTATATTCTGTGTTCATGTTTACCTTTTTAAATATAAGTAAATCCAAAAAATATATATATATATTAATGCGGAATATTCCATTGTAAAAACCTATTTTAAAATAAATGCTTCATGTCAAACATGTTGAGAATCGAACTCGAGACCTACTGCATGGTAGGCAAACGCGCTGACCATAACACCACGAGGCAGCAGCTAGTATGGAATTTTAGTATTAATTTATTGTACGTCTGGTCACACTCTTGAAAACGCATATTGCCTTATTAACTCCACGGTAAGTTAGATTTACTAGATTTTACAATATCACTGATGCACCGTTCTACTTATTACTAATGCTGATTGCTGTGGACTTGAAGAGAACATTCTAGACGTAATCTTTTGTTAAATCCATGTCAAGTATAATACTGCCATCGCCTTCCATAAATACGAGAGTTCAATTAAAATATTTATTTAATAAATATGAGTACAAAAGTTTTCTTATTTATTTATTTATTAACATTCACATCTGAGACATTGCATTACACAGTTTTTAAAACTTTTATTTTTGATTTTGAATCTTGAAAAAGGGCATATCATCATCATCATCATTCCCTTTTCGCACCAAATATTGCAAAGGGCGCTGAATTAGTACACCAATGGCAGCATATCTCGATCAATTTGTTACATAGAGGCAAGATTCACGAGGCCGACATAAACATATTCTTATGTGTGCTCCAAAAATAACAATGTACATACATTTAATTTATAAGTAATTAAACAAATATTTTTTAACCTTCTTTTGAATTTCGTTTTTTTTTTTTCATAAATGTTTTTTCGCATTTCATAATATTTTTTTACTGCCTTATATAAAATTGAATTTTTAGACTTCGCCTTCTTTCTAAATGGGAGTCTGATTTTTACATTTTCTCTGGTATTTGGATCATGTTCATGTTGGTTTTGATCATTTTTTTCCAAAATGCTTGGTTTTTTTTTTAAATTAATAATTTTATACACAAATATCATCATATTGAAAAATGTTCTTAGCTTTTATTTCTTTTAACTTTTATTTTTGAATAGCACTTTTAATTCTTCATATTTAACATTCAAATTACCACTTAAGGCTTTGTTTTGTAATATGGTGAGTTTGTATAAATTTTCTTGGTTTGATCAAAATAAAATGCTACCGCAATAGTTATTAAGAAGTTCAATAATTGTGTTTTAAATAATTTTGCACCAATCCTTATTAATTAATCTTTTAATTCTTCCCAAAATTGTTTTTTTTTTTCGTATTTTTTCATTTTCATCTTAGTATTTTGATGAAATGTAAGTTTGGCAACCATCATTACACCCAAAAATTATTAAGATCATGATTCTATTATTTTATTTTTTTTAAAAGAGTCATTGACATATTTCTTATCATGCGGTTACAAGAAAAGATCCCAGCAGAATGCTCGTACGAGGTTTTTCTGTAATTTAAATAATTGAATACTAAAAACATGTACGACTTTCGCTCAGAGAAAATTCTCTTTTGTGGCCTCAAGAGTGTTCAATGTCCTAGATGAACATATTAAGTTCTCCAAAACGAAAGTTTTTTTCTTAAGCGTGAAGTACAGGTGTTTATTTAAATTAAAATTACGTTATAATTTATATTTTCGTGTTCTTGAATAATTTGCATGGTTCCACTTTCCATTATGTTGTATTTCAACACAATACAAGGCTATTTTTTTTTATGATTATAATTTTTTGTTTTTTTTTTTAAATACATAAGGGATAAACAGAGTATTAAAAAATAAATGGTAATAATAAAGCAATGAAATATACATTAACAGTAAAAATAGTAAACAAAAAATCCCACAAAGGCATGGCCTGTTCGTGGGTTTACAAGAAATATTTAAGAATTTTTTACTCCTTTAGTAATTAGACAGGTGTTATATTTTTGTTTAATATAGGAAATATTAGCCTCATATTATGAGTAATAAATAAATTTAAAAAAATATAAATACAAAAAAATATAAATACATTTCGACCGAAAACAGAACAGAAGCTTATGTTTCGGTTTTGGCTAAAAATCTAGTTTCGGTCGGTCACAACTAATTTGTTGGCGTAAACATACTCTCCGTCTTCTCCGTTTTTTTTCCAAATGAAGAGGGCAAAAATACTGAATACTGAATTGAAAAAAAAATATTCATGTACGCCGGGCCGGTATCCTGAATACTATACAAAAACTTTGTTTATTATGTAAGTACAAACTTATAATGTTAAAAGACAAATTGAGAAAAATGTAAAAAAATACCTTGAAACGGAAAGAATTCAACAAAATGAATACAATTTTTTTTAATGTAATAAACTTATATGTAAACTTCCACTTATTTATTTGACCAATTAGTGCTTTCACCCTCTGATGGGCATCTTCAGACTGGTGAATACTATACAATGTAAGGATAATTTACATAAAACTAAATATTATCTTATGTGTTGGTACATTTAAAAATAAGTTGATAAAGATAAAATACGAAATATTTTAATGTTATTTTAAATGTACCTACACTTAAGATAATATTTAGTTTTATATAAATTATCCTTACACTGTGCAATATTCACCACTCTGAAGATGCCCATTAGAGGGTGAAAGCGCTAATTGGTCAAATAAATAAGTGAAAGTGCACAAAGTATTTTTAAATTAATAACTTATATTTAAATATAAGTTATTCCATCATTACAATGAAATTTCATCAAGAATTGTCAATAAATAATTTAAATAAAACATTTTTTTATATTCAAAGCATTAACTTTGTGGTAAAACATTTTAATTAGTTCTAGTAAATAATCGTACATAACCACTAACTGACTTTTTGTGTGTACCGGTTTCGAGACATACCCGTATCTTCGTCAGGGCACTCACTACACCAACATGCAAATATCACTTTTACCGTCACTGTAGTATACATAGTATTTACGAAAAGATTCATAAATTACGTGCAGAGTTACAGGGGATGCAAACATCACCATGTGCGAACATGCATCAATATTGGGTTAATGTATTTAGCGATATGTCACAGAATTTGTGGGGGAGGGGTTAGGAAGGGGAGGAGCTAAGTGGTTGAACGTCACACGTTACAATGATTGCCAAATAGACGAATACGTCTCGAAACCGGTAGACATAAAAAGTTAGTAAGTGGTTAAATACTAGTTTTGACTAACCTTCATTAAAACTAAAATTAATATTATGGAAGAATGACTAGACAGGTGCGACTGTTTTGTAGCAACAATTCACGGACAGTGTAAACTTGTAATGCAACAATTCACGGACAGTGTAAACTTGTAATGCCGTATTAAACAGACTTAATGAACTCGGCAATAGTTATTCCCACGTATCTGATATATTAAGTGTAGGGTATTGTTCCTATAGAACAAACCTTTTGAACTTTTTTAAAGATGGTGAATGGTAATTTTATTTATTTATTCATGCATTTCATAATATATAAAGTTTTTTGTTTATTTTGCCCAGCTGTATGAAACAGTACTTATGATTTTCTTATTGTATTACATTAGAACGTTTAATTATTTGAATTCATTTTTTACACTTATTCTTGTATTGTTTAAACTTTCTACTGAATATGCTGTATATTTTTTTAAATATAAATCTTATAAAATTTTAAGGTTGATTTTTTCAAATATTTCTTGGGTATAAGAAAATTTAGGTTTTAAAAAAATATATATATATCAAGCCAAGTATGTAAGTATTATAAATTTTTGTAAAAGGCAGATTTGCCGTTTATGTTAATAAAATAAAATAAATAATAACGTTGAAAAAACCATATCCCAAAAAATGTAAGCAGATATTTGTCAAGTAGCATCAGGATAATTTAGTTAAATTGTTTTTGCTATTTTTAGATAAATCGCTTGTTAAAATTAATCTACAGTAATCTTCTGATTTAAAAAATGTTGAATTAGAATTTTGAAAGCGATTTAATTAAAATTTCAAATGATATTTAAAATGGCATGTTCATTAAACTCTTAGTTAAAGGAAATGGTAAGGGAAAAGTAAGAAAATGGATTTAATTAATTTGATGATGTAATCTCAACTAATAAGTGATAAAAGGGTCCTTAGTTCTAAATTAGAATACTCAAGAGATTAAATCTGTCGGAAGGGTTTAGGATAAAAAGCCTTAATTGTGTTTTTTTATTAAAGAAAAGTTTTTTAAGGGACATATAAATAGTTATTCTTTGCCTCTTCAGTTACAATTTAATCCGCTTTTTTTAAACACTAAATGTATCTCAAAGGCTTTAATTATGGTTTAATTTCAAGGGAAAGCATTTTCATCTAACGGCGATTAAAACTCGTGCTAAGACATTCATCAGTATTTTTTTTCAGAGAGAGGTGGATCTTTTCCATGCTAGGATTACCAGTTTTAGACTCTTCCTCTCTAACTATGTATAATAATGTGTATCAGTGACTTATTCGTCTTTTTTTACTATTGTTTTTATGAACCTCAATAATCTTTTGTGCTTTTTTTTATGATGTTTTTGTAGATACCTTAGTATATCATTTATTTACATTGTAATTGGCAGGAGTGCTGTATTGTACATTTCAATAAATAAATACGATAACAAGTGCAGTGTCCATAGTGACCGCGTATGCACGGCAGGACGCCACGTATCGCGCCCGCACTTTGCCACAAAACGCTCGCCACTATGGCCAATCACCAACTGACGGTTGTGTCTTTTATGAATCATTTTTGTTAACTCACGGTTACCGGTAGGCGTCCTTATCGTTATTCAAATTTAAGTATTAGTATTACTATGTTTTTTGTCAATTGTCTATTTTACTTTTTATCGATAAAGCGCAAACATTACCCATTGATATGTTGTATATTTTAATACGTAGGATCAATGACTAATAATGAAATAGACACGATAATTGCCCAAATAAAACGGCGTTTCGTTTAATAGATAATTAACAAAAGTAGAATTAAATAGAGACGATGCTTTATAGAACGATAGGTTCAAATTATGTTCTAAAAATAAGCATTATTGCGTCATGCCAGGTCAATATTACTGTGCAAAACGCGTAATAGAGTTGACCGTAGTTATCAAGAAAGCAGCTAGTCAACAATTTTGTAAAATTAGATATTCGTGTATTCGGGGGCCTTAAGGTCAGGTCTATGTTCTACTAAAAACAATCAGACCACGTTTATACAGAAAACTGTATTAATCACCTTCTGAAAATGGTACCAATCACAAAAACAGCATTTTTCAATTTGTAGAAAACACCCATAGCACTAGAAAAATCTTACAGTACCTACTTCAAAAACCATTTAAACTAGTCAAATACATAATTAGATTCATAATTGAACGCAGTTATGCAGAAAGCAGCCAATCCACAATTTTGAAAAAATTCTATATTCATGTTATCGGATGTAGTAAGGTCGATTCTATGTCCTATTAAAAACAACAAGACGTTTTCAAGACGAAAAAAATGTTTTAATCACCTTCTGAAAATATCAACCCCATTTTTTAATTTGCAAAAACACCCAAAGCACTTGAAAAATCTTAACAAATTTTAAAAATTATGAAAACTGGTCAAATACATAATTAAATTCTTGTTTGTATTATGAAAAAAACCAAATATATTCATTGTTTATCATTTGTTGAAGTCAAAAACATAACAACTGTTGTGTAGATTTATTTATTCACTATTTTCTCAAAGGTGCTCTTATTTCAGTTTCACTTTTCTATGGCTGACTGCTTTTTGCTCAACTACGTTCAATTGTAATACAACTAATAAATTTATTTATTGTTTATCATTTGTTAAACTTAAAAATATTCCAACTGTTGTGAAGATTTAATTAATCACTCTTTTTACAAAGGTGTTATTATTTTAGTTTTACTTTTCTATGGCTGGATGCTTTCTGCATATCTTCGTTCAGAAATACTTACTGTCCATGCCATTTTACTGTGCATTCAAAGCAGTTTGTCGCGCCCTTTTGCGCTGTTTCACATTTACTGACCGCTACACGTAATAGGTGACCTCTGTAGTGTAGTGGTTAAAACACTTTATTCACACATGGAAGGTTCCGGGTTCGATTTCGAGTTCGTAAAATAGAAGATAACATAAAAAAGCAATAAGATCTAAATACAAAAACGTAATTGATAATTCTTTGGTGGGTAGACATAAAAGTATAACTGTATTTTTGTTCATTTTGTGATTTATATGCAAAAATTTTCCTTATACATGCTTTCATGGTATTAACAATACACTTCTAAGACTACTCAAAACATACACAAACCACTTTTGTGTTTATTAAACTTTGGTTTTAATAAAATAATGTGTGTCATATTTTTAGTGGCACAAATAGTACAAAGTGGTCTCGATAATATAAGTACTACACATTTCTATCATTCATTGAGTGGTACAAAAAGTATTAGTTAATTCTAGTAGTATGAGTAGACTCATTTCTGTCGCATTAATGGTTCAAGTAGTATAATATCTAGAATATTTCTGTCATTTGTACAAATTACTTAAACCTTGTGACCAAAATGAAATTATCTATAATTAATAACTAATTTTGCAAAATATGAGTTCGGTTGTTAAATAATTGGGTTCATAATAACGTTTTTTTGCTCTCCTGAAAAATTGCACTTTTTTTTAGAGTAATAAATAATATACCAAAAAGAGTCCAGATCAATTCCAAATTAACCTTGGAATGCCTCGGGCGTATAATTTTGTCAGTGAGTGTAACAGTGTGACATTAATTTGAGTACCTGAACCCTCAAACATTGACCTTAAAGAGGCGGCTGATGAATTGGCAAGGCTGGGAGCCGAGACAGCCCCAATAGGCCCTGAGCCGTACTGTGGATTGCCCAATGTGCTCCTCGTAACAAGTTTATTTAATGAGCCAGGAAAGGAAGTATAATGCTTTGGCAAAACCTGGTCAGCATCATGCAAAGGAACCGATAAAAGGGTATTTGCAAAGTTTTGCTTTTGACCTTATAAAGCACAGCCAAAATCAAGTGAGAGTTATCACTAGAGCCCGCCCAGGGCACTGCAGATTGAACAAACACCTTGCTAGAATATGAACCTTTAAGAAACTTCTAGATGTAGGTTTTGCAATGCAGATGAGGAAACACCTATACGCATTATATGTGAATGTAATACTTTACATTATAAAAGGAACCTCATCCTCGAGGGACCACTGGTTAAGCCTGATAATATTAAAGAACTCTCCCCCTACCTAATAGCCCGATACTTTACGGATCGGGGCTTGGAAGGGTAGATTTAACAAAACAAGAACTCTCGCCTTCCACACAATAGCCAGGCTCTTTATAAACCTGGGCTTGGAGAACGAGAACTATTCACGGGGACCCGTCACAATAGATCTTCAATGCTTGCAGTGACGTCGAGAGCTTAAAGCTAAAAAAATATATGGGTTAAGTGTATTCACCGTTCTGCCTATATTTGAATATCTATATTCCTTCAATGTTCCAAATAAAGTTTGAACTTTGTGTTTTTTAAATTTTATAAATTTATTTATTTATTCACATATAGATACATATTACATGCAAATATAATATAGTATCCCTAACTCCGTGATGCCAAAAGCCATTTGTTGAGTTGGGATACAACATAATGGAAAGTGGAAGCACGTACATTATCAAATAACAGCAAAAACAAAAATGAAATATAATATAAACATACAAAGGTATATTTCAAACGGCAACACGCTTTATAATATATAAATCTATGCAATATCTTGCTGCAGTATCCTGCAATGGTCTCTTCTCTCTGACAATATCCAGTACTCTTGTACACTCTTCCTGAAAATGGCTTTCGTTTTGGAGAATTTCATATGTTCAGCCAGAACATTGAACACTCTTGGGGCCACGAAAGAGAAATTCCTCTGAGCAAACGTCGTACGTGTATTAGAACACTGTTATGTTTAATGTATAAATGGTAATGTTTATAAAGGGCAATTGTGCCGTTTACACTAATAATACACAGAGTGTAAAGTAGCCACTTAAACCAGCCAATGACTGGTCACAAGCTCTGTAAATGCTTAGACCTCTATATTCCCTTCTCTAAGGTATTCCTCATCTCTGTTGTTATATTATTATAATATTTCTTATTTATTTATTTACTTATTTTACAGAAACAAACAATATTAAAAAGATACGGTTTAAAGACAGACCAGCGAAGTTTTTGAATAAAAATCATACATATTAAATCGTGGTACTACAAAAGGTTGTGTTTATGTGTATGTATGTGTATGAGAGTAAGTGTAGAAATGTGTTTGTATGTATTTGTGTGGGATTAAGTATTCAGGTGTGTGTAAGTATGAGCATCATTAAATACCAAGTGTGACCGTATCGCAGCCAGAAAGAATGAATCTTAATTTATTTTTAAATAAATTAAAGGGAGTGTTAAATAAATCCATTTTTTTTTTTAATTGATGAAAAAAAATCATTATAGTTAGAGCAATCATATATCATTTTATTTATTATCATCGTCCATCTAATTTTCTGCCAGTATTTCAAATGTTACGTACGATTTTTTTCCATTGTTACTATAAAATATGTGTTTTTTTTCTTTCTCTCATAGAAAAAACTAGCATTGAGAAATGAATTTCCTGTTCTTAAATTTTCTCTGGAGCAATTTTTTTAAAATTTCTTTTGCGGAATCTGCTTTCCTCGGTTAAACATAAAGGTTTTCAGTAAACAGGGTGTTTGAGGTTAGCCACCCCGCGTTTCTAACTACAAGCCGTCTTGAAAAGGAATGTTTTGCAGGTACTATGAATAATAATGAGCTTGTTTGGATATTGTTAAAGGCGTACAAAGGAAAATTAGTTGCGTGGCTTAAGGTGCAACGAAGTGCTGTATTTTACCATTGAGGTATACTATAACTAGAGTAAACATGAGCGTTCGAAATATGTTCCCTCAACCTGCGGCTAATTGACATATGTTTGATAGAACGGACTTTAGTCTGCTGCGAGCGTTTACCGACTACTTTTCTCCTCGTAATTACTTAAATGCCTATATGTACGCTATGATACTGCACAAATCAATCTGGAAAAGCGATGGTATAACCTTTCACCGGTAAGTTATGTTCTTATCTTAATCAATACTTCTTTAAAATATCTATTTTAATGTTAAAAAAGGTTTAATAATATGTTACCAGTAGTGAGCATTCTCCTGTCTCTATCCTGCCCAGTAAATTGGGTGTATTGTGAAACGATAAACAAAGGTGACGCGTATGTGGAAGGGACCGAAATATTGAATATAACTTGCAGTAGACCGATGTAAACAGTACGTGATTTTTACTGTACTACTTGATTTGCTTGACAAAGTCGACGTGATATGACGTGACGATACTTGTTCCCTCCGCTGGTCATTATTTTTTTTGGGGACGGCTTTTTAGCTCGGATTTGTATAGATTGTTATCTTTATATATTGTATTTCAATTTATATATTTTTGAAATGCAATGTGATGTATTTATTTAGATAGTTGTAAAAAAAAACTTAAACAACTAGTTCTAACTAACAAAATAATCAATATGAACAAAAACAATTTCAATAACTATATTTCAAGCTATCAGATTCAGCCGCATTACGTTTCCTAATTTTGTTTTTCATATTTGCCATTATATATTTGATTGAATTCTTCAAGTAGCTTTGTATGCGTCATTTATTTATTTAATTATTTATTATATACATATGGCCTAAGCCAATAACAACAATAACACTAAGAAACATAAATGCAAGAAACTGAACGAAAAGAACATTAAACTATTTAGCAAAGACAAACAAGGGCAAAACAATAATAGTATACAATATATTCAAAAAAACAAAAGACCAAAAAATTTGAGCTAAACCATGCCAATCCAACTTCATCCCACAATTTTTAGTCGCAAAGAGATCTACAAAAAGCCGGAAGATCTATCCCAAAAAATTCTAAGTCGTGTGATGAGTTGACTAATCTACACATTCTGGACATTGGAGCATAAAAACCAAAGTTGCTCTTAGAAGGTTTTATAAATAGCAGATTTTGACCACCTGTCATCTCCTTGTTTTTGAAGTTCACGCAAGGGTTGTTGTGTACCATTATTGGTTTGATTTTTTTAATATTATTTTTTTATAAGCCATTATATTGTCTATTATTTTCATCACAAAACATATGATTTGTCATTTACTTTGCATATAGATGTTGAAATATTTTAATTTTCTTTTCGATGGTCCATACTTATTTTTTATTTGGTGTCATTTTGTTTTTTGACACCAATTTTCGAAGAAATCCGATAAAAAAATAAGGTCTTTATTTAAAAAATGACACACCACTGCATATTCAACATATTGCTAGCAACATACACATGGACACGCACAAAAAAAATATGTGGGCAAGTAATCCTTTATAATTTTTACCTAATAATTCTTGCTTATTTGAGGATTTTCCCTGTTAATAAACAGAACAAGAGATGAAAAAAGATAAGTTTACCAATGAGAAGAAACCCGATTTATCAAACTCACTTTACATGAGCTTAAAATTGTTCAATGTTGTACCCAAATAATTCAAAGAAATGTCATGTGTTGATATATTTAAATAAAATTTATATCTTATTGGAAATAATTTCTATTTATTTTATATAGTTCTAGTTTGTTTAATTGAGCTTGAGGAACATTATATATACAAGCAGTCATACTTGCTACCTAGATGGATTTGTGCTCATTCGGTTGTTCATAAGAAGTAAGTACTACTGACTTCGCAACAATAACCGATGAACCGGAGATTCAGTCTGTTTGTTTAAAATATTCATTTAAGTGTCAGTTTATTTTTATTTTTCCTGAATTACAAACCTAATATAAGATTTACAAACCTCATAACGCATCTCTTTTTTACTATTTTTCTTCTATACTTCACTCTTTTACAGTAAATATTTTATTCATTTTTTACTAAATAGAACTTTTACTGAGTTTAACCATAACAATTACCTATGTTTTCTTTTTTTTATATAACTTTGTATTTAACTTTAATTTTGTACAAACTGGCTAATGCCGTTTGTTGTTATAATAAATAAAAATAAATAGTAAATAAATTATTGGGTGTTTACATAAGTTGTGGTTTTTTTTCCCAAATGAAAAAAACAAGAGGACACAACAAAAAAATATAACGAATTGGTATTCTCCTTCATTATTTACAGCTTCTTGCCTACGTTCTAAAAGTTTTTCAATGTCTGTGCAAAAATAACCATTCATTCTTGACTCGAGGAATTCGTCCGACCATGTCCGCAATTTGACGTCATTATTAAAGGAAACGCCGAGAAAATTGTTCAAAAGTGACCGACAAAGGTGGAAACCTAACGGCGTGAGATCTGAAAATATAATGGATGCCGCAGGACTTCCTAAACAAGCGTTTAAAAGGCATTTTTCGTAATGTTGGCATTATAAGGGAGGGTGGAGAAGTTCTCGTGTTGCAAAATAAACCCATACTGCTGATTTGGCCTTTTTAGTTAAATAACAGTGTGGAGAAATTATCAAACGTTGATTTTTGTTGTTTTGACTTAAAACACGTGGAACCTAAGCACCAAACTTCAGGATTTTGTCCATTGATTTAAGACATGGGACTAGAATGCATCTGCTCAGCCAATTATATGGTGGTAAGATAAAGATTCTCATAAAAAATATGGTTTAGCAATCCTTATCAAAGTCCACAAGTCGTCAGGTACGCTCTATGTTTTTCAGGTCAAAATTACCGTCTTTGAAATGCAAAAATCTTCAACGTACACTGCGCAAATATTGCGGCAGTTTAAATAGATTTATTACCTCAATCAAACTCAAACAGAAGAAGGTATCGACAATGCCCATTTTTGTTTACTTGACATTTAATTTTGAAGGCTTGTAATCGAATAAAAATAAACATTTTACGTTAAAGCAAATACATGAGCTGATAGGATATTTTTTTTCGAACGAAACTATTTTCTTTCACTTTTGATGCTCAATCAAAACCTAATGTTATTAATGATTCGAATTGTTTAAGCATCATTAAAAAAAAAATACGTGTTGCAAAAAATGTCTTGCCTAACCATGATAAATTCATGGCAAGTCGGGATCTGAAACAATTAACCACTGTACATTATAAATAAAGTGAAATAAATTAAAAAATAGCCCAGTTTGAAACCTATCCTTTTTTGTTCATTTAATTGAAAATATATATTTATCCATACAGATTCATTTGTTTTGTTCATTAACATCAAACAAAAGATTTAAAGTTAACCTTTTTGTATCCACTACGGTGGCGGCGCTTTCCCGAGCAATGCACAGAGTATAAAATCTTAGCAGTACTAAGCTCTCAGTTTCCGGTCCTGGGTAGCTGCGGTTCCCCCTTTCCTGGTTGCAGCGCCAGCCCCAAATCCGATCCTTAAACTTAACGGCTGGGGCAGGATTAAGGATATTTGGTATTTTATCCCGATACAGTATACCCTACACAGTGAAAACATTCATCGCCAATCGGCGTTTATCTCGCTAAGGTTTCATACTTAGTACTAAACTGTAAGTTAACTGTTCGGATAGAGTATGTTTAGCGATCATTCTCTCCATGCAAAACTGTTTATTCGACGTGTCATTAAAATGATATTATGTGATGTAATACAAACATTCATGTCGCAACTAAGCGATGATAATTACAAACGTAATAACGATAAAACGAATAGTGATTTGGCCGGATATCAGATATTCGGCGAGTCTCTGAGCCAGATAAAAAAATAAATAACAGTACAATCAGTTACCTAAAGAATAGAAAATTATTGACAAATTTATTTTTTTAACTTTTTGTACATAATGTTATTTGTACATTGGCGGGTTTATTGCCAAATGGCAATTTCTACCAACCAACCAATAAAATAAAAGTTTTATTCTTATCATCCAAGTTACAGAACATATTCAATGGAAAAAAGATTAAAAAGCTAAAGATATATAAAAATTGAAATAAACGTAATAAATTACCTTTAATCAAAACTATTACTCAATGGGAAAAAGAAAAAAAGAGGAAAGAGGAAAGGAGGAAAGGAGGAAAGATTAAGGAAGAGAAAGGAGATGTTTCTTCAGGCGTGATTTAAACAGAGATAATGTAGTAACATCTTTGATGATCGATGGGAGATGATTTCACTGTCGAGCCGCATGGACACTATATGAGTTAGAGAAGAAAGAGGAATTGTGGATGGGTATTAAGAGAGTGCCTTGAGAATAAGAACGAAGAGGTAAACCATGAACTGGAAAGCGTTGAAATTTTTCACGCAGGTATATATTAGCGTTAGGACTATGAAGTACATTGAACAGAAGTGAGAGGAAGTGATAGTCTCTCCGCTGTCTAATTTTGAGCCATTTCAGTTGCCTACGATAATCAAAAATGTGGTCTTATTTTCTAATACCAAAAATATACCTTATGCATGTATTTAGAAGTCGTTCAAGTTTATCTAGTTGCTCACAGCTTAAATCAGTCATGGAAACATCAGCGTAATCTAAAATGGGTAGTAGTAATGCTTGTACAAAAGTGCATTTAGTATCAATGGGTAAAAATTTTTGCAACCTTCTAAGTGAGTGCAGACTGGAACATATTTTGCGGCTTAATTCATTAGTTTAAGCTTGCCAGCAGAGATGTTCATCCATTTATAATCCTAGATTTTTTACGGATTTCCTATTTTGTTAGCCAATGACGTAATGCCATTCATTATTTTACAACAAATTAGTCTATAATTCATAGTATCGTCACTGTACACTACGAAAATAATACAAGCAGCTTTGGCTGCTTTATTCCCTCGATTGAACGCGACCAAAAGTAGGCGAGGTGTCGAAAACGCTCACTTTCGTCTAGTTGATATTTCATTTTTAAGGCTATTAAAAAAAACGTATCATGAAAGCCAACACCATATCTTGTAGATCAGAAAAAATCCTTTCAAATGACATCAACTTTTTCTGATTTTTTTTTAACTTTCGATGCTCATTATTAAATTTGGGAAAACGTGGACACACTTATGTCAACACTTATACAAAAGCCTGTTCGAAATTAAAAATATCAACATTTGACCAACTCATTTTTTGCTTCCGTGATTTTTTTATTTGTCACATGTTGAACGCTCTCTGTCATGTGCCAGCCGCTTATGTGAACTATGCTCTGAACTTTTCACTTACTCGTATATGTTTAGCTTGTGAGTATAATTTAAACTCTTTTTATGTTGCAGACTACTTCACATTCTATTTTGAAGGCTTGTTATCAAATAAAACAATATTTAACGTTAAAGCAAAAACAATATATTGTGGCAGAAAATTTTCTTTCGAATGATGAAATTTGTTGATCTATATATAACCTATACAATTTTGTCAAACTTTTGGTGCTCATTTTTTAATTTGAAAAAAAACAGACACAACTTACAAAAAATATCGAATGAAAAAAACATTGTTTGCTTAACAAATAATAGCCTCGATAAAATTTTATTATCAAATAAAACAGTCGATTTCCAAATTCACATAATATTTTTGAGAATATTTTCCCATTAATTTTACAGCGTGAGTATTGCAGTGTGTATCTGCATTCCTATTGGCGGACGATTTAACGTTTAATTACGTCATCAATTGCGGTGGACTTGTGACGTCACAGCGAGAATATAAATTTAGAGGCAATGTACGCGCGGAGTAATCGACGGTTTGAATATGAAATGACCATCGTTTATTAACTGGTCCAAACCTTTTTTTGTAGATATAAAGCTGTATTTTTTATCGAGCAAGTAATAATTTTAATTTCAAACAAAAAAGCGCAGGCTTTTAACTTTGTATGAAAACATTCGAATTTTGCTTTGAATACGAAAAATATTTTTCATCTACTTTTTACCTCTGATTTTTTTATTAATTATTGTTTAATACATTATAATTTTAATAACGTTAAATTAACCATCAGGAGGCATCGGCAGAATATGGCCTAGCCAACCGCATAGACTCCGCTTGAAGACAATTGTCACCTAAATTTGCTTCGCCCGTTCTCTTATAACTTCATTCTTTACAAAATTGAACCACCACCCACCCAAAATTCTTCTGAGACAGCCTTAACCACGCTTGCCTACTTTACAAGGCATCAAGTTTTTGATGCCCTGGACGTCCGCTACTAACTGTTTGTCGGCAGTTAATGTCTGAACCTAACCTGACTTGGGAGGATGCATACGCGCTAGCAACCGACAAAGGTACCTGGAGGCTCTTTGTGGACACCGTAAGCCCTAACTAAGGTGAAATGATGATGATGATAATTTATTTACTCGTATTTAATTGCATTAAAATCAATCAAACATAAATGTTTGCCGCAGGATGTAAGATTAGTTGTTTACAACGGAGTTCTAGGACCGACCCTTTTCACGAAAACAATGCATGAAATTAAAAAAATAATAAGTAAATCAGACTGAATGCTGTTGAAATACGATCCTTCAGATGAATGTGTATTTAAACTACGTACGATTAACGAACTAAATCGACAAATGAACATCGCGTTGTTTCGGACATGTTGAGCGAATAGACGTTGAAAGAACAACTAAAAAGATTTCAACAATGTTGAGTGTGTCCAAATGCTTGCAGACTGGCTGGATTTCCTCCCTAGGGAGTTAATCATATTTAAATGTATTTCAACAATAGAAGGTGATTTGGTTCAGCCGGATGAATCTCACCCATGTGATAAAGGTTTGAGCTCTTCTACTACACAAAAGTCAACAGATGGAAGAGTTGAGGAAATGTGGATGTTCAAACATGGGCAGAATGGTGAATGTTACAGAGTTTGTAAAGTGGCCACTTAAACCAGCAAATGACAGGTCATAAGCCCTGTAAATGCCTAGACTCACATATTTCCTTCTCAAAAATGTTTTCCCTCTCTGTTGAAATACTTAAATAAAAAGATTTGTATGCAAACGTTTTTGGATAAAAAACGAGAAAGATCATGAAATACCTACCATGACAAAATCCAAATTGCATTTTTACTTGTATTAGTCACCCGAAAATTGATTCTACTGAGAAGAAATGTAACTAAACATTTTTTGTATGTAAATAATTAATTATCAAAACATTGAACTGCTAAAAGCTGCTGATACGAGTAGACGAAAAATCGCTAAGAAACATGGAATTAGTACACGACTTAAAAATCATATCTCAAAGTAAAATGAGTGATAACATTTTATGTTACAATTCGGACAGCCTTTGACAATTCTAACATGTAGTCCAGTTCAGTAATCATTGACTCTACGTAAAAGGTCTACGCAGTTACCATTTTGGTTACTCTGTTTATACGACATGTAATTAACACGCATCAAAGCATGTCATCGTTATTTCTGTCAATTCCAACAGTGTAAATGCATTTATGGCTATCAAATCCTACATAAATACTTAAAGATGACATGTCTAAACGTGCGTGCTTCATCTTACCTTCATGTATTAATTATCAACATGCGTTGCAGTTGGTGTACCAAGGCAGTACCCTATGCATTATTAGGTGTGGAATGGGAATAAAAATAACAAAAAATATGATGACGTGTTTCATTTGTTACAAACCATTATATTTTTCGGTAAGCAGGTGGCCTATTAGGTAGTACAATGTCTCTAGAACTATAAAACTGTGTGGAAGTGGGTAGAACTATGTAGAACTGGTTCTGTCACATGATTAATGGTCAAACGGTCTCGCTTACGACACTGCATACTACGATCTTCTTGTTTCACAGGGACAACACTTTTTCCTAAAACGACCAACTTTTTGGTTCGTGTGAAATAGATTTCCCTCCCTCTTTACCTTACTCGCGACTAGAAATGGGTTGGATCAAAATAACGTTTATAATTTTTTTAACATATTTTTTAATTTTTGCAAATAATATTTTTTCTTCCTAGTCTGTCCCTCGTGACAAGATCGTCACCACCATGTCATTTTCTCGAGACAGTAGTCCTGTTTCCGTCAACTTCAGTTCTTGAGGCCTTGGTGCGTCTGACTGCCTAGGGTATTCTTAGCACCTCCAGCACCACATCTCGATAGCATGTTTTTTGTAATGCGTGGGTTCAAATTGTTTTATTAGAAATCTAAACATTTGACCCAAGAAAGCAACTAACCATTTTTTGTTTAATACAAAACTTAATTTTGTGCAAAACCAATAACAGCACACATGACGTTTTATTCTAAGTAACGAAATCAGATGACAAATCCACTGCAGTTCAATTCAGTTATCGCCGTTGCTTTCGTGCTTTTTAAGCAAATTCCTTATTTTATTGAACATTAAATAAATACCTACGCATATAAGCATAATATCATTTTCTTATGTCACCTCCAACTGGTGCACGAGCTCCTCTAGCAAAAACCTTTTTTTTTTAAATCTTTTTTTGCACCACAACAAGCCAGAAGGCTCAGCTACAATGGTGAATTACAGCGCAGAACATCCAGGCTTGAGAATAATCACTTTGAATTTTTCATTTTCCAGGAATAGAATCTTTCGTGCGTCAGTCAAAAGTCTAAGCCATTAAATATTTTTTATCTTGAAAATATTACTTTTTGGTCAAACATTTTAAATTATTTTACTAAATGTAAGTATCAAATATAATAATAATAATAATAAATAAATAAATATTTTAGCCTTGTTTAAGTGCATGTTCTGACATGGTGGTGTTTGAATCCCCTTTAACTCTGTGTGTAATTTATGTATTTTTCGTAAAAACTATGAATACCGTATACTACGGTGACCGTAAAGGTCATAATATATTTAAGTATTTGCATGTTGGTGTAGTGAGTATCCTGATGAAGAGATGGTTACATCTTAAAACCGGTAGAAATAAAAAGTCGGTAAGTGGTTGAATACTTATATGAACTAATATTTATTAAATATCTTATTAGAAAAATCAGACCCTCCACGCCTCTAGCCGCTCGGTATATACAACTTCTTAATGATAAATGAATTGAAATAATGGATAGTCCAGCTTATTTGCAATCTCAAACTACAAAAGAAAGACCCAATATTTTTCGTAAATAAAAACGCGACCCATCCTGCGACAATTTATTTTCGAAGTTCAATGGTGTTCAGTTAATTAAAAATCCAAATTGGATGAGCCTTGCTTAGCAAAAGTGTCTTTTTTAGACACAAAGTGACAATGAAAAATGTTGTTTTTTTCTACTTTTACATATCAAAGTAGCTACAAATTATACCCGCTTGAAATAAGCAAGTATATCAAACAATAAATTTAATTTTGTCTCGTATCTGCGGCATATTTTTTATTTTGAAATAAATTAAGATGAATGAATTATTCAAATGAAGAGATTATCGAAGCAAATACGGATAAAACATGTATTTTTTTCTTTTTATTATGGAATCTGGTTTGACTTGTAGGAATAACTGTTACCATTCAATAACCTATTCCCTTATAAAATGAAAAAGTAATTAATTGAACGTTTGATATTACTTATTGTATTGTGTTACAATAAGATATGTATGTACATAAACGTAATTATTTATGTGTTTCGGATTACATTAATTGTGAGGATATGTGGTGACGGAGAATTTTGATAAATATGTATTTGAACCTAATTTTCCTGTCACTGTATTAAATATGCCTCCTAAATACTGAATGTGAAAAAAACAACTGCATTTTTGACCTTTTATGCCTAATTAAAAAAAAACAAAATCGACGTTTTGTTGTCCCATTTTCCGTACTCCAAAACTG
Organism: Micrasema longulum; assembly: GCF_059751315.1. Classification (NCBI taxonomy): domain Eukaryota; kingdom Metazoa; phylum Arthropoda; class Insecta; order Trichoptera; family Brachycentridae; genus Micrasema; species Micrasema longulum. Next base: position 199,723 of record NW_028277428.1, on the reverse strand, counting down.
AACCGATTTTGTTATATTTTTTTTGCAAAAGTAATCAAATAAACCTTTCTGTATTTACACGTTTTGAGTTTTTCAAAAATAGTTATCATATTTGCATACCGTGCACCCAAAGACAGCAGATAAAAACTGACGATTTTATGGGTTTTCGGATAGTTCTAGTTCTCATAATAAACTATGAAATAAATAAAAAATATTATTATTAAAAAAGAAATGGGCCCACACACAGACGCTGAAATCTTTGTGGCCATTTTATCCAAACTACGCCATAGCGTAAATTTAAAATGTATTTTTTAAAGTGTAGTTATGTAATAAAAGTTCTATGTAAATATATGTATGGAAAAAAAAACATGAATAAAGCAAAATTATAAATTAAGCAAAATTATGATGACACGCCGATGGTAAATATTTATCGTGCCATAATTCAGGTTGAAAATACGAAAATACGTTTGTTTGAAAGAAAGTCAGACCGCGTTAACTGGATTTGGCCACCTAAACCAGCCAATGATAGGTCATAAGCCCTGTAAATGCCTTGACATCCATATTCCCTTATTTAAGGTATTCTCCATCCCTGTTGTTATTTGTTAATCTTAATGACTCCCGAGGGGGTGAAATCCAGTCTTTTGTCCACGAACATTTGGACAAACTCAAATATTGTAATTTTACTAAATTTTATTAAATATTTGTATACACCACTAACTGACTTTTCTTTATCTATCGTTTTCGAGACGTGCCCGTCTCTTCGTCAGGACACCAATTAATCTAACATGCAAACCAACATGCAAACGTTGTATAAGGAAAAGAACATATGAGGTGTTTTCACAATAATATTTCTCTGAATTCGCAAATCACCTAATCAATTAAAATCATGACCTTAATAAAAATACAGGAGTTAAAATCTTACATACGAATAATAAAGGGTTTACAGTAAAAATATGGAAATATTTAATATCAATATAAATAGGTGAGCTTTGAAAAATAATTTTCCTTTGACCAATAATCAAACCGATTTCCAATATAGTCCTTTATACGATGTTCCACTGTAATGTTCACCCTATTAAACCTATTAAGCTTACCCCCTCCCTCCTTCCCCCTTACTTTTTTCATTGATTCTCAGACAACATAATTTTTTCATAATTTAATCAGTGCATCTTAGTTCACGTGCGTATTAAAATGCATGTCGTGTTGGTTTTATATGTTTGTTCAACAACTATGGTGAAGGTGTATAGTGGGTTTTGCATGTTGGTTTGCATGTTGGTTTAATTGGTGTCCTGACAAAGAGACGGGCACATCTCGAATCCGGTAGACATAGAAAAGTCGGTAAGTGGTTATTTACAAATATTTTATAACATTTAGTATTGATTTAAAATTTGGTTCTACACTACATTATTCCTTGACTGGCTGGAATTTCAAACACTTATCCTCACCCTCATGTATCATAATATATGATCGATCGGGTGTGGACAGGGGGTGATGATGATGCTGACAGTAGTTACTTTAATACTTAGAGTAACAATTTCTGGCTGCGTTAAAAACCTACCCATTACGAAGCGTAATCAAATTACATTTTTCACAACCCTTTTTGGGATATTTTCAACTTTTCGTCGGCCACTGTCAGTCACATGAGCCAAGTGCTGAAAGTTTGTTCGTTGTTTTGTGATTAATGCAATTTTTCGGGATTTATACCCTTCATCATTTTACTGAAAATTGATTAAATAATTACCAAAAAATTTTATTAGCTTGTAATGGGGCACACTCAAACATAAAAATACGTTCTAATAATAAAAATGTTCTAATAATAAAAACGTTATAATAATAAAAATGTACATGTATTTCAATGATTATGATAAAATTATAAATTAACTTATCAATGAAACATCTTGATTTAGTTTTATTTTTTATTATTTTGACCAACGAGCGCTTTCGCCTAAGTAGGCATCTTCAAAACTGGTGAATTGTTTACAACGTATACAGTTTTTATACTCTTATTAACATATATTCGAGATAATATTTTGTAATTATTTTAACAGGGGACACAAAAAACATAAATATTTACAACTAGTTTGCTAAACAGTTAATTTTTGGGAGGTTTTGGACCGAAATTGGGATTAAACTTTTGTTATTTAAAAGGTGAGAAAAGAACAAAAAAGAACACAGGGTGAAGAATTACAACAGAGTGGAAATACACATTTTAATAGATAAAGTAAGCACAATACTTTGATTTAGTACAATAATAAAAAGTAAAACTAAACCATGAAGTGTCATTGATAAGTTTATTTATAATTTTATCATAATCATTAACTATGGAGTTTTATCAAGAAATATCAACAACAAAAAATCAATATCATACACATATTTTATTTATTAGTTGTGTAACACATATTTTTTCACCTTTTTTTTAATTATGATAAATTTTTTTCTTTATTAATATTTTTCCCATGTCATAATATTTTTTACTGATTTATATAAAATTGTATTTTGTGACTTCACCTTTTTCTAATAAGAGTCTAATGTTCACCTTTTTCCTAGTGTTGTGATCATGTTTATATCAGCATTGATAAAAAAAAACGAAATTTCCTTTTTCATTTTTCAAAAATTAATATTCACGAATATCATCGTACTTCAAAATATTTTTTGTATAATACAGGGTATTCATTGAACCCTTTCACATCCGAAACCACAATAATCAGATGAGCAAGAAGACCTATTGGCATATTACTTTTTTTTTTTAGAACGAATACAATTTAAACAAATAAAATATAAAAAAAGTAAATAGTTGCTTACTTCTGCAGGGGTGAAACGAGGAGGGAGGGAGGAGTCTGATACTGCGCCGCTCTCCCCTCACTTTTCACCTGCAGAAGTAAGCAACCATTTGTTTTTTAAAATATTTTTTTTTTTAATTTTCTTTGTTCTAAATATTTTTTTTAAATGCTTAAATGTCTTCTTGTCCATACTGATCATCGTGGTTTCAGATGTGACAGGGTTTAAAGAGCACCCTGTATATGTGAGCACTTTTTATTCATTTTACATCAAATTTGCATTTTCGTATGGGTTTTTTTAAAAAATAATTCTTAAAGCTTTCAACAATATTTTGAGTTTGTACAAAATTTTGTAGACAAGGACTGGATTTAACTCCCGAGCTGTTAATATTTACATATTACAACAGAGATGAAGAACACTTTACAGACGGTTATCTAGAAGTCTAGGCATCTACATGGCTTATGACCTGTCATTGGCTGGTTTAAGTGGCCACTTTACACACTGTGTTACATTCACTATTCTGCCCATATTCAAAAATTCCTTCAATTCTTTCATCTGTTGATGTTGGTGAAGTTAAAGAGCTGAAACCTTTATGTAGGTGAAATAATTCAATTACATAAATCTCACCCGCTAGTTAATTTACTGTTGATTTACACTATTTATTATATAAGAATGTGTATAAGTATTTTATTTATTTTTTTGCCCACGCGCAGTTACCATTTCTTTTCACAAATTTATTAAATTGAATCCGGGTCATGATTTAGCAATATTCGGGTAACATATTGAATATTTTGAAAACCTGAAAATTCTTCGCCCGAATTCAAATTTTGTGGTAGACTCCTGGTAGTGTAGGAGAATTCTTTTTTAGAATTTAGCAGAGTAATTTACCTTTACAAATACTATTTTTCTTAAACTGCCTTTTATCTTAGATCCAGAATTCTTCGAACAAGTCGACACTGGGGTGCATTTTTAAATATTATTTTAATGATCGGTTTTTGAGCAGACGCGAGAGGCTTATTGATTTAATTGTACCTCCCCATCCTATCATGCCATAATGTTATAGTTACGGTACTTACAATGTAATGTAGTTATTTGAGATTATTTTATTTATTTATTCATACAAATACATATAAACTTAAAACGATAATAACATATTTCTCACACTGTGAGGCCAAAAACCCTGTGTTGAGTTGAAATACAACATAATAAAAAGTGGAAGCATGCACATTATTAAACAATAGCAAAAATAAAAAATAAAATTTATTACCTTGACATTTATTTCAATAAACATTTGGACAACATGCTTAATAGTAAATAAATATATGCAATATCTTGAAGCAGTCTCCAGCAATAGTCTCTTCACTTGGACAAAATCCAAACTTGTACACCTCTCCTGAAAATGGCTTTCATTTTGGAGAACTTAATATGTTCATCCAAGGCATTAAACTCTTGTGGCCTCAAAAGAGAAATTTCGAAAAAATGTTGTTGAGGGTTGGAACTCCTACCCTAGTTGGAAATTGACCTAAGACATGATGTTTTTGTTCCTATGTGAATTTGTTACATAACGAATAAATATACGGAACTTTTACGGAACACGAGAGTAATGACGACAGTAAGTCGAACTGACTACACTTGGATTACATACTGGAATTGAGTGACTGCATTGAGCTGACTTGGTTGGACTTAGTCTTTTGGCTGACTTTCTTGGACTGACTGGACATTACTACGTACTGTGATCTCTTTAAAAGCCGCGCCTCTTTGTTCTTCATGCCTCTATGTCATAAATGTATTGCAAGACGTTGCATGTAGACAGACGTTGTCTGTGAAATACTGTTAGTCTCGCAGAATATGTTGTATTGTTTTCAATAATGAACTGCTTTGTCGGTTGTCGCTCTATACTTCAGTACTATGACCCCTACGAAGATATGGAAACGTTATCTTAATTTTGATGATAAATTAATTGTTTGTATTCTGTACATTCAAAATATTTATCAATAATTTTTCCTAAATAATGTTTAATACAAAACATTCTGAAAAATCACAGTGGGATAGCCTGAAGAAAAATTTCAATTCAAAATATGCTCTGTTATTCTGTAATTGGTACACCATTATATGGTGTTGTGTGTAATTAAAGGTTTTTTTAAGACAATCACACTGCGGTTTTACCAAATGTTACGTATTTGGTTTAAAAACAAAACATTTTTTTGACTCTCCTACGTTAATTGAACGTAGTTATGCAAAAAACAGCCAGCCATAGAAAAGTGAAACTGAGATAATAGCACCTTTGTGAGAAAAGTGAATCATTAAATCTACACAACATTTGGAATGTTTTTGACTTTGACAAATGATTAACAATTAATTTATTTTAGTTGATTTATAAATTGATTGAAAAAAATAATATACATACTTAATAAAAGGGAATCTATATAAAACTTCTTAATATAAAATGAAAACGGAGTGTTCTCTGTTTATGATAGTCTCCATCTAACATGGCACAGCCTGTTCTAAGATAAAGATTTTCTATCTTTAGAGAATAAGTAGTCATATACTAATAAAACAATAACATAAAAAAGAAAAACTGAAACTGAAACCACTTAATTATAAATGAATAGCTAATCAAATGTAAGAAATTAAAAATCGTTATTATACAAATATAAAGTATATATATGTGCCAAAAATACATGTAACCTAAACATAAATAATATAGAATGATATATAATGAAACAAGTATAAAGCAATAAAATACATAAAAATATAAATAATATGTGTACCAATTATATAAAATACTACGTGTTTTGATTTACATATGTTTTTTTTTTAAATCTCTCGCTACAATATTTATATGTGCAGTTATTTCTATTTTAAATTTTGTTTAACATTTTGAGTATTTTATATTTGGCAATAAATCATTAAATATTTTTGGCTTAATTACATTGTTTTGCTTTTTACCAAAGGCGGTTGATACAAATGGGAAAATACAGTTAATTTGTGTTGCTGAACGAGTGTTTATATTTTGTTGGGTTATTTTGACCTCACTTAATTTATCGTGTAATTTAAGTAGGCATCTCACAAACAATTGTCTTACATCCAATACCCTTAACTCATCGAATAGATCTTCCGTTGAATACCTCAAGGGTTTTTTGAGAATGATCTTCATGATCCATTGTTTACTGGTTCAAGGATTGAACGAGAACAACCTCCCTAAGCTAAATTGCAATATGATAGTTTGTTTTTCGCCTCATAAGTTGAGCATTCAAAATATTTCTTAGGTTTTTATAAATGTATCCTGATTTCCGTATTTGCTTGAATATTTCTATAATTTTTTTGGATTACAAAAAAAAATCTTATGTTTGAACAGTGTAAATAAATTTTTAAGTACCGTAAGGTTTTTCTAGTCCCGTGGGTGTTTTCTGCAAATTGAAAAATTCCGTTTTCGTGATCGACACATTTTTCAGAAGAGGATTTTTACAGTTTTTAGTATAAAAACGGTCCGGCTGTTCTTAGCAGAACATAGAATTGACCTTACTGCAGCCGTTAACACCAATATCTCATTTTTTTATAATTTTTGACTGCTTGCCTTCTGCATAACTACGTTCAATTTGTCCTTATTTTTTTCACTATGAACCTGCTAGTCTACAAATTAATACAACATTTTTTTCATAAAAAGTATTTTCTGTTATTAATATTCTGGCGAGATAAACTTCTTTATATGCAAATAATTCGTATTATTTTATTTACTAGACTTGCTGCATCTTTCCGTCTTGGCATTTTCCTACTTCAGAAATAAAGTAAGCACTATCCAAACCTCTTTTCTTTATTTCAATGCTAACATACTCTGTGATCCTTTTATATTTACCCTTACTCCGTTAAACCTTTGTCTTTGAACTAAAAGCCTTTGCTCTGATGAAGGCTAGCCATTTACATACTAGTGCAGTTTATGATGTAGATATGTAAACCTACAATCTCTGGCATACTTTTGTGTTCTAGTTTTATTTAATTTTAGCAAACAACGTTCTAAAAAACCTGAATATCATTGAATTACTATTTTATGTTAATGTTTTTTTTTGTGTCCGTACAAGAATTCAGTTGTCTGTTTAAAATGGACTTTGATTCCTAGGAAATTGTTTTCAACCCGATAGTTACTTTTAGGTGAAAAAACTGAAAGAGACAATCAAGCGTAAAATTCAGAAAATTATACAAAATCTTGTGCCAAATCTTGGCCTGTTTTATTTGCTGTTTTACCCGGGCAGTGTATGGGATTGGCCCTTAATAATACACTTAGAATAAAGTGGTACAATAATATACAACCAGATTTCAGGTATTTATTTTTTAATAATTTGTATTAATATTAAGTCTTATGTCACAAAAGTATCGTTATAACGTACACTGGTAGATCAAACTTATAGTGTCTGGGTCTGGAAGGTCACTCCACTGTTTTTCACTGACAATAAATAATTTCGATTTTCGCAACTTTTTTCTAACATAAGCTTCTTAGAGAACATATTTTTACGCCCTGAATTGAAAATTCTACTCAAAACAGACTTTTCAGGATTCGTGGCTTTTGCCTGAATGGCGACGATGTATAAAAATAAATTGTACCAAATAAAAAGCCCCCTGCGTAACTCTACATTAGGTCAGAATATTTTTTGTAGTTTTATGCAGAATACATTTGATTAAATTTACCTTAAACATATAAAAACTGTTCATACCCTTAGTGTATAACTTTTTAAGGCTAATCAATGTAAAAGTTTTGAAATATTTTATTAAAGATTTGTATGTAACCACTCACCGATTTTTCTATTTCAACCGGTTGTGAGACGAACTCGTCTCTTCGTCAGAACACCAATTAAACCAAAATGCAAAACCCACTATACCTTCACCGTAGTTGCAAAAAATATAAAACCAACATTCCATGCATTTGAATAAGTAACCTTTATTTATTTATTGAACTTTTTGTACTTAATGTTATTTGTACATTGGCGGGCTTATTGCCGAATGGCAATTTATTCCAACTAACCAATATAATAAAAGTTTTATTTTTATAATTCAAGTTACAGAACATTCAACAAAAAAAGATTAAAAAGCTAAATATATATAAAAATAGAAATAAACGTATTTGTTTATAAATTACCTTAAATTAAAACTATTACTCAATGGGAAAAGGAGGAAAGAGGAAAAAGGAAAGGAGGAGAGAAAGGAGAGAGAACCTTTACATGCACTGATTAGGTTATAAAAACATTATGTGCTATGAAAGAAATAGTTGAAAAAAGAGAGGGATGGGATGAAGGGAAGGGCGTGATGTTTATAGATATAAGATGACCATTCCAATGGAACACCGTATAATGGACTATATGAAAGGTTGTTTGATTGTTGATCAAAGTTACATTATTTTGTAAAGGCTTCCTAAAGTGAAATATAAAAAAAAAAAACAACGCGTACGCCTGCCATGCAAGAGGTCTCGGGTTCGATTCCCGACGTGGTTGATATGAAATATTTGTTTAAAAGGGTATTTTCACACTCGTATGACACTGTCATAGTTTTCAAAGGAAAAACCTGGTATGAAACCTTCCACAAAGCTACTCTTGGAATGAAAACAATTAAAGACTGGTTCTCATTGAAAAAAAGGACAAAGGATAACTTCAAATTAATGCTGCATTCGTGTCATAAAAATATATTGAAATATTATGATAATAGTATTACTTGTTCCTGTCCACAGATAAATCAGACAAAAAAGATCAAATATTTGGGAGTAGTCATTGACTAACATCTTCGCCTGAAATCTCATATAGACACAACAACTGATAGATTAAGAAAACTTATTTGTGTATCTTACAACCTAAAAAATGTGTTAGACCTCAGCACTCTTTGATCGGTGTATTTTGCACTATTTCAATCAGTGGCAACATATGGCATAATAGGATGAGGTGGTTGTGTTCAGACAATCTACAGACCGCTCATGATATAGCAAAAAACCATACTAAAAATAATATTTAAATATCCTCCTACCTTTTCATCGGATTTTTTGTTTAAAGAGGCCAAATCCTCTTAATTAGACAAATCTATTATAAGTCATGTCTGATCAACTTTTGGACCACAAGTAGTGAACAAAGAACACAACAGTAAATAATAACGAGATTTTCCTCAAAAGTAAATTACTACGTAACAAAAAGTAAAATAACTTTGGCTAGGAGACATTTCTCTGTGGTAGGTCCAAGAATTTTTAATTTACTAGATCAGGTTACAAAGGAATCTGAGTCATTTTCGAAATTCAAATCTGGTTTGAGTAACTGGTTTGCTCGAACAGGAATGGATTTCTGCGATCAAATGTGGACTAACTGGTAAATGATTAATATGTATTTATAAATGTAAAATATAATAATGTATAAAGTATCAATGATATGTATAAACTTAATATTTATGTAAATGTATGTATGAAATATAATTTAAATATGTGTGTGCGAATATATATGTATATATGTGTGTGAATGTATGATTATGAATGCATTACAAGTGCCCCGATTCAACACGGATTTTCTAGCGAGTCAGAGCAAGTTCACAGACATGGGTCGTTCCTGATTGTGTTGCTATAAACTGTGTCTCTGTCCTTAATAATTAATAAATAAAAATAAATAGTTCCTGGACTGGTACCTGAAGCGTAAGACTGATCATCTTACCTTCATGTAACAAAAATGATCAAGATACGCTGCAATTGGTGTACCAATGCAGTGCCCTATGCACCGTTTGGTTGAGAAAGGGAATGATGATGATGATGATGATTCAGGTACACTGAAAAGGTGTTTTTAGGGGAAAAAATCATTAAAAACATCTTTCGTCTACTTCAATCGTCCATCAAATACCTGAGTACTGGTTTTTAGAAACTTCTTTGAAACGTCAAACGCTGTTTCATAAAAATAATATAAAATCGAACTTTCTTCGGGATTACATCTCAACAAAAGAAGTTCTACCGTAATCCTGAGATATTGCACATAGTGCCGACATTATTTCTGGTGGTTCTACCTCGTTCCTTCTAGTGAAAATAATCCAGGGGAATATGAGACAGAAATAACATTTGAAAAGGAGTTTGCTTTTACGTTTCCAGGTAGAATGATATGGTTTTATGTTTGCCAAATCTCAGGATATTCGGATATTAAATATATCGATTGAAGTTATTACGAGTTCGAACGTTTTACTGTCGAAAATGGGACGTTCAACATTTCCAGATTGACATATTACAACAGAGATGGAGAACATTCAGGAGAAGTAATATGGAAGTCTAGGCATTTACAAGGCTTATAACCTGTCATAAACTGGTGTAAGTGGCCATTTTCAACACTGCATATTACCTACCATTTTGCCTATGTTTTAACATCTATATTCTTGAAATTTTTTTATTATCGTCTTTTTCCGTGAATCAACAGATGGAAGAATGGTGAACAGTTTGTAAAGTGGCCACATAAACCAGCCAAAGACAGATCATAAGCACTGTAAATACCTAGAGTTTTATATTCTCTTCTCTTAAATGTTCTCCATCTTTTTTGTTATATTACTTCTTTTTGCGGTGTCTTGTCAGGTCCTTTCGACGTTGGTGACCTACAGTAAAAGCATCTTGGTCTTGCGCTACTCCTGCTTGTTAGATGTACACGCCATCATAGTAATTCCTGGAAAAATATGACCAAAGTGGTTTCTGGTTGCCTTCTTCAGTGTATTTTCCTGTAGAAGCTACATTCTCTTAGCATTGGTTGGTTCTGGTTTTGGGGCGCCAGAAACTCGTCATTCATCCTCTCGTTATCTGCTGTGATCACATCGTTAAGAGTGTGATCCCATTGCCCAGGATTCGCGACGTAGACTCTAACAAGTCGGACTAGTCAATAGTGTTGCCGGTGGAATGCAGCTGGCCATTCGCAGTATTTAATAGAATCACACCCTCCAGCAAGATGTGACTCACTGCATCCCTACTGACGGTTCGAACCCCTATTTACTTAGTTTAATTAATTTCCATGTACCTTTTTATCGTACCCGTCACACCAAATTATTTGACTGGGACTTATTTGAATTATTTGAGAGGTATCGCTAACCAAAAGCGCTATCGTCCGGGTTTTGGGTTTAATATAATCAATTCCCAGAGAAAATCTCGTACAAACGTTTTGTTATGACCTCTCCTTATTGTTCGACCAGAGAGTGTCAATGCCGTTTTTAGGTAAAGTTGCCTCACATCCAGTACCCTCGTTCACTGGAACAACGGTTCTGATGGATATGTTGGAAGACGCCGGAATATTATTCTAAGCAATAATTTCTGCGAAATTATTAGAGGCTTTAAAATGGATGCCGCCCAACCTCCCCAGCCAGCTATTCCATAAGTTGCAGTAGATTGAAGCAGAGCAAAGTGCATATTTCTGAGAGTGCCAACATCCAGAATGTCGAACTAGTGAGCAATAAATTAAGTTGAAAACAATTGATGTCGCACCATTCATTAAAACAATTAAAATATCATGTTGGAAAAAAAAACAACCATTGGAATATCAATGATGACCAAGATATTTTATAGAATCTACTCTTTTCAAAAGTGGGAATGCGTTATCAAGGTAGATTTTAAGAGTTTAGTTGAATATTTTTTTTTTTAATGAATTTTTTTCTTACCTTATCAATGTTGGCTCTATTGGTTGAGCATATTTATGGTATCCACGAAATCTGTTCAGATTTCTCTATCCGCAATCCAGTGTGTCCCAAGTCAGAGTAGTTTATTTATTCATTTATGCTATTATATAAACATAAAAACTTTAACATTAATGTAAAGTTAATTTGATTGTCTAACTTGAGTACGAGTCAAAAACAGAATGCACAATATATACACAATTAAAACACGTGAGCAGGAGAGAATAGATGCCTTCAAGATGTGGTGTCAAATGCTGAGAATACCATGGACAGCCAGAAGAACAAATGTCTCCATACTGAAGGAACTGAATGTAAAAGTTCGCTTATGGGCCATATGCTGCCAACGTACTCTGCGGTTCTTTGGACACATAGCTAGACGTGACCCAGAAAATCTGGAGATAATGATAATCACGGGCAGTGTGCCAGGACAAAGAAGCAGAGGCAGAGGCAGAGTTGCAGCTTGATAAATCGACCAGGTGAAAACAGCGTCACGGTGACTTTATATGGAGCTGTGGAGAGGGCGCAGAGCCACGAAGAGTGGAGACGCATTGTCAATAGAATGGCTGGAGAGAGTACCAATGATCACGATGCTCAGAACTGAGGAACGACAGAGAAATATAAATACAAATATGTATAAAAAAATAATTAATTAATTATCACAGTCACAAATCGTTTGTTTGTACGTGACGAAAACGAGAGCAAAATACGACTTCGATAGTGTTTGAGTGAGATGGATATTGAAACGATTATATTTCATCCTGCCCCATTTAAGCAGCGCGTAATTAAGCACGGGTCCAAATGATATTTTTGCTACGTCAACATTCAAGCATGGCAATACCACTTCAGACTGTGCATTGAAAAAAATCAAAAGAGCGCCCGTGACAAGCGGAATAAACGTGTAGCTTAACTAAATATAAAATTTATTTTTTTTATATCGAGGAATCATCGCCTTACGGCGTGTAATTACTATGTAATTGAATTTGTAATCGTATTGTCGTTTCAATTTGCCAGAACACGGAATTTTATTATGTATTTTTGTCCATAGTTATTTTTAGGCTTCCTAAATACCCTATTTTATTTTTATATATTTAGAACATATGGTATATTACCATATTTAAAATGGATGATCATAACATCTGTCTGAATCTTGACAATTAACGTAAATTTTCATATATAAAATCGGAATTATTTAACTCGATGCCGAATCGACGACAATGAGATCGGTCGAAGTTTTATTTAGAGGAATGATGCAAACAGCTATAGCTTACGATAAGATGTTGGCCGGATGTACCTTTAAAAACTGGAACCTTTCACATAACACTATTATTTGAAACAGAAAAAAACTTTGAATGTCTACAAAGAAGATTTTAAAGAATTTAACGTGGATGATTGGTGTCAAGAATCAAATATTTAATGTTTATTTTCATTTTTATTTAATTTCTAAAACATTTGACAATTTTTCTTTCAAATTTTTATATTTAGCCAGGTAAACGCACAAAACTTCATAATTTTTGCTTGAAAGAATAAAATTGTAATTTCAAGAGAATGCCTTTGATATTTTGCAATTACCTGATCTACATGTTTTAATTAGCAATACACAGTGATTATTGAGGCTCCGAGATTATTTAAGTTTTGAATCCTATTTTTTATCTTGATTTTTCACACATCTTGTGAGAAGGTCGGACATAATTTTTGTCCACATTTCGGAAAGATTCTCATCTTCACTGGTTGAGTAACACTGGTGAATAGCGTATATTTTGTGATAGATTTGATCTGCATTTATTTGTTCGGCTCACTTTTTTGCATTGTCTCACAACAATGCGCAGAGCGTAGCTGTCAACCAATAAATGCATCATTTAGTTTTGCTATGTAATTAAATTTCAATTTTTTTGTAAATTTTTGAAATCTGTTGATACATTGAGTGTTGACATTCTTTTATTTAAAAAAAAAATGACATTTTTTACACTCCTCGCAAAAGGACGTTACAATATATAGGATTCGAATTATTCTACGAGATAAAGGTATGACATACTTAGACATATGATTCACGTCCTGTAGCTCAGAGTTGTTAATACTAAAATTCATTTTTTTTTAATATAACTTCACAGTTTGGTAATACAAAAAATCAGAAATTCGTGTTTATTTTTAAACATTTATTTATTTGACAATATCAATATTATTATCTCCTTCAAGCACATTTTTTGGTATCACCTTCAGTTCCGTCAGGAATTCGGTATTTATTTCATCTGCCGTCACCAATCGTCTTTTCATAGTTATCTCATTTTTGGGAACAGGAAAAAGACGCAGCGGCCAAGTCCGGTGAGTACAGTGTGTGATAGTCTATGCGGTCTGGTTTTTTGTCGTCGCGAACAAGCCACGAGGCACAAACGGGCGTCAATCATTTCCGCTTTGGAATAATGTTGAAAATTTCCCGATCACACCTGTCAAAAACCATCAACGTTTTCAAAATGGCCAAAAATTGACGGATAACTGACACCAAATGGGCAATCGAGCTATATTGTGGGCATAACTACTGACATATAGTAAGGGATATAAATATTTTTTAATTTTCCATCCTAAAAAAGAAAAAGACGTAAAGTTTACTCAAATTACAATGTTATTTTTTATGTAATAAGTAAACACAGGGAATCATACCTAAATATAGACAAAAATACTCAAAAATTATTTAACTGATGGCACGATTAAATGTTCTACAAAGATTCTAACTTTAAAAATAAAAAAAAACAGAATGTAATAAAACGAAGAACGTTATTTATTAATCATTCATAAAAAAATCATTCCTTACTTCTAGTGCACCTACCAGGTATTCGAATTTGAATTATTTTAAGCAGATCAGGGAGCATTATGGTGTCCAAAAAGAGTATCCAAGCATTTATATCGGCTGCCAGGTCCTGTGCGTCCTCCCAAGTTAGGGTTGCGTCCCGTAGTTCTGACATAAACTGCCGACGAATAGTAAGCCTCGAGATCCTGATGCCTTGTAAAGTGGGCAAGCGTGGTTAACGCAGGAATGAAAGCATCCGCAGTATAAAGTCTAGTCAACCATATCACCTCCGCTTGATGACAGTTGTCACTTAAGTTTGTTGCGTCCGTTCTCTTTTACCTTATTCCTTAGAAAGATTCTTCTGAGATACCCATTGTCAAAACTCAGTATTTTGCCGTTTTGGACCCTAGTGAGATGGCACGATTTGCATCCGTAGAGGAGAATTGGTGTTGTGCAAGCGTCATATAGGCAGAATTTGGTTTTCACCTACTACTCCTAGCCGCAATTCCGTTATATTAGAAAGCTGCCATTTTCTTCAACATAAACTCTCGATAAATTGGTTTGACAGAGCCAGGGGATTTTGAGCATCATGGCACAAATTGTTAAACTAAACATGGGTTTTTTGCAACATTGTTTTTGAAACCCATGCATGCTGAGTGTATATTTTTTTTATCTTCGGTGACCTGAAGACCCCCGACTGAATCGTCAATTATAACTGCATCATCGGCATACTCTAGGTTGCAGAATTTAGGGAGGAGGAAATAGATATTTTTTTAACAAATTACAACTGGGATGGAGAATACCTTAAATAAGGGAATATGGAAGTCAAGACATTTACAGGGATTATGACCTGTCATTGGCTGGTTTAAGTGGCCACTTTACACACTGTGTAACATTTACCATTTTGCCTATGTTTGAACATACATATTTCCTCAATTCTTCCATCTGTTGATTTTAGTTGAAATCCAGTCTTTTGTCTATGAACATTTGGACAAACTCAAATATTGTAATGATATTTCTTAATTTACTTGAATTTACTTTCTTAGGATGAAGTCTTGACAAACTCCGGTAGTAACTTCAAAGCAATCTATGACAACATCGTTTATTCTGATTCGGCATTTACTACTTAAGTGAAGGGCTTTAATAAGTTAGTCGTACGCGGGTGAACCAAATAAATAATTATTATTTACTTTCAAATTTAATCTCAATGTACAAACATTTTTTTGAGATAAAAATTGAAGCCGGTTGGACGTCGCGCCGCTTGAGGTAAACGTGTTTTTGTGCGCCGTATAAAATACTTCCCACGCGTGGTCCTTATTTTACTGCATGTCCTTAATTAATAATCAATAGACTTCACTCTCTAGGCAATAAGTTCCAGGACATTGGTGACTCATTTCACATGAAATTTAGTACATATAGAACGGCTCTTCTTCTTTATTTCATTGGTAATAGTTCTAGGTAACTATTTGTTACTATTGTTAAAAATTTGTTTTAAACTTCTTTCTTAGTGTTTTTTTTTTCTTTTTTCGTTTATTTTCTTGAATTAATTTATAAGTAAAAAATATTTCCCTTTATCATTTTTTTTACATCATTATATATTTTTATACATAAACATATACTATTTACCTAAATATTAGTTTTCAATAATAATACAAATATATATATTTTTTTAATGTTATTCAAAATTGTTTTCTTAGTTTTTTTTAACTGGTTCAAAGTATTTCTAATACTAAATTATCTTTTTTTTATTGATAATTCTATAACTGGTAATATTTTATTATTTTATATAGTTTATATTTCTTAGACTTTCTAAATTAATAATATTGTTTTAAATGCTCTGTATTACTTATGCTTCCATGTATGTATATTTAATTGTATTTGAAACTAATATGTAAAAGGCACTAAGTGCCGTTTATTTCAAAAAAAAAAAAAAAAAAACAAGTGTAGTAATTTAGGGAAATAATACGCACAATTACAAATAAAAAATAAATATTCCATATATTATTTTATCAAACCTTATATTCGTAAGACATACATCTTTGCAATATAACAGAGGTTTTGTTATGGTTAGTTAATAATTCTGATTACAATTGCGGTATGTGATAAAAGTATTCAAATTAAATCAAGCATGCAACGCTCGGTGCATTTAACATTAGATAATAATTATACCAAACGTCATACATCAGTAATAGTGGCGTACATAACACGTGCCACACACGTGCAACGCACAAGGCCACGTCACATTTCACGCTGCTACTCCCTGATGGCTAATTAACTGTAAATTCAATTAACTGTGCCATGTTATCAGGACTGACTGCCATCAACATGCTACTCAATTATTACAAATGCTACATTTGGGCACTTGAATTAGACCGAATGCCTAATTCTACGACATTGGAAAATAATAATGTCTTATATGGATTAGAAACTTAACGAAAAATTTAATGGAACAGATACTTGTACAAGAAATTTGAACAACATTTTTTTATCACGTAGACTCACACACCCATACCAATACATGTTTATCAGGGCCTCGATTACAAAAAGGCGTTCGGACGTCATACCTTCACCATGACGGTATAGTTAAAAGTAAATTCTTATTTTTTTAAACATTTTGAACATAATGTTATTTGTACATTCGCGTGCTTATTGCCAAATGGCAATTTCTTCCAACCAACCAAAAAAATAAAAGTTTTTTTTTATAATTTAAGTTACAGAACATATTCCATAGGAAAAAAGATTAAAAAGCTAAAGATATATAAAAATAGAAATAAACGTACTTTTTTATAAATTACATTAAATCAAAACTATTACTCAATGGGAAAAGGGAAAAAAGAAGAAAAAGGAAAGAAGAGATTAAGGAAGAGAAAGGAGATGTTTCTTCAGACGTGATCTAAACAGGGATAATGTAGTAACATCTTTGATGGTGGATGGGAGATGATTCTACAGTCGAGCCGCATGGACACTATATGAGTTAGAGTAAAAAAAGGAATTGTGGATGGGTATTAAGAGAGTGCCTTGAGAATTAAAACGAAGAGGTAAGCCATGAACTGGTAAGCGTTGAAATTTTTCACGCAGGTATATGGGAGCGTTAGGACTATAAAGTACATTGAACAGAAGTGGGAGGGAGTGATAGTCTCTCCGCTGTCGAATTTTGAGCCATTTCAGTTGCTTACGATAATCAGAAATGTGGTTATATTTCCTAAGACCAAAAATGTACCTTATGCATGTATTCTCCCGAGTGATTACGAAGGTACACTACCGACGCCCTACATTTAAGTTTTGAGGTAAGTACATCGGTATTTACCGCTGAAACTATTACCTGATGGTACAAATATTTACTTATCAGAACTGACAAAAATTTGATTCCACTAAGGAGTTTTCGCATTTATTATAATTCGTTTGATTTTTTAATCATTCTAATGTGGCCAGTATTTTTCTTAAAAGCCTATTAAAATACAAAAAATAAATAAGTGAATTTTGAAGTCGAATCAAATTCTAATATAAATGTCGATTTAAAATCTAAACGGTTAGATGCAATGGCTAGTTGCTATCCTATAAACATATAAGAGCACCTTGTCTTAATAGTAATGCCACCATAAAAAAAAAATGTGGTAATTTTTATCCATATGTTTTACTTTCTTCCTGGGTGTATGAGAGAAGATATAAAAAAGCGTCTTTGGAATATCACGGTAGATATATAAATATAGACGAAAGTTAAGAATAATTTTTTAATAATTAGTAAAATTGGTATAATAATCATGTTCAAGCGACTATATTAGATAAATATTCATTATAAAATGGTTGGCGCATTTGCTAACCATGTTTGAAGACCAGAATTCGATTTCTGAATTTTCTAGTTTTTGTCGTTTTTTTAAAAATGTTGCTTTATTTAATTAAAATTTAATGGCAAACACAATGTGCATGAAGTGTTGGTCTAAAAGGTGGTTTTACGTGGCAATATTTAATTGTCCCTGGACTGAAACTTAAAGCGTAAGAGTGATCAACTTTATTTCAAATAAATCTTAATCATAACAGAATTGCTATCCTCAAATAGTTGTAAAGTAAATAGGTTTTTTTCTTCTTAGAATTTAAAATAAAATTTATACAAAGGGTAAAAGGTATTTATTGAAATAAATATATAGAACAATTGAAGTATACGGATGTTCAAATATTGACTGAACTGACTGGTAAATCTAACGCACGGTCAATATGTAAATTGATCACTAAAATCAGCCAATGTCAGGTTTTAAGCCCTATTCATATTATGTAAATATTTGAACTAAATAATGTTCATTATTTTTGTTGTAACGTTTTTCTCCGTTTCTTAATTTCACTCAGTTGTTGATATGTTTGTAATTCTGTTAAAATTATAAGATTAAAATTAAATTTAAAGCATTTTGTCTTTTATAACTAACTATTTATCTAATTACTGACCGGTGTTGAAGCCGCACAAGCTAATTAAAGCCATAATTTTATATCAAGAACAAATTTAATAATATTTACAATACACATTGTGCTTTTATTTTAATTTTGTAATTAATAACCACAAAGCTAGTGCTTCCAATGTAAATTGTTTAATTTTTTTTTTCTGTAAAGAGGATACGCGGCAGAAGACAATTTTGACACATGGGTATTTTAACATTGTTTTTCTATCACTCTTTCGCAAATGCTTTCCTGGTTCTGTGCAAAAAAAGCAACTGCACTTTGGGCTTATAATGTCTGACCAAATTTGGCAAAATGGACGTTTTCTTGTCCCGTTTCTCCTAGCCAAAACTGATCCAATCAGGTTTTTTTTCTTTTAAAAAGTACCAAAATAGCATTTCTGTGTTAGTATTTTTTATTTATTCAAAATTATTTATCATATTTGTATGCCATACGTACAAAAACGGCAGATAAAACTGGGTACTCTTATAGGTTTTTGGGTAGTCTTAACAATTTATCCATGAATCAAAACTATAGACACGCCAAAAATAAATATTTTAAGTGTCTTAAAAGCACTGCGTTAATACGTATGTATGAAGAAAATCTGCAAAAAAGATTACAAAACTTTTCATTTAATTTGAACATTTTAAAAAGAGCTTGACGGGCTCTGAAAAATTGAAATTTCAGTGTACTAGCCTAACTTTAGCTCTAGATTTGTAAAAATATTTTTCATACAGGATTTTTTTTCGCCATACCTTGTTCACACAAAATACTAAAAAACCCGATGATGTTATTTATTTATTTATTTATTTATTAACGGAAATTGTCCATGCATACAATTTAAAGGGTTTAAATATTACAATAAAAGAATAGTTTAATACATTTAAAACGAAAAGAAGCATTGACAAACATAAGGGACCTCTAAACAAGAACTACTATTTATTGAGTGCTCGTTTAAATCGTTGTAAACTGAAACCAAAAAAGTTTAGATCTTGTCTTGAGTTAACAATACGACAAAGACGGGTCATTGGAGAATTAAGGCCATAGTTTGTTCTATGCTGATCGATGAACAGTACTTCATTGTTTCTCAATCTACGAGTCGGAATATTAAATATAATATATTAAACTCAATACGCCAGAAAAAGGACAAATTATAGTTTTCCATCTTACAGACATTACCGTGGTTCTTTTTTTATACACTTCTTAAGATGTCGCAAAAGCGATAAAACAAGGTATTTCAAAAAAATATATATTGGTGTTGTCAGGTGCAGTAAGATTAATTCTATGTTTTGCTAAAAACAGCTAGGTCGTTTTCATAGAAAACCCGTAATAATCATCTTCTGAAAATAGTTTTGATCACAAAAACAACATTTCTCCATTTGCAGAATTCACCCACAGCGCTAGAAAAAGCTTACGGTATAAATACTCATGAAAAGATTAATGCAGCAAAAAATCTAGTATTTTAAATAAATCAAGGTGGATAAAAACAGTGTTTTAATTGTATAAATTCGTAAGTTTAAGACTATATGTTATTAAGTTAAAATATGTTTCAATACAGAATGTCACCCTATACATTCAAAAGTTGTATGAGGTGTCATTCAATATTAGGTCTGTCCTTAGAGTAATAATGCACCAAGCTATAGAGGAGCCCAAACGAAGAAAAATCATTATATGACTATTGGGTATTAAGTTAGTTACAGTTCGCAGCAAAACAATAAACCGTACTCAGGTCGAAAATTGACAAATGTTTATTAATTTTCATTGTAAACACTTTAAAACATGTACAAATACATGTGTATTTATTATTGCAGGGTTATTTAAATTAATTTTTCTAGAATTCGCCTCATTTTATAAAACTGAAAATACATGTGTGTGTTTATTTTATTATTAATTAGTTCGTTTTATTCGCAATATACTTATGTGACTATTATTAGGACATGAATTCCAGCTCCATGGAACCAAAGTCTGGTGTTTAATTTGTTTGTTTGTCCGTCACATCTCCGAAACGGCGAGTCGTAGCGGCCTGAAATTTGGATACGTCATTTATGATGTGATTTCAAGGTTATCGTTACTATTTAAGAGTAAAATATGAATCGACCTCTATTAAATAAAAACTCAAATTTTATATGAATGCCTAGTGCGGCCCCGACCTATTGCTTTTAATCAACTGTCATTATTAACAGTAAACATAATTTAACTCACAAATTTATCCCTTTAATTGAGAAAAAATATTATTTAAAGTATATATGTTGATATAAGAAATGTTTTTAAGCAACATAATACAAGTTTTGGAACAATTAATGCCAAAAATCAATGGCAATCATGGGAAAATATTCGAAATCAATTACCTTTGAAAACTGACTTCTTTAACACCTTTGACGCTCCTACTGCTGCAACCAAACATACTGCAATTCACCATAGTCGATTTTTATTTATTATAACGTAAATATTCTAGTTATTTACAAACAAAGCCAGGCACAGCGACAAAAGCATCCGACAGAACCGTTATGTGTTTGTTGTCAAACAAAACAAAATGGCCACTAATTTGTTGCTAACCAACATCGCTTGCGTTCTATGAAACATAGAGATAAGTTTTCTCTATATTTTACGCAGTATTACTCTGAGGGTCGGTCTGTTTTTTGCAAAATACATATTTAAGGTCAGCTCAACTTAAAAAATTACCTAAATTCACACATAATTAAATCATTTTTGAAGTTATTATAACAAATAAATAAAGTGATTCTTAAAGTGTTAATTAGTTTTACTTTACTTTAGTGAAAGTATCCATTTATTAATATAAGAG
This sequence comes from Micrasema longulum, assembly GCF_059751315.1. Lineage (NCBI taxonomy): Eukaryota > Metazoa > Arthropoda > Insecta > Trichoptera > Brachycentridae > Micrasema > Micrasema longulum. The sequence continues at coordinate 178,304 of NW_028277428.1, read as the reverse complement.
GACATGTTCAATACATAATGACACAACATACAGTTTTACTAGAGCTAGGTGTTTTCTGCAAAATTAATATATTAGGTTGTGTGGGAAGCCAGACTTTAAAAATCATTTAAACTAGTCAAATATATAATACAGTATTATTTATCAAAGTCAAAATCTTTCAGTGCAGTAACGAAGTGAAAAAAATCATCTTATCATCGTATTTGACGTCCATGTATACAGCGGGACTATAGAACAATTATACGCAAGCAGCTTGGAATAAGTTAAGGGTCACATATAATAACGCATACGGGCAATTATTTGGACTGACTAGGAGAGGTAAACAACTTCGCTGCCCTAGTTCGCCAAAGAGCCTGGAGCCTATGGGAACGCCTGAAAGCTCCAACAACGCGCTTCTCCAAGCCACTGCAGGGTGGATCCATTCACCCCAGTTCGAGCAATGGCGGAATATGCTGAAACCACCATAAGTGCTTCAAATATAACATTTATTATATAATTTTGTTTTATATGGTCAAATTGGCTCTGCAATGTGTAGCCATTTTACTGGGAAAAAAAAAAAAAAAAAAACTTTTGTGTAGATTAGACGTAAAGCACTCTTTTTATAAAAGTGCTATTATTTCAGTTTCTTTTTTCAGCAGCTGGCTATTTTCTGTATAACTACGTTTAATTATAATGATGATTCAGAAACAGTTTTCACCAATAAACTTAAATGTTTTCATATTATTTAGTAACTAAAGGTCTTCTCAATTCCACTAACTGTGCGGGAACTTATCTGAAAGCCTCTAACAGATATTACCCACTTAAGATATGGTTCCGACTAACAGGTAATTAAGCGAATGTAACTACATAAATAGTTTGATTGAATCACGGTCGGGCTGTGTGAAGGGAACAGTGGAACAGTGGAATAATTGTGGAATTCCGCAATTACAAGCACCAAACAACAGATTAGTGGGTTCTACTGAATCTACACAGAACAAGCACAACTCCGACTTACGACTGATATTTGCCCTATCTATTAGCGGGTCTATTTTAACCCATATCACCCCACTGCATACAGTCAAAAAAATATGATTTATTTTATTTTTTAATTTACATATACTTCAACAATATTTTTAATTTATCCAAATTTTTACAGACGGTGACTGAATTAGACCCCCCAGGGTGCTGTTAATATCAACATATTACAACATCATCATTCCCTTTCAGCACCTTATGGTGAATAGAGCACTGCAACACTAATCGCAGGGTATCTTGATTATTTTTATTACTTGAAGGTAAGGTGATCAGTCTTACGTTTCTGACACCATTTATTTATTTACAAACATAATGTTATTGGACATTGTTTGATACAATAAGTCCAAATTCCATGGGACTTAAAGTCCTGTGTTGAGATGGGACGATCACACTACAGATACATGAGTATATCACCACAAATGTAGGATAAGAAACATAAAACATATTTGAAAAAACGTATATATGGCACATCAATATGGTTAACAAGCATTTGGAAAATCATCAAGGAGTTTCCTACTCAAATTCCTCCCACTAAGGAAAATCCAGTCTATAACATCTTTCTTTCCACGGACTATAAAATATTGCAATGTAAAAACACCCTTTTAAAGAAATATTTCATATCAACCATGTCGGGAATGGAACCCGAAAATTCTTGCATGGTAGGCAAATACGCTGACCATTACACTGCAAGGCCGACGATTATATAAGGCATATTACAACACTGATTAAAAACATTTTAGTGAAGAGAATACAGAAGAAGGGAAAAGACTGGTCATAAGCCCTGGAAATCCTTAGACTTCCACTTTACCCTCCCGATAATGTTTTCCCTCTCTGTTACAATAAATTTCAATTTTGATAACTGGCTATGGAAGCTAGTGGAATCTTGCCTTGTTTACAAACATTTGGGCATACTTGAAATATTGTTTATCATGATATTTTAATTCAACATCTATAAAACAACTTAATGTAAAAGTTCTGTTACTATACGCACATAAACATTATTCTCTAACTTCTATAACTTCTTTTACAAATACAAGAGTTACTAGATACTCCACCCTGATGATGCAAAAACAATTAAAAAATTGAAACAACCTTTGGTCAAAGAGGATTGGCCTACTACTCGTTTAAAGTGTACAATCTTCTTCCAGTATCCATAAGAACAATAAGTAAAGACTCACAATATAAAATTGCAATTAAGAAATGGATAGTGGAAGTGGGTTGCGCACGGATCGATGAGTGGATCAAGCCAAATAGGTCAAATTTGTGTACTGGTCTACAGGTCTATACAAATCGGTTATGTTTTTTTTTATTATTACTTTAGTTTATACTTAATTACGTTTTTTTAAATTATTTTTATGTTAATTTTGTAAAATAACGAATTTAAGGCATGTTTTAATTTTTGTAAAATGTTTCCCTCGGCACGGGACACTCCAGTGAAGAAACACTATTCTGTATAAAAAAAGAATACAAACATTGCAAAAGTATCATTAAATAAATAAATATTAGTTTCCTTATAAAAAAAACACTAGACGCTTAAATTAACATAAATATAATATTTTGAGTTTATCCAAATTTTTGCAGACAAGGAAGGGATTCAACCCACTGGGGTGCTGTTAATATCAACATTTGACAACAGAGATGAAGAACATTCTAGAGAAGGGAATACAGAAGTCCAGGCATCTCCAGGGTGTATGACCCGTCATTCGCTGGTTTTAGTTTTAGTGCTGCAGAAAAGCGTTTATTTTGTATTTTTACTAACATATCTTAACTACTTACCCACTAAGTTATCGGTGGCACGCAATTTTTAAGAGAGGTCAATTTTACAAACTTTTATATTTTACTGACTTGACAGGCGCCTTGGCGCAGTTGGTTAATCAGCTATCTGTGAAACTGGCGTATCGGGTTTGATTCCCGCCAGTTGCAAGAAAAAAAAAAAAATATTTTTCTTAATTGGTCTGGGTGTTGTGGTGTAATATGATTCACTGCCTTCCCACCAGCTGACATGTCTCTAAAAAGAGGCTTGGTGGGTTGTTGTTGTCAATAAAAAATATAACGCAAGTATTTTTTCAGTTCATTTTTTTCAATTCAAGATCTTCCTTGTTAATCAGTTGATTCTCACCAACATCAAAAAAGGTTTCAGCTCTTTTAGTCCACAAAAGTCAACGAATGGAGGAGTTGAGGAAATTATCAAAATGCTTATAGTAGTTTTATTTACTATTAACTCAAGTTCCTCTCCAAGCACAAGAGCTTGTCTCTTTTTTAAAGAGGAACAGCATTAAAAAAAAATACTAAATTTATAACTAAGGAAATAAAATACAAAACTGCCATTGTGCATGATCACTGTTTAAAATAGTTGTATCTACTTTAAACTCTGTGTTAGTCTCTCTCCAAGCACAACAACTTATGTCTTTTTAGAGAGGAAAAGCATTAAAAAAAAACACTAAACTTAACTTGTAATTGAGGGGGTTAAATGCAATACCGCTACTGTGCATGATCACTGCTTTTGGGAAGACCAACTAAATTAACAGCATAAACCAACAATATTTTGAGTTTGTCCAAATTTTTGTAGACAAGGACTGGATTCAACTCCCTTGGAGCTGTTTATATTAACATATTACAACAGAGCATATTACAACTCAAAATATTGTTGATGAATACACCTGGTCCATGAAGATGTATAGAAATTGAAAAAATAATATTTTCTAAGACCTGTCATTGGCTGGTCATAGTGTGGAAGCAATATATATGTTCAAATATGAGCAGAATGGTCAAACCAGCCAATGACAGGTCAAAAGCCCTGTGGTTGCCTAGACTTCTCTATTACTGTCTTGAAAATGTTCTTCATTTTTTTTTTAATAGGTTAATTTTTTTTTACTTAAACCATTAACTATGGGTCAAACATTTAACTAAATGTTGTTAAATATTTGAATATAACCACCTACCGACTTTTCTATGTCTACCGGTTTCAAGACGTACCACTATACCAACACCTCCATCATAGTTGTTGCATAAAAATTTTAAACCAACACTTCATGCATTTTAATAAACAACCCTTAGTACACTGATAGTGGTTGACTGATTGTTACAACTATGGTGAAGGTGTATAGTGGGTTTTGCATGTTGGTTTAAATGGTATTCTGACAAAACGATGAGTTCGTCTCGAAACCGGTAGACATAGAAAAGTCGATAAGTGGTTATATACAAATATCTTATTTATTTATTAATACTTTTACATTGATTGTATTCTATTTTTTATACAGAATAATGTTCCGTCACTGGGGTGTCCCGTGCCGAGGGAAACATTTTACAAAATGTGAAACATGCCTTAAATTAGTAATTCAACAAAGTTAACATAATAATAATAATAAAAATACGTGATTAATCTAATCAACCTAATTATCATTAACATAATAAACAATATAAACTTAAAAATCATAACAAATATAACCAATTTATACAGACCAATAGAACAAATTTCATAAACAGTACACACATTTTACCTATTTGGCTTGATCCACTCATCGATCCGTGCGCAACCCACCTCATTTATCCGTTTCTTAAAAGCAATTTTATATTGAGAGTGCTTACTAATTGTCCTTATGGATAAAGGAAGTAGATTGTACACTTTAACCGAGTAGTAGGCAAATCCTCGTTGACCAAGGATGTATCAATTTATTTTTTTTGCAAAATCAGGGTGAAGTATCTAGTAACTCTTGTATTTGTAAAATTTAATAGTTTTTTTTAATGTGAATGTAAAAACATAGTCAGAACGGTGAATGTTATACATGACAGGTCATAAACTTTATTGTTTCCTTCTGAAACATACTATTCCGCTGTTGCAATAAATTTTGATCTTTAAAACTCTCCAAGGAGTGAAATTCAGCCAGTCTACAAACACTTTGACATATTAAAATCATTGTTAATTCCAAAACCCTTTATTTAAAAATTAAATATACTAAAGTGTAGCATATGAGACAAATTGAAACATAAAACTGATCACCTTATTTTATTGTAACAGATAATTAATATACGATAAATTGAATTTACCTGCCCTATGCAAATGTAAAGTTTACCTTCTCTCTGTTGAGTGCCCTATGCAAAATCAAGTGTGCCCAGGTGTATTGTTATTTACTTTACGGCAATTTTTGCCTTAATTTTTTTCTTGAAGTTTTTTTTATTAAAATAAATTATTAAACTAAAAACAAATTTTTTTGTTATAAAATTCCTTTCTGACATAATTTCAAATTTGCAAATGTAAACACAAAACATTTTTAGCGATAAATTAAAGGATTTTTTTTTTTAAAACCTTTCTAATCCCGAAGGATTCGAGTGGGATTTAAATAAACCAACACAAATTAAGTGTCCTGTAACATTAGGTAGGTACTTATATTTAAGGGTGTACTTATATTTTAAGGGTTGATACTCAAACAACTCTCCCCACCCCTAATTTTGTGGCTTTATGATTTAACCTTTTATTCAATTAGATTTTACTAACGGAATAATCAAATATAATTTTACATTGATATGAATGTTGAATAAATTGTTTATTTTTAAAATGAATCAATCATTTAAAGTTTGAATTAATACATGTTTATATAAGTTTATATTTTGACACCAGAGACAAAATAACAAATTATAACCGTGTCACTAGAAGTCGAGATTTGCTATTTATCAAATCTTCTATGGGCAACCTTTGTTTTAATGCCTAATGTTCAGAATGAGTAGGCCAGTCAATTCGTCGCATAACTTGGAATTCTTTCTGATAAATCATTTCGCTTTTCGTAGATTTTCCATTAACACAGTGTGAGATGAAGATGGATTGTCATAGCCTAACCCAAAATCTTGTAAGTTGATGATCTTAAATATATTGTATGCCATTATTTTATTGCCCTCGTTTATCTTTGCTAGATAGTTTGATGATCTTTTTGTACAGATTCTTGCATGTGCTTCTTGATATAACCATAATTAATTTATTTATTGACATACTTATGCAGTTCATTCTAACAATGTTAAATACAATTTATTATAATAAATACAGGTACTAATCAAATAAAATACAATTATATAAAATTAAAGCTTTGACAAAAAAAAATACTTCCTCAAATCATGATCCAGTCTTTCTTATTGATTGTTTAAATCTATAAAGACTTACAGCACAAAAGTCTCGATCTTGTCTCGAGTTTACCATACGACACAATCGGGACATTGGGGCATGCAAGCCATAGTTTGTGCTGTGTTGATCAAGGAACAGCACATTATTATTTCGAAACTGGCTGATTAAAACATTGAATGCCACTTGTTCCAGTAACGATGGTACATCAATTAAGCCATTCAGTAAATTAAACATATATATGGAGTTAATGTTACTTCTACGTTTTTGTAGACTTGAGATTTTTGACATTGACTCCATTTCTCCGTAAGTGTAGTCTTCTCTCTCGAGGCTAATGCATTTCTTAACGCGTGATGTAAGTATATGGAACTTAAAGGCTCTTTTAAGACTTAAAGATATTAGTATTTGAATAAAAATTCAATTTTATTTAAAGAATAATTTAATTACGAACATATTTTTATTTTATTTTATTGAAATAAACGGCACTTAGTGCCTTTTACGTATAAGTTACAAATACAATTAAATACACATACATTTAAGCATAATTATATGTAATACAGATCATTTAAAACAATATTCTAATTAACAAATTAAGATAGTCTAAAATAGACAAACATTATAAAAAAATAAAATGTTACCAATTATACAATTATCGATAAAAAATGATGATTTGATATTACAAATACTTTGGACCAGTTATACCAAAAATATATGACCAAACAGTCATAAATATAAATAAATGAACTGTTTTTTACATGTATTTATAAAATTTCGTTGTTTACCATTCCTAAAGATGATTGCTTTGGCAAAAGCACTTAAAAGACAATAAATAATTTGCAAAAAAAGTTTGATTGACACTTTGTTTCATTTTTTTTTCAAGTTACAGAATATAAATAAACACATACCTACATTACAAGTACGCGTGTGCACCCACAATATTGACATTTTTATAAGATTGTATTTTGAGAGGAAAAACTGTTTTTTTAATGGTAGTAAAACAGGCCGCTCGCATTCTTCAGTCATATACCAGCCTTTGAGGGTAGCCCAAAAAGCTTATCAAAAATATTCGTTTTGAGCATGTTCTTTAATTTATCGAAAGAGGTCCCATTTGGCTAAAATGGGCGCACTGAAGAGGTCGAGAAGGGTGAGAGGGGGTTAAAAGTTAAAAGGGGAAGAAAGTGATATTAAGATGCTTCAGACCTATAAATCACCATCGAAGCCATCCACTTTATAAAATAAGTATGTCCGTTTTTCCTAAGTAGATTAAAAACGACAGAAGAAATATTTTTTCAGCTTTCATCATTCTATTATCCCCACTTACAGTCATAGGATACTCCATTATTACTCTAATCGTGTTGTATTTTTATTTATTTATTTAAAATTACACTAGTTCAAATATTAATGAACATATTAAGGCTTTTTAGGCTATGCCCGTATCAAGCCATAATAATTTATAATAAAAATACATAGTTAAATTTATTAGATTAAATTATAATGACATGTGATGTAATAGAGTAATAATCCAAAAAAAAGTGTAAGTAATAAATAATAAATAATACAATTCCAAAGAATACAATGCAAAAAAGATATTTAGAAATAAATTTTAAAATATGAATTGTACATATTAAGATTCACACATAATCAAATATAGAAAACAATGGTATCATTAAAATCAACAAAAGAATAGTAAAATATAGTAGTATTAAAAAAAGACCAAATAATAGTATCATTGAAATTAACAGAAAAAGAATATATAAAAACATAATTGAAATAATAATTGAGATATGTTTTCTAAGAACTCACTCAATAATATAGTAAGAAATATAAAAAATAGGAGCAATAAATCATATGCCAAATAATATTTATTTAATTATACAAAAATTAAATAATACAAAAATACATAATGAAAAAATATCAAGACGTAAAAAAAGCAAATAAAAATTAAAGTATGGAAGGAAAGCAGATTTGTAAATTTTTGCTAAATGCGAACTTTCAAAAATTGACAACCTCGTCCCTATCGATGTGCAGCAACCAATTGCAAACATTTTTCTTAAATACGTTGGTACTTGTGGATCTATATTTGTTGCATTTTCAAATTTTTATTTGTTGCAACAGAGAGAGAAAACATTTTTGACGAGGAAATATAGAAGTTTACGCATTTACAGGGTTTATGACCTGTCATTGGCTGGTTTAAGGGACTTCAGTACACACTGAGTAACATTCACCATTCTGCCTGTATTTAAACATTCACATTTTCTCAATTCTTCCATTTATTGATTTTTATGAAGAAAAAAGCTTAAACCTTTATCACATAGATGTGATTCATCCGGTTGAACCATTTTCCTTGCTTGTTCTTGCCTAGTAGGTAAACGCAAAATACATTATATGAAAGATCGTATAATGTATGATCACCTAAGAAGGCGGACCTTACGGAACTTGAGGTTTTTTTAATTTTATTTAAAGGTTCCTACTTATATAACTGTAGCTGTCAACTTAAATTAGAGGCGTTGCTTCTCTGTAGAGATTCTTCAAGATTAAAGTTAATTCAAGAAGGCTCTGGTTCTGCAGAGGCCCACAAATATAAGGACCCTTAAACACGACTGTTTCAGGAACTGGACGAGCAGGACAGGAGCAGGAAAGAGTAACAGAGCCAATTGCACTGCCTTATATAGCTTCCATGGGTACTACTACCATCGCGCCATTTCTCCCTAGGAGAAAGTAGAGAGGATAGACCGCTTTTATTTGATCAAGTCTTCCTTGATTGTCTTCGTCCTACGTAACCCTTAATTTCCATTTCATATATATCTCTGTTTTACCATTATTTTGCATTCATTCGTTTTACATGACCAAAACATCTCAAGGAATCTTTTTTAATCTTATAAATTACACTTCTCTCAGATTTGCACTCTCGCCTGATTTTTGGGGATTCAAATTGCATTGTGCACTGCAAGTCCAGCTTTGATTAACATATTTTTATCAGTTATTACTGTAATTAGTACGTCCTTTATTTTGTTGCCCGCATTCACTCTGTTTCCAACATATTTTTCTAATATTCCATCCATATAATTAAGAATAGTCCAAAAGGAGCGTAGAATCATATTTGAATACATCGCACTGTGTCCAATAATTCCCCTACTATACTCCGCTTTTGCCGCATTCGTGATGTCACCGTGTAATGTTGCACCATGGGAAAAAAAATCATAACACAAATGTAATGTAAAAATTAGCAATCTGTTAATTTTTCTAAAATTTTATTGACGAAAACATTGATTGACACAACAGAGTAGATAAGTAAAGGGTCATTTAATTAGTGTAATTGAATTAACGAAATTTAAACTTAAAATATAAAACAAACTTTATTTTACACAAAACGGATATTTTTATATCATGTAAAATAACATTTGATGTTTTGAAAATAATTTCGGTCAAATGTCTACCACAGAGTTGTTTAGTCCGTGGTCTAATTTTAATATTTCTCTTATTAGATAAGCAAAGTAGGGTAAAAAAATTTACTACCCTGGCAACACTAACGAATTTTTTTATTTTGTTTCTTCGACAATCTGACAGATGAAAAAATAATTCAATTTTTTAGTAATGCATTTGCTACTTAACATTTGTTTGCTAATAACGCATGAAATGTGATACCATCCTGTTTCTTTAAGATCCTAGCAGTATTTCTACACTTCAAAAAAATACAACACGGCATAGTTGAATTCACATCAGGAGTTGCGTACTGAGCGACGTCTACAAAGAAACTAATGGGTCAAAACGTAAACCTACTCATTTATGAGTAGTTAGGTCGCCACCTATTTGATGTGCGTATGCGGTTTCTGGACTATTATTAATTCTTTGCTTTCATCTTTTGAAAACACACTTTTTATATACAGTCTTCAAGAAAATACACTTGCTAAAGACATTCGATGTTTGCATTTATTTTGCAATTAGTAACCTCACTTTTCTTTCAAATATTATCCCTTTTAACTTTCTTATGTTCATCATCAATTTACTCTTTGGGCATACATCATATATACTAGGTACTTGTTACAAAATCTGTTTGCAAAAAAAACTGCATCGTCAACGTACAACTAACAACTTGCAGCAAAATTATAAATTTTTCATGCAGTTATCCATGAGTAGATAAAACCACCATGCTGACATTATACATCCTTGTTTTACGCTATTTGAACTCGCAAACCACTATGTGAATCCTTTTGCTTCATAAATAAACCAAAATACGTATCTAATGCACCGGAACCTGCCCACAGAGAACCATGCAAATCAAAACCGGTATTTTTAGCCCTAAATAAATTCATATCTTTTTGAATATCATTCCTGATTCATATTTGTTCATAGCAAAGTTTCAGTGTAATAATGAAGTAAATTTTATATTTTTAATCCTTTTTATTAACTGCAGATTTTTTTTCTAAGTTTTTGGCCTAATTCATACTTATCTTTATAAAAAACTCTATTCGATCGCAATTATCATCCTTAAAAAATAATTTCAAAAGAAAGAAACCAAAACTATTTTGCGGTTTGCTTATAGCAATAGACAAAGAAAATAGAACGCCACATAACTATGTTATTGCATACAAACCTAGCCTCTTGTAAAATTTAGAAATATTATTTTAACACTTTATATACAAAAACAGTTTACATACATATGCATAAGGGCGGGCATATTGCCATAAGTAATTATTTTCCTACCTATCTAAACCGTTCAATTTATGAAAATCAGTGGTATGTTTATGAACATATTGTTGGTTTTTAAAATAATTTCTTAACAAAACAAAATATTGTTTTTTTTTTAGAAGTTTAAATTGACTAAATATCAACACTATACAATGAAGAGTGGTGAGGGGAAAGAGGGAAAGAAAGAGAGAAAAAAAATCATATTCGCATACGCAAACGCTAATAAATGGATTCCTACGTTTTTTTCCTCTCAAAACAATTAAAACATTTTCAAATTTTTAATTAATGCGAGGATTGGCCTGTTAGCGATGAACGGACCCGGATTTTATTATATAAGTTTCTTATTTCCTCTCCCAATGAAGTTATCTCACATGGTTTGTGGGAAGTTCTACTCCCCCCCACCCCGATTCCTATTTTATCCTCCCCACCCGATCTTGGCCTCCCGAAACTAACGGCCAGATAATTCACTCGCTCGAGCGCATTTGTTACATTTCATTGGAAGAAGTGTGATTCTGCAGTTATTTTTCTAAAGATGTAAATAACGAAAATTGTAAAATTATGTCTTTTTTCAAAAGTAATCTTAAGAAATGAAGAAATAATACAAATTTTATTTTTAAAGCATTAACCCTTTGATTACTCAATATATATGACATAAAAATAAAAAATTGTAGTGCAGAATTGAGAAAAAACTTTAATAAAGCACGTAAAAGCTCAGAAAGAGATGGGTAATTATAAAAGAATAATTGGTTTAGAACATTTAAAGAACTCCAAATTTAAAGCTCACGTCGGATTAAAGCAGGAGAGTATAGCTTTTCCGAGTTTGTTCAACGTGTATGTCAATCCGCTACATATACAAATTTACAATTAACATGTTGGATATTTAATAGGTTTGACAAAAGTTAACATTATATCATACGCTGATGACATGTTACCGCTAGCTTCATCCTCAGCAGTTTTATGGCAATAACCTTCAAACTTTGAACCGTTTGCCAAAGATTGCTGAATTAAATATAATCCTTAAAATTCGAGATGGTTGTTTTCAAGCCAATAATCTAAATACACATATGCCGCCACTCTTCTTGGGCGATATTGAAGTAAAAAAAAAAGTTATTCAAATATCTAGAAAATATAAATGACGAAAACTGTGCAGTCAATTCTGTTATACGACGACAATATCGAGCCTTTTGTACACCAGCATATATGCTAGCACAAAGATTTTATCAATGCTCCGTAGAAGTGAAGAACAGATTGTTTGAGCTCTATGCGCGCAGCAATACATCAGCGAGGATGAACTGCTTTGACACCGGATAATAGTCGTCAGAGAATGGTTGGAGAAAAGCCATAACATCATAACTAGTCAATTGATGAAGCACTTATAGAAATTGAGGTTGTCGCAGCATTAGAGCACAATGCTTAGCTGCCATTCTTTTTATTATATTTGCCCTTCCAAAGGTGACTTCCCAGATTGGTGGGAAACGGGGTTGATGAAAATTATTGCCAAGCGCTGCGATCGGCTAAGTCCTGAACCTAATGCGTAAAGACCAATCACTCTTCCACCCATTCGGCAAAAAATACTGGAACGACTCATATGTAACAAATTTGAGTCTCATTTAAATGTAAAATATTTCCTCATTATATTGCTTAATATTTTAGGTGCCTTTAATCATGCTTGCCAGCCGATGATTCTATCCAAACTACGACTTTGAAAAATACCTGCGAACTTTTTTATAATTATAATCAATCTTCTGAACACTTCTTGTAGTCTTGTCCCTTTATTCCTCTCTGTGATTACCAAATGGAGCTTCTCGCTACTATCCATGACCCCGTTATAGATCCAGTCAGATAAACAGATCTAGTAGCTTCTGAAAAAAAATTCAAGGCTTCTTCAAAGTTCTGTAATCGTTTCGGCGAATTGATCATGTCCAATCAATTTGATCCCAGTGAGTTAAAAATTCACTTCCTTTTTTTCTCAATCCAATGAAGTTTATTTTATGTACTTCTGGATTACCTTCCGTTTTGCACAAATATGCAAAGGCTACCAGATTACAAAGAGCTCTTTCGGGCAGTTTTTCTCGTTCGACAATTATCAAAGTGTATTTCCGTGTATGTTGGTACCGCCAAGGAGACTTATGTCCTCAAATTCAGTGTTCGGTATGTGATAAACAAGCTGCCATTCTTCTTAATTTGGTTTTCTATTCTACATTTCATTCTAAGTTTCATTAACTTTAAATCCTTTTCTTCTGCAAGTACTGTGACAGAAAACAATTTTCAAATACCTATAAATCAAATTATCTGTCACCGCATATCGTCAGAATTTATGAAACACAAAAAAAACCGAAACACAAAAGTGTATCAATATTTTGTATCTTTTTTGGGTGATACCGTGTATGTTGGATTTGATCCGACGTTTCGGCTACCATTGCAGGAGCCATCTTCAGGGAAAACTGTGTGTTTTATAGAGAAATGTATGTGTTTATGTACTAGTAATTTGTACCGTGTCACAGTCAGCAGTAGGCACATTTCTAGTTTTGTAGGAAAGAATAATTATGTTTATGTACTAGTAATTTGTACTGTGTCGCAGCCAGCAGTAGGCACATATCTATTCGTTTTTGTCATATGTAGTGCTGGGAACCATGTTGATGACCACAAAAATGTATGTTCGTATCTATTTTGAACTAAATACAATAATTAATATCAAACTTTCGAATATGTTCATCAAATGTACATACGAGTATTTGCTCAAATTTAGCAATAGCAAAGCATTGCCAGGTTCAGCGCTTTTACCATAAAATGTAAGCAGTAAGCACCTTTAGTATTTATTTATTTATTTATTTTATTTATTTCATTTTATTTGGGATTTTTACAGCTATTACATAAACAAAATAACTAGAAAAATCTTAACAGTACTAAAGCCAATTAAAAAAATCCACTGTAAATATAATGACACATAATATATAAGAAAAGAAGTTTAGTAATTGTATTTGTGTGACGTTTGTATTCATGTGTATGTGAATGTGTGTGTGCGTGAATGAATGAGGGAGAGGATACATGTGCGTGTGGGAATGAAAGAGGGAGAGGGTGCGTGTGTATGGGTGCGTAAGTATGAAAATAATATATTTGCTTAAAACTTGTAAATTGTATTAAAAATGGTACAATAAAGAGCTTAGTAAAAAGTTAGAAACCTTTTTGTTAAATTTCAAATGACGAAATGATATAAATTGTTTTTTTTATTTTTTTTTTAAGTATGTTAAATTTCAAAACCGTATTCTGAAAGAAAAAAAGCATTTTATTTTTTAAATTAAACTGATACACATCGAATGAATAATGTGCGATGAGTCCTATACAATACAGTAGGTAACCACAAAATGCAGTTAATACGGAATAATGACAACAATAAAATAAGGTTTGACAATACGCGAACGTTGATTCAAAACGAACACACAAATGCATATTATATGCACCTACATAATATATAAATAAGATTAACATATAAGTTTAATAGAAATGATTCGGATTATAAAAAATCAGGTGTCACAAACAGTTGGCCCGCAGTACGGGGATACATAATTATATTAAAAGATCTTCTCACTATAAAACTTATATATGTTCAGGGATAGAGAGCAACGGAGAGGAGGATGCGGACAAAGACAATTTATTACCTATGGCAGTTTTGATAAATTTAATATTTTTGGTAAATATATCTATTTCGTTAAATTTCCTGTTATACGTATCCATAATACGGTTAATCGTAGCGTTTTTTGACGAATTTGTTCTGCATTTAGGTATGTGGAAAAGTTGTGTATAACGCGTTTGTCTCTGTGGTACCTTAAGATGAATGCGGTTAACCAATTTGGGGGATTTGCCTGCTTATCACTATTTCACTGATGTGAAAGATCTCATTACAAATTTATGTTTAAGTATCTGACCAGTGAGTAGCTCAATCTCAAATAACTATCGACGTGCTTAAAAACATGCTAAGCATTTGAGCGATCACAATGAACAATAATGAACATAAGTCAACGCGTGTGTAATATCTAAGTCACCGCTTGTGTCGGTTTTATTTGTGTTTTCCTCGTAGATGAATACAGTTCATTGGCAAAAAATCGGCGTTTACTATAAAAAATATTACAATATATTGCGTTTGTAAAACAGTAATGAGTATCTAATACAGTGAGAATTAAATGACAATTACTAAGGCGACTACTTTTCTTGACATTTGGCTTGCAATAAACAGCGTGGTAAATAATAAATAAATAAATATAAACAGCAGTTTTGAAATATTTTCCATATTTACACCGGTGAAATTCAAATATGTGATTGCGTAGCAGGATTATACGTCGTGAAACGTAAATTTTTTGACATTTATTATTAGGTGTTTACGGATGTTCCATTGTGATTGCGAATACGATATACACCCATGGTGACAAATTGTTATCGCGTCCCTTATTAGCACGTCGATAATTTTTTGTGATTGAGCTACTGCAGTAAGTTGGTTCTGGAAGCCAGGAGATAGAGCCGTCTGAAATATGGTTGTTCTTATCAAAATAATGCATGTTACACAACATATCACTAAAACGAGATAATTCTCGGGTGTAAGCCTTGCAAAAGCCTAGACTTCTTTATTCGTCTAATATTTGTTTTAAATTTGTGCGATTCTAATCATCCTATATTGTAAAATAGACTAAGATTTATATCCTCTGCATTGTATGTTACGTTACATCGATAAATTAATTCTCGTTGATGTATATAGGTACGCGTTTCTCGGCACAATCTGAACCAACAATAGCTGCATGTCAACTGGAGGTAACCATCCTAAATTACATTTCAAATTCCTGTTACAATGATGTATTACTGAAAACGAGAAGTCACGTCTAGAAAACTGTGAAATGTGGTCCTCCAGAGAATACTGGGAATCACTTGCTTGGCAAGATTACATCACAAAATATGAAATACTCGAAGACGTCAAAATAAAAAGTCACTTCAATAGCGTAAAGAACATCGCATTTCAATTAATGAGTAATTACCTTCTGTGTCTTCGTTCTCTCACGTACATTCATAATGCTATCATTTGTGATGAAGAATAGGTATTATTTTATGGCAACCATGAAAACAAAACTGAAATACTGTTTCATTCGTTAATATTGTGGGAGGGCTTGTTTCTGATCCTAGTGTTAACATACGTTGTCTTCGTTTTTTCCAATCAAAACGATCTCCAGAAGTAAAAAAAAATTGTAAAAATTACACCTCAAAAATGTTTTGAGTATGTCCAAATGCTTGCAGACTGGCTGGCTTGATTTCCTCCGAAAGGAGTTATTTATAGTAAAATAAATAAAAAACTTTGTTTTTAACATCTAGCTTTTTTTTTCCACCGACTGGTTTCAAAGCAAACAAGCTTCTTCGTCGAGGATTACGTAACTAATGAATTAATTCCTGTTTTATTTTTATCGTGTTTACTAAATACTATACGTAGTCCCAATAATTCAAGACTTTTTTCCTTACAAGGGTGGTAATTTGATATCAATAATTTCGAAGCTAGACAGGAGAGGACTAAAATAAATTTTATAATAGGAAGAATATAATAGGACTAAAAGAAATATATTCAAATTTGTTGCAACAAATATGGAAAACATTTTTGAGAAAGGGATATAGAAATCTAGATATTTACAGTGCTTATGACCTGCCATTGGCTGGTTTATGTCGTTACTTCACACGCTGTGTAACATTCATTATTCTGCCTATGTTTGAGTATCCACATTTTCTTAACTCTTTTATCTGTCGAGTCTTGTTAAGTAAAAGAGCTGAAACATATACCATGTATTTATGTGTAAATGCAGTAGAAGCTTTGCCTAGTGGGTGAATTGGTTCAACAAATTGGCGAATTGGTGGAACAAATTTGAAGATTAATAACTCCCTCGGGAGGAAATTCAGCCAGTCTGCAAGCATTTGGACATACTCAGAACAATATATCTATGGTAACGAGTAACACAAAGTTAAATGTAACCAAGAAAATAAGGGATATATTATTTTAATAAATGGTTTATTTATTTATTTACATACACAAATTTATTGTACATTATTTGAGACATAAGTCCCAACTCTATGGGACTAAAAGTTCTGTGGTAAGATGGGACGAGCAATTATTTGACACAGACACATGAGTATATCACCACAAATATAAGATCAGAAACACAAAAAATAATTTTAAAAAACATATATATAGCACATCAATATAGTAAACAGTAAACTAAAACATACGAAAAATCATTAAAGAGTTTCCCATTCAAATCCCTCCCACTAAGGAAAATCCAGTTCTTAACTCCTCTCTTGAAAACAGTTTTTGTCGTTGAGAGCTGAATACGCTCTTCTAAAATATTAAAAACTATCAGTGCGATAAATGAGAGATGTCTCTTAGCAAAAGTCGTACGGGTTTTGGGTTTGACATAATTCGTGCTCTGGGAAAACCTCGTATGGACATTTTGCTGAGACCTCTCCTTATTGTTTGACCATAAGTATGTAAGCGCTTCTTTTAGGTACAGTTGTCTCATATTCAGCACCTTCATGTATTGGAACAATTGTTCTGACGGGTATGTTGGAGGGTGCCAAAATATAAATCTAAATAGTCATTTATGTGAAATTGTGGGAGGCTTTAAAATGGATGCAGCACAACCCCCCCAGCCAGCTATTCCATAGGTTACCGTGGATTGAAATAGAGCAAAGTACACACTTTTGAGAGCGTCACTAACCAGAATGTCTCTAAGAGAGCAGAATAGATGGTACAGCTTTCTCAATCTAAAGTTAAGTTTAGTTTAGGTTGTATTTGTATTGAATCAATAAACGTTATTATTAATAAACTGTTTAATATAAACGTAACGTTACAGCTCTTTAATTTCATATAAAACAACAAATAAAAAAATGGAAGAAATGTCTATTTCGTTAAAAAAAAAACATTATACGTTTTTGTAACATGTAATGTTACATTTTTCAAACAAATATAATATTATATTACTCAGTGTGTAAAATGGCCACTAAAACCAACCAATGACAGGTCACAAGCCATGTAAATGCCTAGGAATTCATGTTATTTTCATTAAAATGTACTTCATCTCTGTTGTTGTATGATAATTAAAATAACTCTCGAGGTAAAATCCAGTCTTTGCATACAAAAATTTATTAAAAAAAAATGGTAAATAAAATACGTTTATTATGGGGGCATTCAAAATTTAAAATGTGAAATTAAAAGAACAAAATTTTTCCCTCTTTATGATTTTATAAAAGAATCATCATCGTGCCCTATCCGCACGTAATGGTGCATAAGGCACTTTATTGGTGCGCAATCGCAACGTATTTTAATACATTTTTGTAATAAGAAGGTAGATTATCAGTCTTACGCTTCAGGTGACAGTCCAGGGACAGTGAAATATTCAAGTGTAAAACTTTTTGTTACATAAATACATTTTTTGCACCACAGCAGAGCAGGAAAATTACAGTGGTGAATCACATCACAGAACAAGCTTGAAAAAATCGCAGTTAATTTTTGTGTTTTTACCGGAAATCAAACCTGAAACCTTCCGCGTGTGAGTCAAGCGTCTTGACCACTTTACCACAAATGCTGCATTTCATCTCAACCATATCTAGAATCGAACCCGAGACCTCTTGCATGGTAGGCAAACGCGCTCACCACTACACCGCGAGGCCGACTAAATACACTCATAAAAGAATACAAGAAACTGATTTTTATATTTTCTCTAGTCTATCGCTTTAAAATAAGTTTTAACATATTGTAGGTGTTAAAAATCTCAATTTCGTTTTTTGGGAGCAGCTGTTAAAATAGAAACATCTTCTCAAGAACATTTTCTGAACATTTTTCTCGTTTATAATATTTTCAAGAGTGTTATTTTGAAAATGATAGGATAAAAGGACATTCTTTCACCTTTCGCGTGTGTTTCCTGGTATTTCGCATTCATTTAGACCAAATACAAAAACTCAGACGATATTTACGAAAAAGATTCACAACGATTTCTTTTGTGTATGCAGAGAGGTCACTCATTCCGGATAATTAAGGTCTCTTGGAAATAGAAAAACAAAATCATGTTGTTCAACAAATATCAGTTAATTTTATTTTTTAAATTTACGAATGCCTGAACTTGTAAAACTTGTATTTATTTAATACTTTACAATAATATAAATATTATTTCATTGAATTAACAACGTATATTTAACTGGGAAAACCCGGGCCGAGGAAGACATTTTAGAATTTTAATTTTGTGTGATGTAGACATATTTTTTTTTACACAATCAATTGAACGTAGTAATACAGAAAGCATCCAGCCGTAAAAGAGTGAAACTGAGATAATAGCACTTTTGTGAAAAGAATAACTAATCAAATCTACACAACATTTTGAATGTTTTTGACTCTGACAAATGAAGAACAATGAATACGTTAGTTTTTTTACATGACAAACAATATTCTAATTGTGTGTTTGACCAGCTTTAATGATTTTTCAAGTACCGTGAGATTTTTTTAGTGATGTGGGTGTTTGATGCAAATTGAGAAATGCCATTTTTGTGATCGGCATCATTTTCAGAAAGTGATTAATACAGTTTGGCTGTTTTTAGCAGAACATAGAATTGAACGTACTGCGCCCGATAACACCAATATCTTATTTTTCCAAAACTGTGAACTGGATGCTTTCTGCATAAAAATGTTCAATTGTTTTAGACTTTTAACGTAGATAAACAAAACATAATTATATCTAGGATATTCAATAAACATTGCAATAATATCAACAAATGACTAATTTATGATTTACTGCGTTATCTTTATTTTATATATTTATTCATTATCTTTATTTATATTTCCTTATTTTTATTTATTTTTTTATTATTTTATATGTACTTATGTATGTTATAAGTATCGTGTAATATTATTTGTTTATTCATATTTTTTCTCTTACTAATAATTAATAATGTGACGTCACTGGGGTTACCCGTGCCGAGGACACTTAAGAATATACTTTATATTTGGACCCCTGTATTTAGTAGCCTTACGTGTCATGTACAAGGTTAAGGTACTCGGAAAAAAACGTTTTTGTTTGTCATGGAAATGGGGTGTTCGATCACTGATTTTGGTTAATTACCTTTATGAGTCCAATCACCATTGTTGCAAAGTTCAAGAACAATGGCGCGCGATAACTACTTTTATCTACAGTGTGGATGCGTAAAGTTTTGACTGTACATAATATAATATACTATCGCCTGGTAACAGAGGACTTCATGGATTTCTATAAAACGCCAATATCACATAAGCATGAAACGCGCCAAAAAGCGAGAGGAGATTTCATAGAAAGAAGAGCCATAAATGCGTATGGAGAGAGGACCAGGGCGTATATACTCCCTCGCATAGTAAAGAGACTCCCGGACGAAATAAAGAATAGTGATATGAATAAAAACTAATTAAAATTGGTTTTAAAAAACTTTTTCTTAAATTCTTAGTTTAGTGTGTAAAAAAAAATTACAAAAAATGGGGAAACCAAACAATTTAAAACAGTGTCAAAAAAAGTGTTTGTTAATTATTTTTTTTATATTTCGTTATCAAAAAAGACTTGATTTACTTGTATTTAATTTTTTAAAACTTTTATTTTATTGATATTTTTTAGATTTTTTAAAAAATATTTTATGTAAACATTATTATATTGTGTTACCAAAATGTTTAAAGAGAGAAATCCCTGCAAAAAAACTGCTTTTGCAGTTTGGCGGGAATTGTGAAAAAATGTTTAGAAGAATACTTATGTAAAAAAAAATAAAAAATAAATAAAATAAAAATATATGTTAAGGATATTCCATCTTTCCTGCATTCTGCTTCAAGATTATGGCGTTGTAAACTGAAAAATAGGCACTGAAACAACAGATATCTGATACTCTGTAAAGAAATATCATCGCATAGACAAAAGTCAACATTCCTTAATTTAAACGTGTATAGATAACTTCTCATAGCTCCGTGTCCGGTAAAAATTTGGGTAATTTCGAAAGTACTTTGGTGGTGATGACGGAAGTTTGCTGCATCAGCCAGCGTTAGGAAAAACATTTTAGTGATTTTACCTGTAGAAGAATAGCGGTAATAATCCTCCCAACGCTGCTGTGTATTTTCTTTTATACAGCGTTTAGCCAAGCTAAAGGGAAATTTTGAGAAGAAAGGTACCGTTCTTTTACAAGTTGTGGCTCTTTCTCGTTCATCCGCTCTCTCATTTTCTACGATACCAGCATGTCCTTTTATCCAGCATATATGAATGATCATCCCTCTTATTTACATCTATATTATTTATATTACAAAACACACAATGAAAGAACAAAAACCTCACATAAGCTATACACTTGTGGAGCAGTTGATTCAATATTGATTTGGACGAATAAGACAATCCGTTTTACTTCTACCTAGTTCCTCTATCCATTTTTTATGGCCTTTTTTTAAATCCGCACATTGCAAGAATGTTTTTATTTTTTAGCGTCGATGAACGGTTACCATTTTTTTTCTAGCAACCATTTGTAAACAAAAGATTTCAATGCCCTTATTGCCATCAGAGAAACCTAAGTACATCTTAAGTAAGTTTTTTTCTCTCAAATCCGATTAAGAGAACCAGAACCGTCACCACCCCTTCACTGGCCAAATCATTCAATCCTATTGAGCCCAAAAGAAATAAAACGTTACAGTGTAGAACTATCTTTAAAATCAATAGTTTGCGTCTACCCTGCCAGGAAACGAAACTAGGACCTCGAGTACTGTGAGCAAACGCGCAAACCACTTCACTATGAGGTGGATTCATTTCCACTCGATTTCGTCTGGGGTTTTATTTAAGACACAGAACTGTATTTTTTATCCGCCCAGACGCAGAATTTGCGTAATTTTTAAGGGTTTAATATTTTTTGTTTTGGTCTTATGATTTCGGGCGTTGAGTCCCAGAAAGTTCAAATGAAAAATCTTACAGCCTCTCGAAGCGATTCAAAGATACACGTATGAAAATATTTCAGTCGCAATAAGCGTTGAACATTGTGTTAGAGTTATATTAAACCAAATCTCAAGCTGAATTTATCCCTCCCCTAGTGCAATTCAGTACTACTCAGTTTAAGAAACTGAAATGTTAAAAGTTATGTTGAAAAAATACAAATTTTTACTTCTTTGAAAGCATATTACAACAGACAATAAAAAAACTTTAGTTACGGTATATGGAAGTCTTGGCATTTATTTTAATTATTTGTTTTTATTGGAAATTCTAAGTCTGGGTGAGGCCCCTTTATTGCGGGGTGTAACGCGATCCCTTTACCGGGGCTCTGGGTAAAGACCTTAACGGCTGTGATGACGCAGATGTAGTGCATCAGTATGGGTGCGCACATCTTCTCTCAGACGCCGCACCGTGGCGCAGTTAGTTAGTCAGCGTCGCGAGTTCGATTCCCGCTTGTTTCAAGAAAAAAAATCCGACAAAGATTATTTTATCAATTGGTCTAGGCGATGTGGTCTATTTATCAAGCGCGCTCCACCCATACATACTGTGGATGCGGCGCATCCTTTGACTGTTTGAAATTAATAATACGTAGTTTACTATAAAAAATATGAAAATAATATCTTAAAATATTCCAAAAATTATCTTATTCCATATTTCCAGTCAATTTACTGAATATCAAGGTACCTTGGCCTTGATAGTTGATCGTATTTGTTAGACGCGCTGGAATCTGGATACTACTCTCCCAGTCCTATTACGAGTGATCTAATTCCCGCGCACGCGCATTAAGGTTCATAGCGTTGTCATATTGTTCTACAAGACTAATAGAGATAAAAGCATGCAACTCGTATAATGCAAAGAAAAAAATTCTCCTGTAGGATATAGCATAAAAATTTAAATAGCGTATTATTGAAATTTGGCCAAAACACGTCGAGTTTTAGGTACTTGTAGAAAATTTATGAAGCATCATTTTCTTAATATATAAACCCAAGCGCACTAAATAAAAGTGATTCTATGCTATGTTGATTTCAATCAAATATTTATATATGTACTATTATGCCTACTCAAAGTAAAGACATGTTTTTTTTTGTCAGCATCCCTACTGATAATATATACCGCACGCCCCTGGTATTTATCATAACTTTTCTTCAAAGTACTTCTTTCCCACCTGCTGACGAGCTTCCTAAGTAGAGGCTTAGTGGGTTATTCCTTTTTAAAAAAATGTTTTTTTTGAAGTCCTAGATATACTTTAGGCTATGCACTGTTGGAAGACAGCGGCGTCAGGTAGGTTGTTTTGAATATGGCAGCGGAGGAACAATTCTAAACCCCAGTTAGCAAAAGAAATGGCTGAGGTCAGCGTGTTTGCCTACCATGCAAGAGGTCTCGTTCGATTGGATCACGTGGTTTACATAAAATACTTTTTTTCTTATAATGTGTCTTTACACTAAAATATTTTATAGTCCTTTGACTGGTACCTGAAGAGTAAGACTGGTCTTACCTTCATGTAACAAAAAATGATTAAGTAACGCTGTGATTGGTGAACCAATTCAGTGTTCTATGCAACAATAAGTGCGAAAAAATAATAATGAATATATTTATTTATTCATATATATCAGAAGAATTGAAGAACGTTTTAGACAAGGAAATATGGAAGTTTTGGCTTAAAAAGGCTTATGACCTGGCATTAGGTGACAAGGTGAAAAAATTTACTGCCCTATGCACCATCATGTAATGAATGGGATAATTTTTTTACCCTTTTTCTTTTTTTTAAATTTTTTCAGTTAGAACTTTAGCGAGATGTCGCCGCCATATGTGTGAAAGGCGTCCTAAAGATAGACATTACAGTTCCTGCTTCTATTGCCTCCCTTTAGGGGTTATGCAGAGGGAGGTTCTATTAAGGTACTATTAATACTTAGCAAGTCAGGGGAGATATTACCGGTTCTCAGTACTAAGTCTTCGCTCATTTCGGGAAATCAAGACTCGGAGGTATTATATTTCATATCAATGGTGTTTTCATTGAAACAATTTTAATATTCTGTCAACTGTGGTTTATTTATCTTATTTACTACTTCATGAATTAAAGTTCAAATTCTAGTCAAACATTATAAACATTTAACGCATTAAGTTTATTACAATATTTTGAGTTTGTCCAAATGTTTGTAGACAAAAGACTGGATTTTACCCCCTAGGGAGTCATTAAGATTAACAAATTACAACAGTGATGGAGAACATTTTAGAGAAGGTAATATATAAGTCTAGGAATTTACAGGGCTACTAACCTGTCGATGGCTGGTTGAAATGGCCACTTTACACACTGTGTAACATTTAACATATTGCCTATGTTTCAACACCAATTAGTTTTTATTATTAACCAATATATTTACATAAATGATAGATGTTTTTTTTATTTTTAAAACAATTCTACTTTTATAAATCTAGTAAATGTTATAACTGTAACTTTTAAAAATGAGTATTGCCGTATTGCTTAAATTCTTTCATCTGTTGAGTTAAGTAATGTTAAAGAGGGAGACTTCTATTGTTGTGAAGAGCTTCATTTGATGTAAATGTAAATTCCTCGACTTACATATTCCCTGCTCTAAAATGTCCTACATCTCTGTTATAATTTGTTAATCTTAATGACTTCCTGCTGGTCGAAATCGAGTATTTTGTCTACAAACATTTGGACAAACTCAAACTGGTCAAAGAAGAAGATTAAAAAAATTAAAATTGTTTTCAGGCGTTACCTAGTATTTGAAATAATTCGATCAAATAAATCTTTTCACTACAATCAAGGTTTCGGCTCTTTAACTTCAATAAAATCAACAGATGAAAGAATCAAAGAAATAGGGATGTTCAAACATTGGAAAAAAGGTGAATGTAACGCAGTATGTAAAGTGGCCACTTAAACCAGACAACGACAGGTCATTAAGTTGATGTTAAACGTGTAAATAAATATCAGTGAATATTTGTATATGACAATTTACAGACTTTATGTCTGCCAGTTTCGAAACGTGTCCGTCTCTTTATCATGTCACTAGTTGCGCTTACATGCAAAACCCACTATACACCCTATCTTTATTTACATTTAAATCAAGATAAAAATAGCGTTATCTGAATATTTGAGTTTTTTGTCTCCTCCTCCTTTCCTTCCCATAATCTTCTCTTCATAGTATAGTGTAGATTTTCAGTTTTTTTTTTGTATAATACAAAGTAATGAATATGTATATTGTATGGATATGTTTTGTTTGATAGTAAATTGATAATAGAAACTATATTAATATACCTAGAACATGTTCATACGCTTCTTATTTTTTCAAGCTTAAAAGTTAGGGTAGGTAGAAAGAAATTGCCTTAAGGCAGTTATTTATGACCGCCCTTATTTGTATATTTATTAATTTATTTACGGAAATTGTCCATTTAAACAATTCATAAGGATAAATATTTCTATATAAAAACAGGTAAAAACATTGAAAAGGAATAAAAAAAGCATTGACAAAAATGAAGAATATCAAGACGCAATCTAGACCTTTTATTTAGTGCTCTTTTAAATCGTTGTAAACTTAAACCAAAACAATCCAGACCTTGTCTTGAGTAAAAATAAAAATAATTAATGAAAATATTATGTACTTGTCTATGAAGTGTTAAATAAATAAATACGCCTTCACCATAGTTATTGTACAAAATTAATAAGCCAACGTACTGATAGGACACATGTTTTTAGAACCTGGTGCCCAGGAAATGTCCAAATGGATTAACAATACAGTTCTGTGTGTAAATTAGACAAGAACCTTGGACGACTATTTTCGACTCAATGGCTGCTCTCAGGTAAAAATCCTTAATAATAACAATAAAATCGAATGGAGATAAATTCGACTCATTAGGTAGTGATTGGTGTGTCTACTATTCTGTTCTCGGGGTTCTGGGTTCGATTCCTGGCAAAGTGAACGTGAAATACTTATTATAAAGGTAGTTTAAACTAAAATATTTCATTCTACCTCGACTACACTAAAAGTGCAGGACTGAAAACCTTATCAGTAACAGATGATTGAAATACGCTGCGTTTTGCTTACAAATGCAGTGTCTTATGCACAACTCATTGTAAAAAATGGAATGATGAGGGTTTGGTTTGTTGAAACGTTTCAAAAAATGTAAGGCAACACTTGTATGAAATATAACCACTTTTTCATACCTTTTTGTTTCCCGTCTCTTTGTCAGGACGCTACTCTCGTTAACATAGAAATTTCACAATGCACCTTTACAGTAGTTGTTGCACAAAATTTAACAACCAACTTTATTAAAGGACACATGCTTTTAGAAACTAACTTACTACATAAAGCACAAATATATCAATAATTCAGGAATAATACACACGAAAAAACCCTCCAGAATATTTTTTTTATTTTTCAATTAAATTCGGTGAAACATATTTCATCCTTGCATGTGCTTTAAGCACAATAATTATTGCATTAAATAAAAAATAAGCTTCCATTGTATTTCTCATTATTTATTTATCTATAAAACCATGAGGTTAAGTATGTTTACGAATTTAGTACAAATGCTCGGAAAATCTGCGCGTGCGCCACATTCTTGGGGCAATTTCACCACGATATTATTAAAGCCTTGCAATCAGCTCGTCAGTCGGCTTCTTGCCTCCGTGCTTTAAGCTCGTGTCTAAAAGCTCCGGAAATCCATTACGTATTTCACGTTCTTTCACGTTTCTTATTTAATATTTAAGTGAATCTTAAAAAATGTATCATGGTTCAAACGGCTAATTATTTTTACGGTACATGTAGGTGGTTTAAATCATTTTAGATATTAATATAATCATTTTTATTTAGTAATCTTTTTTGTTAAAATCATGTATTTTTTTACTCTATGAAATATTATTTTCTATTTGTGAGCTTTTTGTGGGGCTTTGACATGTTAAAATCATTTTGATAATTGTGTGACAATAAAAATGAGAGGAAAACTGTTTCATACAATATTTTTTTGAAAATTATTTTATACGCAATATTAATTATTTGAATAAACGTATTTTATGTTTAACATAAAAATAATAATTTTGAATATTTTCAGCTTTCAGAGAATGAAACAATCCATGTAGAAAATTAAATTTAAGGTTTTAACAAATAAAACTCTATTTTTTGTAATAATTACTTCTGGAAATTAATTTTAAATAATGTTTTTTCGAACAAAAGGATTTGTTCATTTAAAATATTGATGTTTTCTTAGCCTTATTTTCAATTCGAATTTTCGACTAAATTACTTTTTTTTTCGCTTTTTTTCAAGCACATAATTAGTTTATTTTATTTATTTATTAATACTGAAATACATACTACAAAAAATATTAACGTATCTCTAACTCCATGCCACTAAAAGCCCTGTGTTGACAGATAACTTCTTCACACATAGCTTATGTCCACCTCAACTGTAGTAGTTGGCGCATTTGATTAACACATTTCGGATACTGAGTTCAATTTTTGGGCAAAATGACATGAAATATTAGTGCAATAGATGGTATTATACTTAAAATGTTCATTTTTTATTTATTGTCATCTAAAAGGTCTAAAGCATAATATCCTACTTTCCTTCAATAGATGATAAAAATCGCAGTTAGGTTAGGATCCTATTTTGATACTCAACGGACTTACATTGTAAAAAAATCAACGCACTTATTAGTCAAAAACATATTTGACAAGGCTATATGAAAGTTTTGGCATTTACAAAGCCTATATATAACCAATCGCGGACTGGTTAAGGTACCAGTCCCGTGACGAAAATACTCTTATTAATAAATATTTTATATTTATATGATGGAAATCGAACTCGAGACCTCTTGCATGGTAGGCAAACATCCACGAGGCCAACAAAACATTGTATTCATAGAACTTCTTTATTGCCCGTTAATTATACTGTAAAATTAACAATAAACAATAGAAATTGATAATATTTAAAAGAAGGGAATATGAATTTCTATGCATTTACGGGGCTTACCACCGGTCATTGGTTGGTTTAAATGACAACTACGCTGCGTTACTACACTTATAATACTACACTTGCCACATTTTGGTGCATAGGGTACCAAATTAATATTTTCCTAATTGCTTATACTACTCTTACGCTATGAATAAAACGTTCATAGGAACTAAATTACTTGGTTCAAAATACACTTAGAATTCGAACCTTAATATTTTTTGGTACTGACGCATTTCCTTTAAAAAACAAGAACGAAGGCTTTTTTTAATCACAACAGGCCAAAAGACCCAATTACAGCGGTAAATTACAATACAGAACACCCAGGCTTGAAAAAAATCAAATTCAATTTATGTGTTCTCACCGGGAATCGAACCCGAACCTTCCATGCGTGAGTCAAGCGTCTACACCGCTACATCACGTGGGCCGCTTTAATGAAACAACACAAAATCATACTACGGAAAACTTTACAATATTTTGATTACATTACATTTTTATTTAAATAATTTTTGCGTATTTTATTTAGTTAACAAATCGACGGTAGAAAGGGACTTGAGACATAAATTCAATTTTACAGAGGAGCCAATGAAACTTTTGTTCTTAAATAAAAAAAAGTTAAATTTTTATTTGAAGCTATGTTGGAATGACGCCAAAAAAAATTAATTTTAGTTTTTTACAGTTAAAAAAAACAAACTTTAATTAATTGCATCGCGCTTAAGAACTTTTTTCTTTCCGCTGTCGATATATTTTTTTTTATATTTATTTAGGGCGTGAAAAATGTCTAGTGATGAATCCTATGACACATATTTTTTTCCAACACTTACATAAGTAGGTATACGAGAATCTTAAAATAAGACAAGTGCATCTAAATGACTGTATAGAAGATCCTGTATTAGTGTTGGTGCGACATGGGGGTGTCACACTGCGCATTTTTCCTCTCCGCGCTTATTTTCCTGGTAACAGCGGATGGTAAGAATTTTTATTAATTCATTTCTTTTGCGTAATTTGTGTATTTTTTTCTTCTGTAGGTAATAAGAAATACTATCACTACTTTACATTTTTCTAACATTGGCAGAATGGTAAATGTAAGGTGCACAGTGTGTAAGCGATCAGTTAAACCAGCGAACGACTGACAGGCTTCCATATTATTATTTATGCATTATTTAATGTTTCTTCAATGAAGGTATAATTTACACGCTTATTGAAAGTGAATGTATAAATCAACAAACAAAAAAACACAAAAATATAGTCAGGTTTCAATAAATCAATACACATTCTAAAAATATTCATATAAATTAACACAAATAAAATAATATTGTTAGTTCCATGTACTGCTATCTTCCTTGTTCTCATTAAGTCCATAATAGGCCTTTTTTAGAAATACGCCTTTAATAAAAATTTTGAATTTATTGTCCGTCATAATAAGGACATTGTCGGGTATTATATTGTAAAAGATGTGGTTACCTTACTTAGCTTTAATTTCAGGAATACTAATTTGTCTTTACTTTAAATATTTTCATTATGTTTTTCTGTATATAAGTTCGATGTATTTTTACTAACATACAAAATTTTCTCATGAATAAACTGACTGTATACCATAACGTCATAACATATGTCATAACGTTTAATTTTTTTAAAAGATTTCATAGAGAATTTTGAAAATGTAAGTTGTGAATACCTCTCACTGCCCTCTTTTGCAAAACAAAAACTGCGAAAATATCGGCAACTCAACCCCACACTAAAATGCCATAAGATATAATAGTGTGAATGTAGCTTAAATAAACTATTCTTGATCTAACTACATCCGTTATTAATCAGATTTTCCTCATGGCATATTGCTGCATATTATTAATACTTAAAGCACTAACTTTTTTGTCAAACATTTTACTCAATGTTTATAAATATTTTTATATAACCACTTACCAATTTTTCTGTGTCTACCGGTTTCGAGACGTACCCGTCTTTTCGTCGGGACACTAATTATATCAACATGCAAAACCTACTATACAACTTCACCATAGTTATTTAACAAAAATATAAAACCATCAAGACATGCATTTTAATAAGCACATGCACTGATTAGATTATAAGAATATTTTATGTTGTTTGAGAAATAATTGAAAAAAAGGAGAGGGAATGGAAGGAGGAGCTTGAGTTTAATAGGTTAAGGGTGACCGTTAATGCTAAAATAATATATTATTTTTTTTAAAAGAAATATTTGTGTTCTTATGATTTACCCAAATATTTAATTTTGAGGGCCATTTTCAACGAGTTGTAAATAACTCACTATTAGAAAATGGAATCGAGTTGGGGTAGAGTGGGATTCGAACCACGGACCTTTGGTCCGTGAGTCCGAGACACTAGCCACAGGACCACAACCCGATTGTTAATGTTAATGAGTATGTTATTAAAATAAGTGTTAATAATTTTATGTACTTTAATTTATTTATTTTTTCGAAATTACATTATTTTACATATTCATGATTTATCAAACCTTTTTAGGCTGTGCCCGTGCTAAGCCATAATAATTAACAATAAAAATACATTGAGAAATTCATTAAATTATAATAACAGGTGATACAATAGAAAAACAAGACAGTAAAACAAAGCATAAATAACAAAATTCTAGATAAGATATCGTAAAAAAAAATGTACAAATAATAATAAATAAATTATACAAAATATAAAACAAAATTCCTACTTAGTAAAAAAAAATCGTTAAATAAATCAAGATATGTAGAAATGTATATAATAATATATGCTCCAGATAAAAATTTAAGTTAAAAATTATCCTCAGTACACAATTTGACACAAGTCAGATTCAGAATTTTCTAAATTGCTCTGCAATTATTAGTTATGAACACACCTTTTAAATATAATACTGTTTTTAGAATTTTTTAAAGTGGTAAAAATTCGGTCCCAAGAAACAGAAATTTCCTTGTCCAAAACTAGTATTTACAAAAGGTCCTGTGTAACAAACGGTTCCTGTCGATCTGGTCTGAACATTTTGTTGAGGTCTCATTTTGTCATTCATTCGTGTTCCAGAAGTAAATAAGAGTTTCTTTAAAAAATAGTTGCCTCATGTCTAAGACCTTATAGTTCATGAAAAATTTGTTGGGTAGGATCAAGGTAATCTGTTGACAATCTTTAAAATTAATTTTTGTGACATAAAAACGGGATCAGGTATAGTTTTGGCACCTCCTCCCCATCCGATAATTTCATAGGTTTCTACTGATTGGAATAGTGCAAAGTAAACGCCTACTAGTGTTGTAAGATCAAGTATATTACAAAGTACATGATAAATAGGAGCCAGTTTTTTTAAGTTTTGCGTCTATACAATTGACATGAGGATCCCAGAAATTTTATCTATATATTCCCATATATTTAATACTGTCGCATTTTTCAATTGGATTGCACCAACACTTTATTGATCTTTTGTGACAAGTATGTATTACAAGTGGATATTGGATTTGCAAGGGAGAAAGGCTTAAGTTTGTATATTTAGTCTTGGCAATATATAAAATGAATAAGTTCTCCTCAAGCCAATTTTTTATCTTATTCATTCCAAAGTTTGCCTTATTATTTTTTTCTGCCTGTTTTTGACATGACCAGACTTAAGATTTTGGTTTATCTGATCATACTTCGTCTTTTTAGGTCATTCTCGTCTCAAGTTACCGTTCGTTTTAGTCATATATACTTGTTTTACCATTCATTTGTCATCCAGAGACCCTTTCTTAAAATTATCAATTATACTTGATTCAGGTGTACACTTTCACCTGATTTCATCATTCGTAACCCTGTCATTCATTGATTTTTCACATATTCGTCTAAAAGATCGCATTTCAACAGCGTTCACTCGACTCTCGTCCATCTTCTGCCAGTTCCATGTTTCACTTCCATACATAAGTTTCGGTACTAAAACTATATTGTGCACTGCCAGTTTAGCTTCGATAGACATATTTTCATTGGCAATTACTGTGCTTAGTGCACCGTTAATTTTATTTCCCGCATTTACTCTGCTTTCAACATCTTTTTCTACTCTTTCATCTCTTGAAAACATGCTTCCCAGATAGACAAATTCTGATGATGGTATTAGTAGTTGTAATGGTTGTTTTTTTACTTGTAAAACATTTCAATTTCTAGATTTTTATATGAATATCAATGAAATATAAAAACGTTATCTATAAGCAAAAAAAAATATCCTAAGCCTTGGAACGAATTCAACTTAATTTTTAAAACGATGATTTTTTATTTTGGTGTATTTACCTGAGGAAAGGATGCATGAATTATTTCCAACAGTTTTCATTACTATTGTGTTTTACTGGTCCCATTATCATAAACACTCAAGTTACGTTCCCCGTATATGAACTCATAAACGGAACCCAATGTGTTCTACGGCTGCGCTCCTGTTTATTCAAAGGGTACACGACTAAAACTGGCTTATGCATTTTTTCGATTTTCGAGATATTAAGGCCATTTTTTTTCTGAGTGAGTTTAATAAAATAGAGTATTCGTTTGTCGGCCTCGTGGAGTAATAATAAGCGCATTTGCCAGCCATGCAAGAGGTCTCAGGTTCGATTCCCGACATGGTTGATGTTAAATATTTATTTAAAACAGTTAATAAGTTTTTCTTTTTCTTTTCTCTCTACGCCTCTAGTGCAAACGCCATGATTGGTCTGACACACGTTTTGCATATCCAAAACTTGATTTCAATCCAAATGTATTCGTCGTATCATTTCTGAGGCATTCAGATGTTTTGCTAACTGAAATGGATATGTCATAATCATCACTGCTACTATGGCTGCATCGTCGACGTGACATGTAATGTTAACGACCTTATCTCCCTTAGTAGATTTACCACTTTTTTTTATTCTTGAAAGCGTTCTTATATATTTATTCTGCTTGTAAAGAAAAAGTTTTTAGCTTATATGTTACTGGGTTATATTTGGTTAAAAAGAAACTACACTTGCTTTGTTTCTTTGTTGTTCTCAATATGTATTGTGTTTTTAAATTTTTATATTATTTAAGTCCCAAATTGAGTCATTGAAACTCTTGGTAATGTCATTCATTTGTATTTTACTAATTTTACTTTGTTATTTATGTTTTTTTTTTTTAAATGATGTCTTAACTCTAAAATATTTCATTGTCTCTAGACTGGTACCTGAAACGTAAAACTGATCATTTTTTCTTTATGTAACAAAAATAATTAAGATACGCTGCAATTGGTGTACCAATTTAGTGCCTTATGCACCATTAGGTGCAGAAAAAGAATAAAGAAGAAAAAAAATGAAAAATATATTATAAAATGGACTACATACCTACCATATGTACAAAACGTTACCGACAGAATAGCCAAAGTGCTGCAGAAACATAATATTGGACCATGTTTAAGACTCTGGGATTAAACCCGAAAATCAAGAATTCCCGGCAAACTGAAGCAATTTATTAACCGAGTTGATAAGGATTTGATGAGTTCATTGGATGAACGGGACGCTTAGCAATAAGATTGTGTTAACTTGGGCACCCTGAAAAATCTGCAATAGCACTTTATCTTAACATGACATCTTTTCGCTTTCGAACCAAAGATTTTGCATGAACCTAAAAATAACTTTGCACGAATAAAAAAAGAGGCCATAGAAATAAACAAGCACCCAAATAACATGAGCAAAGACGATGGGCTGAAATTAAAATTAACATGGTTCCCGGCACTACACGCTACAAAAAGGACACGGAATGTGCCAACTGCCGACTGCGACACTGGACAAATTACTAGTACACAAGCATATATTTTTTCTACAAAACACACAGTTTCCCCTGAAGATGGCTTCTGCGATGGTACCTGAAACGTTGAAATGAATCAAACTAACATGGGATCACCCAAAAAAGATACACATTTAAATCAAAATGAGGCTCCCTGTCTTATAAACTGCTAGCACAAAAACAGCAAAAATCTGACGATTGCTGTAACGAGCTCATTTTTGTCGATTCAAGAAAAAAGTTTAAAAAAATATAAAGCAGAAGTTTTTGTTTGTTTTTTTCTGTGACTTTATTTAATTTTTTTTTATTATAAATTTAAAACCTATTTAATAAAATACATGATCTCAGAGTCCCACAAACAAGGTTTTTATTCTTCTTTTGACTCGCTTGTAAAATTTGTTATTTGTAATGACCCGGTTCTTGCCATGTACCCTTCATTTATTATTTAGGTGCAACCTTCACATGAACATTTCTCCCAGTTACGTTTATTGTTCTTGTGCACTTTTATAATACATAAGTGCATGGCACTTATGTATTATAAGACGGCACGGGGCAGTTAAAACGTCATCGTGACGTAAGACTTTTAAATCGTTAAAATATGTTTTACGATAATGCTTCTGCTTTTTATTACGAAAATATAGTGATATTTTATATTATAATGAAATATATTTTTAAATTTAGAAACTTTTAACGCCCTTTTTAAAAGATAAGTTTTAAAGTTAACTACAAAAAAAAACATATACAAAAACATGACTGTCTAAAAAATTGCTAAAAAGAAGTTGATGCTTAACTCTTAAAAAACAGTGGTAAATAATCCCTATGCGCGCGGTGATGTAACATCGTGTTACCACTAGTAAACGATGGAATATTCTAAAGTTCAGACATTTGAAAAAAAAATATAGATACGTACTGTTTAATAATTCCTTTTCCATAATTTACGCTAATGAACATACTGATTTAGACCTGTTATAAAAAATAAATTAAAAATCATAAATACGCCGCTTATATTACGCGGGTTTGAAGAACACCCGCCACAGAACAGCGTCTCTGTTTTCCTTGTTACGATTTCTATCTTCGTGCTCCCCCTCATACATATGCCTTACTGAACAAGCGGACATTCATTCTTTTAGTAGCAAGGATAAATATTTTTTGTATTAACATCCATCATAGTTATATAAATTTTACTTTCTAAATCCGGCGTGAAAATGTCCATTTGAAGATAACAAAAAATACTACTTCATCATTTAAAAAAATAAGAGAGATATGTCAAGTTTTAAATCGTCTGTCGATTATTGGGACATCACAGCTAAACAAAAGTTGGATTTATAAATACATTTGATTTATTTTACAGAAACATATCTTCAACAATGAATAAATTCTTTAATAAATATAAGGATAAGAGACAGACCAGCGAAGTTTCTAAATAAAAACCGTTCATTTTAAATGATGGTACATTTTTAGATGCATGCGTGTGTATATAAATGAGTTAACTTCGTTTTACACCGGTTTGATTTACGCCGATTTACAACTACGCCGGTTGGTACCGGCGTTGGATTTTCCGGTTCGGCCGAAACCAGACGACAGTAGGCGCCGCGATTCTAATAGCAGAAACACTTTTACACGTTGTTTTATTCTATTTCCATTTACGCGAGCAGCCTATTATGTGTGTGAAATTTTTTACGAGTTAATTTTAGTTTTGTTTTTAGAAAAATAAAGAGGTATAATTATGTTTTTTATATTTTATTATTATTAAAATTAAAAGGATATTCAAATATTAGTTGCTTATGCTATGATTCTGCAAGAAAAAAAGCAACAATCAAAGCAAATGAAATTGAATACTTTTTACAAAAATGTGTTGGAGTGTAATTTACTACCGACGAACTGGTGAGTAAGTTATTATAAAATGTTCATTAATTATATCAAGAGATTATTATTTATTTAGTAAACTAATTTAAACTGTACTTATTAAATACAATAATAATTTATTTTGAATAAATATATAGAGTATGTATTAGATTAACATGTAAGATTGTTTTTAGAATTTCGACACGGAAACCAACCTTATATCATTTAATTTATTTGTGTTCATTTTGCGCTGATTTTTTTTTACGCTGTCGTCACTCGGAACGAAACCACTGCGTAAAACGACATTTACCTGTAGATGTTAAATGGTGTGTTTGTGTGTATTTTTATGAGAGTAAGTGTACACATATATATGTGTGAGATTAAGTGTTCAGGTTTATGTAAGCGTGTGCATCATTAAAAATATACATGTTTATAATACATCTACATAGATTACTGTTTTATAATATTTAATGCTGATACATATCTGATCGCGCCATTTACAGATAAAAGATAGGCGCTCAAATGAGATATCGCTGGTTAAGATAATAATTATATTGTCCAATTGGGAAAGCTCAATGGTTTATTTCAATGTTTTTACGTGTCAATTTATCAACGCCATTACTTTTTTAAGTTTTGTGATTTTGAAATTATTTTGCCTGTGACGTCACAAGTTCTCGATGGCGAGTTGTCCTAATTGGTTGGTTGGCTTCCCGGTTACCGGAAGCGTATCACAACATTCTGTTACTGGTTGATTTCGGAGAACTAGTGACATAGTTCTTTAAGTTCACGAATTTGAATACGATAGGCATTTCATCAATCATCTTCATCATCATCATTCCTCTTTTCGCACCCAGTGGTGTATCGGTCACTACATTGGTAAACCAAATGCAGCGTGTCAGGTAAGGTTTTCAGTCTTACGCTGCATGTGTCAGTCCAAGAACAATGATTTAAAAAAAAAACAAAAACCGTTTTGCGGTCCCGTGGTGAATGTCGTGGATTCAAGAATCAGAGGTCTAAGGTTCGCACCCTGCTCTACCACAATTAAATTCCTATTTTCTAATAGTGAGTTATTAATAATTTGTTGAAAATGGTTCCTTAGACATAAATATTTACTTAACATATTATAATAGAGATGAAGAAAATTTAAGAGTAGGTAATATAGAAGTTTAGGCATCTACAGGGCTAATGACCTGTCATTGGCTGGTTTAAGTGGCCACTTTACACACTGTGTAACATTCACCATTCTGTCCATATTTAAACATCAGTATTCCTTCAATTCTTGCATTTGTTGATGTGTGTAAAGTTAAAGAGCTGAAACCTTCATTTATGCGGGTGAGATTCATCTAATTGAATTATTTCACCTACATACTAGGCAACGTCTGAAAGTTTTTTATTTTTTTTAAATTTCTATACTTCTTCATGGACCAGGTGGATTTATCAACAATATTTTGAGTTTGTCCAAATTTTTATAGACAAGAACTAGATTTAACTCTCTAGGGTGCTGTTTACATTAAAATATCAGAGGTGAAAAACATTTTAGAGTAGGTAATATAGAAGTCTATAATATAGAAGATAAACATTTACGTAAATCATAAGAATGTATATATTGCTGTTTTAAAAAAATAATTTATTTCAAAATGTACCATTGCAGTTTGAACAATCTTTAAAATTATATTCCACGTTCGTCCTTCCAGGGATAGATTCCAGGACCTTTAAAGTGGTGGGCAAAAGCGCCAGCCACTGCACAAGAAGTCGAACTTATCTCTACTCGATTTCTTTATTCTTTTATCTTAGAGCAGCCATCGCGTCAAAAACACCCGTCCAATGTTCTGGTTCTATTTCACACACAGAACCGTCTTTATCTTCCTTGAGAAAAAAATAAATATTTTCAGAAAATTTTAAGGAGTATTTCGACTAAACTAATTTTAAAGCTATGAAGGAAGCGGCGGAGTGATACAGTTTTTGGAAAAGGTTTTTAGTTTAATCGAATCCGGTTCAAATCCTAAAAGGAATTTTACGTAAAGATGTTAATTAAGCTTCTGAATGTCCATTAATTTTATCTTAGATATCAATTTCGGGATTTCCTTCTGATTTCATTTGAGAATAAGTTACCTTTTATGAAAATTTGATTCTGAAATAAAATTTTAATGGTCATTTGACTCAACGATAAAATCATAAAATTTAAATGCCATTTGACAAAATTTTAACAACCTTTTTGAAATCTATCTTTTTTCGTTCCGATCAACGTAACCGTCATTTTTATTTAAAGGTTTTACAGTTGAAAAAAAAATATGCGTATTCAAAGAAAATACTCTGTATTTTTTCCCATTAAATTAATTTTATAATTGTTTTCCATTAACATTATAAAACAGAGATGAAATATATTTTATAGAAATCTAGGAATCTACCGGGCTTATGACATGTCATTGGCTGGTTTAAATGGCCACTTTACACACTGTGTAACATTCACCATTCTACCTATATTTGAACATATATATTTCTTCAATTCTTCCATCCGTTAACGTTTGTGGAGTTAAAGAGCTGAAACCTTTATGTTTATACGCCCTGTAGATGCCTAGACTTCTATATTCCCTTTTATAAAAAGTTCTTTATCTCAGTTGTGTTATGTTGATATTTACAGCTCCCTTAGGAGTTAAATCCAGTCCTTGTCTACAAAAATTTGGAGAAACTTAAATATTTTTGATTATTTTCCATATTATTTTTTTTCCAAAAACTATAAAAAAACTTTTCTTAACTTATAAAAAATTTAAAATGTGAATTAAAATTTATTTTAACATAGAGAAGAAAACAGGGAGAAAATCCACCCAGTCTGCAAGCATTTGGACATACTTTAATATCTAAATTAAAAGTGAAATATTTATAAATACTTTTATTCATAAAATAACAGTTATTTAAAAAAAAACTCACTTTTATAATTTTTATCATTATATTTTGTTGGCCTCTGGGGTAGTGGCCAGCGTGTTTGTCTATTACGCAAGAGGTCTCGGGTTCGATTCCCGACATGGTTGGCATGAAATATTTATTTTAAAATGTGTTTTCACACTATAATATTTCATAGTCCCTGGACTGGCACTTGAAGCGTAAAACTGAACATCTTACCTTCATTTTACAAAAATGATCAAAATACGCTGTGGTTGGTGTACCAACGCAGTGCCCTATAAAGCGTTTGGTGTGGTAGGAATTGATGACGACGGTGATGAGAAAATGGGAATCAAGTTGTGGCAGAGTTGGGTCCGAGCCACGGACCTCTGATCTGTGAGTCCGAGACACTAGCCATGGCACCCCAACCCTGCTTGAAATAAATGTTTAAAAATTATTAAGGTTTTCATTTAATGAACGGTCTTAAATTCTTAATTGTTCTTTTAAAAATTATTTCATTAAAATTTTGTCTGAATTCCTTTATATTATTTTAGTAATCAACTCAAAACTAATAAGTTTTCACCGTGTTATAAATATGTTATATTACTAGTTTATAGGAGAGAAGTGCAATAAAAGGGACACTTAAACGTTGTTATGCAGAAAGCAGCCAGTCCACAATTTTGAAAAATGAAATATTGGTGTTATTAAGTTAAAGAAGGTTCATTCTATGTTCAGTTTAAAACAACCGGGCCGTTTTCATACAAAAAACTGTAATAATCAGCTCTTGAAAATTCCATGACGTCGAAATGGCATGAAAATGAAAGTCATCTCATACAATCATGGTTTGTATGAGGTTTCATCAAATATTAGATTTGGATGTTTTCTGCAAAGTGCATATTTTAGGTTGTGTACTCAGCCCGACTTAAAAAATCACAAATAATCATTTTCGTTTTAATTAAATTGTTTTTGAACGAATTAGTAAGCATTTTTTTTCAATTAAGTACCCTAATGTAAACCTTAAATAATATTTAAAAGTATAACAACAGAGAACGAAAACACTATTGAGAAGGGAATATGGAAGTCTAGGCATTTACAGAGCTTATGACCTGTCATTGGCTAGTATCGTTGAATTAACTACCTGGTAAAAAAAAAGCATAAAAAATCGAAAATTGTTTTCAGACGTTGCCTAGTAGGTGATTTGGTTCAGCCGGATGAATCT
Source organism: Micrasema longulum (assembly GCF_059751315.1). NCBI lineage: Eukaryota > Metazoa > Arthropoda > Insecta > Trichoptera > Brachycentridae > Micrasema > Micrasema longulum. The sequence goes on along the minus strand of NW_028277428.1, from coordinate 138,826 downwards.
CACCCGCCTGATAAAGGTTTCAGCTCTTTTACTTCACAAGAGTCAACAGACGGAAGAGTTAAGGAAATTCGGGTGTTTAAACATGGGCAGAATGGTGAATGTTACACAGTGTGTAAAGTGGCCACTTAAACCAGCCAATGACAGGTCAGAAACCCTGTAAATACCCGGACTTCCATATTCCTTTCTCAATTTTTTTTTCCTCTCTGTTGCAACAAATTTCAGATTGAAAAACTTACAAGGGAAGAAATCCAGCCAGTCTACCAGCATTTGGACATACTCAAATATTGTTGGATAAAATAAAATGACCAATACATAATTTACATTTTTTAACATTTACATTTTTTAAATTTTTTTTGCACGACAACAGGCCAGGAGGCCTGATTACAGTGGTGAATTACATCACAGAGCACCCAGGCTTGAGAAAAATCACATTTTAATTTTTGTGTTCTCACCGGGAATAGAACCCGGAACCTTCCGTGCGTGAATTAAGCGTCTTGACCACTACACCACGGCGGCCGCCAATGACATAACACGCATCAGAATTTTACTAGGACTGGCTGTTTTCTGCAGAACTACTTTCAATTTCTTCAGTTACCATTTCTAGAAAACCGGTAATAGATATTTAAAACAAAATATCTGTTATCAAACGTCTGTTTATTGAAGAACTAAAACAAACCTAATAGAATCAATGGAATGTAACAAAAAAAACCTTTTTAAAACAGATTAACTTTAATGTACCTCACCGTAACTTGCGCACCGATGCTGTCTTTTCTGTGAGAAATTATAAAACCAACATCGGATTCTTTTTCCCACTGCCAAGGATCCTAAGAACAGAGAACAAATCTCATTAAACTGTACTGTCGATGTGTTCCTACAGCAAGGGCAAGCATCCAAAAAGCAAGCGGTGTTGTCACTCCTGACTCGCGACGACACACTTGCCATGTCCGCCTAGATTATGCCATAATTATACCTCATGTAAATTTAAACAGATTTTAAGATCGTTTAGATATAGTGATATTAATCATTATACTTATGAATGCCAATCTGTAAGGGCTTCCATAAGCCTGTTGATTGGCTAAAAAAAAATATTTGAAAAAAACAAAGTCTCCCGTTAATGGGACAATGCAAGTCATGTAAAGGACCCATAGTTATGTATAAAGATTTTAAATTAACAAATATATTTTTCGCCTTTTAAATTTTTTGTAGACAAGGCTGAATTTCACTCCAAAAGAAGTTATAAAAAGTGAAATCAATTGAACGAAAATATTTTTCAGGGGGCAATATGATATAAGTCTTAAGTCAAGGTATTCACAAGACTTATGAACTGCAATAAGCTTATTTAAGTAACCGTTTTACACACGGCGTAACATTCACCATTTTGCCTATGCCTGAAAATCTATATTTCTTCAATTCTAATATTGTTTTTAAAGTAAACTAAACAAAAGACTGAAGATGATACCAAAGCTTTATATCAAATGATAAACATCATCTTTAGTATCATAATTATTTCACTGCTTATGGTTTACAAACCGCAACATATCTTGATCATTTTTATTACATGAAGGCCAAATAATCAGTCCCACGCTTCAGGTACTATTCCAGGGACAATAAAATATCACAGCATAAAAACACCTTTTTAAATAAATATTTCATGTCAATCATGTCGAGAATCAAATCCGTACCAGAACCCGAACATGCATGGTATGCAAACGCGCTGACCTTAACACCACGAGGCGTAATGGTAAACGACGGTTATAATGCAAAGATAAAAGCATTATAAGTAATTTTATAAGGTCCTTTTATGAAACAGTATTTTGAGTTTGTCCAAATTTTTATAGACAATGACTGGATTCAACGGGAGTTGATAACTGGAGAACTGTTGATATTAATATATTACATCAGAGATGAAGAAAAGTAAATAGAAACTAAGGCATGTACAGGGCTTATGACATTTAATTGGCTGGTTCAAATGGCCACTTTACACACTGTTTAACATTTACCATCTGCCCATATCTGAACATCTATATTCCTTAAATTATTTCATATGTTGATGTTTTCCGCATAAATAAAGGTTTCTCTTAAACTTCACAAACATCAACAGATGAAAGAATTGAAGAGATATGGATGTTCTAATATTGATAGAATGGTTACATAATTACACAGTGTGTAAAGTGGCCCCTTAAACCAGTCAATGACAGGTTGTAAGCCCTGTAGATTCCTAGACTTCTATTTTACCTACCTTCTCTAAAATATTCTTCATCTCTGTTGTAATATGTTATTATTATTAAACATTACGAAAAAACAATTAAAATGTTTTCAATTTGATTTGATGCTTTTGATAGAATGGTGATTAAAAAAAAACTAATAAGTTTCAATCAAGTTGTGGTCCCGTGGGTAGTGTCTCAGACTCACAGCCTAAAGATCTTTGTTTCAAATCCCACTCTACCCCAAGTTGATTCCCATTCTCTAAAAGTGAGTTATTTACAACTTGTTAAAAATGGCCCCCAAAAATTAAATATTTGGGAAAATCATAAAAACGCAAATATTTATTTTCTCCTTTAAAAAAAAAGGTTTTTCTAAAAAATACGAAACAGGTGTACTTAATAAATTAAAGTAAATATGGAAAAGTTTCACAACTTTATATTTATATTTCGAACATTGAGTTAAGTTGTCAAGTCGCAAAATGTTCATTAATTTTCGTTTACCTCATAAAATTATAACTTGTGCGTTTTACTCTTTAATTAATACTCTTCTGTAGAAACCATTTTTAACTGCATGTTAACGTTTGTTTAAACATTCGTATGAATTACAACAGTGATAGAGAGGAAAAAGGAATATAAATGTCTAGAGATATACTTACGTATCGCTGGCCGGTAGAAGCGATATCTTTACACACTGTGCAGCGTTCACCTGTGTTAAAAAACACATGTTTTTTAATTTCATAATTTTTTTGTGATATAAAGGAGCTTTTAAGTCCTAATAAATACTTTAGAAAAGATTCAACTGATTTTTTGGCTGAAAATACGCTTCACATTTTTTACACCTCTTTTTAGACTAGTTGGTGTTACTAATAATAATTAGAACTTGAACAAATGTTTGTAGATATGACCAAATTTCAGGAGTGATTAGAATTATTATATTACAATACAGGCAGATAATATTTTAAAGAAGAGAATATGAAAGTGTAGACATTAACAAAGCTCGTGACCTCTTATTGGCTGTTTAAAGTGGCCACTTTACACACTGAATAACATTATCTATTAATCCTATGTTTGAACATCCACACCTGTTTCATTCTTCTATGTGTTTTTTTGTGAAGTTCAAGAGCAAAAACCTTTGTTGATACGGTTGCTCTCGGGTAAAAACCCTGCAAAAAGAAATCCATTGGGGGTTAATCGCTCTCAAGGTGTAATGGTTATTACATAAACCTGGTATTAAATAAATAAATATAATTTAAAAAATAATAATTCAAGTAAAAATAATTTCATCCATTTATTTTAAATTATATTATCATACAAAAACAAAAGACTTGTTTTTATATAATTATTTTTGCATTTCATGTTTTGTATTTGTATCCACACAGTGTCTATGAATATATGTCATATACTCGTATATTTGGCATTTGTGCGGATGTTGGGCTACCGGGAGTTGACAATTTCTTGTTACTTGACCTAATGTGAAATAACTTTGTCTTCAAAGGTGTTAAAAAATATAGTTATCTCCCCAATGAACTAAAAACAATTAAAAATAATATATCAGTAAATAAATTTAAAGAAAATCTAAATAATTTTTTTGAACACGTGTAAAAACAGCATTAAATGTTAATTAGTGTGAATGTATTGTTTTTTTTTTTTTTTTATTAAATTGAAAACATATTATACATAATTATATACAATATTCCAAAGGAGTTTTTTTTTAAAAAAAAACTCATTTAGGGACATACAGATAACAAATTTATTTAAAGACGTTTTTAAATTTTAAATTATAATATTATTTACAAAAGCAAAAAAATTAAAATTATGATCTTCTACAAATTAAAAAGGGTATGAAACAAACTTGAAAATAACAAAATAAACAGAATACTAGGCATGGAAATAAATTCAAAATAATGTTTACACTATGCAATCTGGGAAAGAAAATTTAAAAAGTTTAAAAATTACATGTATGTATATATACATACTGAACTAGTACAAAATAAAATCTTTTTTTTTTAACATTTATATAATATTTATAACATTTACTTTATGTTTAAAAGTAGATATGTATAGAATTTTAAAAAACATGTACCTTCAATGAAATTTATTAATTATAAAAAATACAAAAAATGTCTGCACAGTAGTCAAATATGTGAGCTGTACTAATAATTTAATGTTGTTTTCTTTTTCTTCTCTTTTCTTCTTTTTTTCTTTTTTTTCTTACTCTTTCTTATTTATGTTTATATATCTGAGTGGATTTTAGTATGAATATGGAAAATTTTATATATATTTTACGTATATTTTTTAGACACCATAAGTATAATATGCATACTATATCATGTAAATGAAGGCCTCGGCACGTGTTGTGTCTAATGAGGTATTTATATTTTTAAAAAAGTACTATGTAAAACGTGAAATTAAAAAAATAAAAATACTGTGTTGTAAAATGGGCCCGTAATATCAATGGGTAGTGGTTAGACAAATTCAGCAGACCAGTATCTGTGAATGTACTCCAGACTTCCATATATTATATTTTTTAGTTATTTATATATTTATCATATAAAAGGCTTAAGCTCTTCTTATTTTTATTCTTGGTGGTGGGAGTCAGAGCTATGCATGCTCCTGGCGTCACTGCGACCTGAAAGCCCCATTCACTTACCCGAGTCTATTTTAAAGGTCTTGTAGCCTATTTTCAGATCCGCACATTGCAAAAACGATTTAAAAAATTTAGCTGTAATGAACGGTAAATTTATTTTTATTCAAAAAAATCTTTATGTTCCAAAGATTCAGGTGTTTTTATTTTTTTAGTTTACATTTACCGCTTTCAATGCCTCGATTGCCATCAAAGCAATCAAAGTATATACAGTCAATTTTTCTGTCACCCTGAATCAATTTTTTTCAATTCTGATGACAAAAGGGTATATTATTGACCTGCAGTACTGTGACCTGTGAAGATCTATTGTGACGGGTTCTCGTGAATAATTCTCGCCCTATAAGCCTAGATCTATAAAGAGCCTGGCTATTGTGTGGAAGGCAAGAGTTAACATATCACTTAATCTACCCCTCAAAGCCCAGAACCAAGGCCAAAGCTTATTACAACAGTTATATGAAGAAACACATGTACAAGAAACTAAACAAAAATAACATAAAACGACGTAGCAAAGACAAACAAGGGCAATAAAATAATGGTATACATTTAAAAACACGATCAACATATTAGATTTCAAGCTTTACTAAGAATTCCGAGTTCTGTGACGAATCAATTGAACGTAGTTATGCAGAAAGCGGCCAGTCATTGAACAGTGAAATTGAGATAATAGCACTTTTGTGAAAATAGTTTATAATCGAATCTACAAAAGTTGGAATGTTTTTGGCTTTGACAAATGATAAACATTGAATACGGTCGTTTTTGCACACTTTAAACAAGAATCGAATTATATATATGACCAGTTTTAATAATTTTTAAAGTACCGTAAGATTTTTTAGTGTTGTGGGTGTTTTCTGAAAATTGAGAAATGCCGTTTTTGTGATCGACACCTCACTGAAAATTTCAGAAAGCGATTAATACAGTTTTTTGTATGAAACAGATCTGGCTGTTTTTAGCAGAACATAGAATTGACTTACCTGCACCCGATAACATCAATATATAATTTTCTTAAAATTTTGGACTGACTGCTTTCTGCATTACTACGTTCAATGAATCTACGCATTCTGGGAATTGGGGTATAAAAATAGAAGTTCCTCATAGAAGATTTGATAAATATTATATTTTGACTTCTGGTGACACGGTTAAAGTTAATTTTAAATATTTTTTATTTATTGGTGATATAACAGTTTTTTAAAAACTTTTTAAAGTCTTCTAAAATATATATCTTGTGGAATATGTATAAAAAAATGGGGCACTTTGTAAAATGAATTCATTTTACTATATTACGTACTTTGTTTTTGTTTTTTCATTTACGTATCTTCCTTTTATTCTACTAAACAACTTCCTTTTCTAGTTAGCCATAAGTAAACAGTTCAGTAGAATACTGAACGCAAACCACGAAAAATAAATCATATTTTATTTTTAAAATACTTTTGACTCACAGATCGCATGTCTAAGATTCGAACTCTGGTCTTAACTATTTAACAATAAGGAAGTTCAGCGCAACGGAAAATTTTATATGTAGAACATTTTCTTACACGTGGTAAAAATTTGAATATTTAATTATGGCGAAGCTTCTCGAGAATGTGAAATAAATTCAAGTCAAATCATTATGATAAAAATGAACAACTTTAAAAATTTATAGGTTTTGTTTGATTTAAATTATAAGTTGACGATTCTTGATGGAATTCCATTGAAATGATGCAATGACTTACATTTACATATAAGTTACGAATTAAAAATACTTGGACTTCAGACAAGTCTGAAAATACCCATTAGAGGGTGAAAACGCTAATTGGTCAAACAAATAAGTGAAAGTGTACCAAGTATTTTAAATTATATGTAAATATAAGTTATAACATAATTGCATAAGTTTTAATTAAAATCTGTTTAGAATTGCCAATCAATTTTTTGTTGTGATAGATTTTCGCCCTCCAGTTAGCCATGTTTAGCTCATTTTTATACGTAAGGGGTTACAATGAAAGCATCCACCCCTTTCCCGAAACTGTTCATAAAGACTTGAGTCTTTCTTCAGTTTCGCAAATCAATATCATTTATTTTTTTTTAAACTAATTAAGCGAAAATTTAACATTTCTTTACAATCAAACCGCGAAAATAACAAAACAAATAAACTTTAAAAACTTTCATTGTACCCCTCACTGCAGTTTTGTCAGTTTGTGATCGTAAGGGTTATCTTTTTAAATATCAGCTTAGCTCACCAACTACAAATTCTGACGTCACGGGTGGAGTAATTTAAAACTGTTTTACTCTAAAAAGGCAAAGCAATTATAATACGATAAGAAAATAAAATAAAATATAGAATTGCCATTTTTTGATCGTCTATTAACAATTAAAAAAATTAAAACCACTTATTTATTTTAGTGTGTTCTTGGGTTGTTGTTTTTCAATTTATTTAAGGACGCAAATAATATTACTTGAAAAAAAACGTAATTTATTAAAAAAAAATATTTATTCAAGATGGTGCAAAGGTTATCGTATTTTACTTCCGCTTTAATTTACTTAACCCTTACCCAGATTAAAAAAGTGGAAAACATGGACATACAAAAAAAGTGTTGGAAGGTCACAAAAAAGATGGGTTTATGTCATTGCCTCGATAGTGGATAAAACATGTGTGATAAAAGTGGGTGGAAAGGAATATAGACGTTTTTAAAGAACTCTTATCTATCAGTGGAGAGGACAAAGCCAAAGAAGAAGAAGAAAGATATACAACTGGGTGTGGATTGAGAAATGATTACGATTTTTTCACTAAAATTTATAGTTTTTACATAACGTTCATTTGATGTAATACGAGTATTATATATGTATACATTTTCAAATAACATAGGTGAGAAGCATAACTTTCAAAATTAATAAGAAAATATCACGTTTTTATACAATTTCATAGTTATATTGCTATGAATTACTGTAAAGTAAAAAAATGTCTTTATTACTTCTTGTTAGAAACATAAAATATACTTTCAAACTCATAATTTTGAATTCCCGAGAAAACGGTGATTGCATTGGCCGATTCCTGTTTATTTTAAACTTTATTCTTAACCGTTAAAATTTTTATAGAATCTTCACAAATCTTAAAATCACATTTATCAATGCCAAATATGCCGCATTTTTATAGGAACATTTAAAAAAATATATTTTTTAAAGTTGTGTGCGAAAAATATTTCTCCACAATATACATATTGATTTAGAAAATACAATTGATTTTTCTAAATCCGTTTCATATATATTTGTATCGTTTTTCTTAGTATGTAATATTTCCTTGTTTAAAGAAAAAAATATTATTACGGGTAGTTTTTACGAATTTTAAATTCGCAACAACTGGAGATGGAGACCTTTAAAAAAAAAACCGGAAAAACTTTTTGAAAATTCCGTTTTTTAAAACATTGATCGTTATTCCTCTTCACGACTCATTTGTGCCTGTACGAAACACATGTCGGAACTCTTTTGAGAGGACTCGGCAAAAAGCCTCAATCCTTTGTCCCCCGGGGCATTCTCCATTTTGTTGGTTTTGTTTTATGCCTTTGTTTACAACCTTTGCACAAATTCATTTATCAACACACACACATACACATATATGCATACGCATATAAACAAATACATTTATCTAAATAAATTAACAATCTCCTCCCATTGTTACACTCTGCAAGCTAATTTGAAATGGAAATTATATTCACTTTTATGACTAATATTTGTTTGACCACGATATTTTGAGTTTGTCTAAATATTTGAAGACAAGGACTGGATCCAACCCCCTTGGGATTTAATAAAAATTATATTAATATTTATTTATTTATTTCGACGGCTTACGCCTTTGACAATTTATAAAATAATATTGAAAAACAATTATAATAAAACAAAACTCCTGAACCACCACAGTATAACAAATATAGAAACATGAAATAAAATCAGCAAAAAATAATAAAATAATAAAATAATAAAAAAATTTATTTTTCTTATCTTATTTTATAATTTTCTTCATCATGTTACAGTATGTATGTGGGTGTTCGTGTATGTGCCTGTGAGCGAGTGTGCGTGTGCGTGTATATTTGGTTAATTATACATGCGTGCGCTCGCATGCGCATTTGCATGCATACGTATATGCACTCATTTTTAAAAATAAAAAAATATTCCTTCATTTATTTTTTTAATTATATGTGTATTTTGTACTTAAATTATTAATATTGTAATCCGACAGCAAGCACAAGATGCTGTTTTTTTTTTGGGTGTGGTATTTTGTTTCGTTTTTTGATTCTGTTATTATGCTATATTATGTTTTTTTTCTGTTAACATGTAACTTTATATTATATTTAAAAAAATTAAAAAATCTGTGATATAGACATTGGAGAGCTGAAACATTTATCAATGCGGCTGAGATTCATCTGACTGAGTTATATTACCTAGAAACTAGGCAACGCTTGAAAGTATTTATTAAATTTTAAACTTCGTCTTGGACTTTTGGACAGTTGTTTTTTCATAATATTTTGAGTTTGTAAGGAGATTTTTTTTTCAATACCTTACAACAGAGATGCAGACCATTAAATTGAAGAATCTAGGAAGTCTAGGCATTTACCTGTCATTGGATGTTTTTTTTGTGCCCACTTTACATACTGTGTAACATTCATCGTTTTGCCTATGTTTGAACATCTATGTTCCTTAAATTCTTTCATGTAAAAACTTAAAATATTGTTTACATATACAGGTAATTCAAGAAGGAGTATTAAAATTGAAAATTATTTTTAGGCGTCGCCTAGTATGTAGGTGAAATAATTCGATCAGAATCTCACCCGAATCCATTATGGCTTCAGCTCTTTAACTTCTCAAAGATCAACAGATGGAAGCAAAAATAAGCAGAATGGCGAATTTTATATGGAGTGTAAAATGATCACTTAAACTAGCCAATGATAAGTCATAATATACTATAATGTTTTAAAATATTAATTTTTATTTGAAGTTAAAATCAACTGTGTTTCATTAAAACAATTTTCGTTCAGTTTAAATACCACCTTTGTTAATACTTTTTTAATTCCTGCGCATGTTTGTAAAATTAATTATTAATTCACTTACAATAATCAACTCGTTTACAGGCTGCCTTTGTGGGTAGCGGTTTAGATAATTGCTTACTCATGAAAGGTTTTGGGTTTGATTCCTGGTGAAAACTTCAGAATCAAATAATGTTTTATTTTTTAACACTATAAGTCAGAAGAGGTCTGCCTCGTGGTGTAATGATTAAGGCCTTTACCTATCACGCAAGAGGTCTCAAATTCAGTTCCCGGCATGGTCGATATGAAATATTTACTTTAAAGGATGTTGTTACACTAGAATATTTCATAGTCCCTGGACTGGCACTTGAAACTTAAGACTGATAATTTTTCCTTCATGTAACAGAAATGATACGCTGCAATTGTACACCAATACTTTACCAATTAAAAAAAACCCCCCCATTGTTTACGTCTATTTGTACAATTTTGTAATAGTTATTTATTAATATTTTTATTTTATTTTTTAGGTCGACTAACAAACAGTAACTCAGTCAGCCAATCACCGTCAGCCATTGATGAATACACAAATGGTAAGTTAATGAAATATAAGTGTTTTTTTGTCTCGTCACTATTTATTTTTACGTATTTACAATTTGACAATTCAAAAACTTTGTAAAATTTAAGAATGCAAATCGCCTATAATTGTATTATTTAAAAAAAACAATACATATTGAAATTGAGGACCGTTTTCACATAGTAAAATATCTACAAAAATAAAATATTCTATGTTTTATAGAAATTCTACATTCTAACTCATATACCAGAAATCAAAATTAGAATAAGTGAAACTATTTATTTTAAAATCCAAACTCAACGAAATTTCATCAAAACGCTTTATAAAATCTACATATTTTGTGAAATGAATGTATGAAAAAGTTTATTTGCAAAACAAGCGATTATGCACAGCTTACCATTATATTTGACTTTCGATAATAATATTTTATAGTTAATATCTTTACACGAAAATATATATATTTCTTTAATGTATTATAAATCACTACAACCGTTATATCTTCCTTCAAAAAAAATATCCATGGTGTGCGCCCAGCGCCCATCCCGTTCTCAGTGAACGATAAAACCAACCGATTACCTCAGCTTCCTCCATACAGAAAAAAATCATTCATTCAAAATTACATTCGTTTAAATAAAAGTGAATTTATTAAGGCTTTTTAGGCTGTGCCCGTGTCAATCCATAATAATTAACTATAAAAATACCCAGTCAAATTAATAAGATTCAAATAAATTGACATGTGATGCAATATGATAACAATCCAGAAAAAAAGTGTAAGTAACAAAAAATTAAATTCCAAAGAATACAATTTAAATAAGATAATCAGACATTAATATTAAAATGTAAATTATGTAAATTTAGATTCATACATAATCAAATGTACAAAATAACAGTATCATTGAAATCAACAAAATAAAAGCAAAATAGTAAAATATAGTAGTATTGAAAAAAAAACGAAATAATGGTAACATTGAAATCAAGAGAAAAAGATTATATTTATAAAAACATAATTGAAATGATAATTGATATACAGTTTCTAAAAACTCACTCTACACTGTTAGAAATATGAGTAATAAATAATATTCAAAATAAGATTGAGTACAAAAATAATCAATACAAAAATTCATAATGAAAAAAAAACATGAAAATATCAAGAAATAGAAAAAGCAAATAAAAGTAAAAGTATGGAAAGAAAGCCGATTTGTCAAATTTTGCCAATTGCTAATATCTAACTTTAAAGGGATCGACAACCTCGTCCCTATTTATAACTGTTCAATATTTTACGTCATTAACCCAAGTCAGCTTTTTTAATACTAAAACAAGCTTGCAGATGGCAAACATTATTTGAAGATTCTCTATGTGGAAACTAATATTTTGAACATTATTTTCGAAGGACTATTTTTCTTTGATAGGATACCTTTGACCTATAATGAATCACATAGTAAATGTGGCGTTCGCAGTTGCTGTTTTAGGCGTTATTCATTTTGAAAGGAATCGGCCAGTACTCAGTGTTGACAGTTACTGCTGAACGTCATGGTGGTATTTGTTAATAAACGTTTGTAGAAGTATTGTCTTAAAATAGCGTTAAAAAAGCTACGTACATCGCGTGGTTAATAATAATCGTTGTTTAAGTTGATTTTCACGGAACCACGGAAAAAATAGTCATTTTTAATTATATTTCGTCAATATCATGTACTTATCCGTAGGCAAAAATTAATGGTCATTATTTGTGATTACCTAAAAATTTCAATTACGGCTCGCCACTGAGTAGCACAGGTGGCTTGGATCACGCATATAAGTCATATCTTCTTCATGAATACATCTATAGCGTAGAGAGTGAGACGTAAAAAGTTTTTGAAATAATCGTTTATTCGGTACTCTTTTACTTTATCGCCGCGACAATGCGACACGCTTTTGGCAGTATGTAAATCTTTAACGATAATACTGAAAATCTAAACCCAGTATGTATTATATTTACAGACATGAAAAAATTATTAGATTCAATATGTACTAGCCACAAATATACATAAGCTGGAAGGGAGAGTTAATAGCGTAGTAAATTTGCTTAAAAAATAAACTGATAAATTAATGGCGCAAGTCAGTGGCAACTTTCCCTTATGTCCATTGGGTCAATGACCCCCTTAAATTTGCCACTTAATAAAATAATGTACCTTAAATACATTATTAAGAATTATTAATATGATGCAATTAGGTTTTGTTATATTTAAAAAGAAAATCTTTCATTGAAATATATAAGAACCTATTAATCATCATGTTTTTATAGATGTTATCTAGATTTAAGCACAAGCGCCATCAAATATTCATGTTTTGTTGAATGCGCGGGTCATTTCTGTAATTGTCCCAAAGCTAATGTCTTATCTCTAGATTTTCTCACGAGAAAGAAAGAGATGAAACGTTCCGTGCGTACATGAACATCGGAACATTTCGCCCAAAATTAGTTCGATTGCAGGCATTGTCCCGGGAGATAACAATATGAAACAAGGAAGATTGGAATAAGATTGATAATAATAATTTGATATTGGCATTGGTCGAGACTGGAAGAGATACAATGATAAATAAATAACTATGTATTTTACATACTTACACAAAGCACAAAGACGAATTCTTGATGGAAAGGATTAACATAAGCTTATATTTTCTCATCCCTTTTTACAAGCTTGAAATGAGCTTTGTAAATTTATATTATTATAATATCACATTGTTTCTTGCATGTGTTCAATTACCTGGCGTTTGTCCTGTTTTGTATGCACTTAACTCATATTGACTGGTAAATAAAATAAATGTGTAGTAAAAATAAAGAAATAAAACGTGTAGTATTTAGTGAACGTGATAAAAATAAAAAAGGAATCAATTCATTAGTTACATAAACCTCGACGAAGAAGCTTGTTTGCTTTGAAACCGGTCTTTGGAAAATAAAAATTAGTGATCAAAAACAAAGTTCTTTTATTTTTTTTTTAAATGCATTACGTAACTTAGTAGACATTATAATAATAAATATGCACATCTCCCTTCCCCTCCTTACCCTCTCTTCAAGCATTTTTGTCCTAATCCCGCCCAATTTACAGTAACTTAATGTTCTTAAAATAAATATTAAAAAATTCTTTGATTATTGAGTACATGAAAATAACATTTTTATATGCATACATTGTGTGTATTTATTTGAAATGTAATATATTTTCTTTACTAACTTTGTAAACTTTGTGGAAATCTGTTATTAGTTCTGAGTTCATACACTATATCTGTTTGTTTACTAAAAAAATGTATGTAGAACTGTTGATTTCCCAAATAAAATAAAATAAAATAAAATAATGAATAACTACAAAGAAAGTGCTTCAAATATAATTTTTGCTTTATATTAATTTGGTGTTTATTTTGTAGAACTCCATATTTAAACTTGTAATATAAAAAGTCAAACACGGATTTGAGTTTACTGAACATCAGTAGACTCAAATCAGTGTTTGATTTCTTATGTTATAAGTTTAAACATTTAATTTTTGTAAATTCATTTCACATATTTTTTTAAGTTTTCGTAGTATGTGATATTTCCCTACAGTGTGACTTTGGGAAAACATGACATATGCAATATAATTATCTGTATTTTTACTAGAAAATATCCTTGAATTGTTTAACTGTTGTACTTTGTTCAAAATTAATAACACATAGAACTCGGTTTTTAACGGAGTACAACAAAAGGTACACACCGCTATGACTTACGTGCTTATGATACGAACTTCTATTAGTTGCTGCCCTAAAATTTCTATTATATCATCATAATATTATCAAACTTACCTGCCCAACTGCCGGTTTTCCTACATCAATATCCTAGGTTATACATTTTCCAACCATTTCCTCGAGACAAGGGTTAAATCTAAGTGCAAAGTGGTATTTAACTTAGCGAACAATATGCAGATTCTTAGTAAAACGTTTGCCGAAACTTTACATTGAAAGCGTACACTTTATTTTATTACAAGTGGCACACGCTTCAAAAAATTTAATTTTTACAAACGTACAATTTAAATTCAGTCTTTAAGGCTGTAGTCTGGTAAAACGAACGCAAAATGTGGAAATCTAAAAAAAAAAAGATTTCTTTAATTGCGCAATGATAAAAGAATACAAAAATATAAATAAGATAAAAACAATATTTTATAAAGGTATTTCTATTAAAAAATATAGTTATAAGTTTTATGTAAGTAAAATACATATTCTTTTAGATGGGCAGATTATACCATTTCAAATTCAGACTAAACATAGGTATCTAGGATATCAATAAAGACTAAGTATTAAAATAAATTTTGTTTTAATAATTTAAAGATAATAAATTGAACAGGAAAGTAGCAGAAGCAAAATTTTATATTTTTTATTTTGAAAAGAGATAAAAACATTTTTAATCACATACATTTTTATGACATTTTCCATTTTTTCAAAGTAAAACTATGCCTCCGGTAATATTAAAAAAAAAACAAATATACGGAAATATTTTAGTTCAAACCTTTTTTTATAAAATGTTTTTTTTTTTTTAAGGAGATATTTCTTGTTGTAATATTTAATTTATAACAACGTCTTATTAACGTTTTATGACCTTCAGAACTGCCCTTATAGTTTTCGGTTACGGTACACAGGCTTAGCCTAAAAAGCTTTAATAATTCATGAATAGGTACGTAAACGCATGTAATTTTTAATGAATAAATAAATGCTTTGCTAACTGTGAATTGATTGTATTACGACAAAATACACACTTTGAATAGTTGTTACAGATTGAGTAGGTACGTATTTTAATTTGCACAAATGTTTCAATTTTGCAACCATTTTTATTTATTCGTTAAAAACAGTTTTTTGCAGTTTAGTTGGATTCATGATCCAGAGTCCGCAACACTACCCACGGGACCACAACCACAATATTAATATTAGTTAAACTAAGTTAGCTGAGAACCCTTCTTGTGCAAGCAGTTTTTTTTAGAATAGGCATCGGATATTGTAAAAAAAGTTTTTAATTTAGAATAAAACTTGATGAGTTATCAAGAAATCAGTTTAATTCTATTCGGATTTTCCAATAAATCCAATTTATGGGAATATAATAAAAGCATTCTAAAAGAGCAAAAGTAAAATAAAAAAAGCACCCATTTCCAAACACAATTATGTATAGCTCAAATTGAAAAACGTTAAAGTCTTTTTGAGAATAAACATTTTCGCAAAGATAATCTTGTTGTTTCGGCAAAAACATACGTTTTTACACAAGTTTAATTAAAACATCGAGAGTAAAAATGTTCTGGAAGTTTACATTTATCAAAGACAGCTCCGCCGTCAAAGAAATTCAATTTTATGTATAAAAATTCGTATAAAAAGTTCTCAGGTAAGTAAATCACATTAAATTTCATATTTTTCAGAGTGAGCTTGAGAAAAAATTTATGGATGTAGCGGGCGAAGTTCCATAAATTATATTACTTAAATTTATATAACATTTGTAAACGTGTTTTATCCCAATTTTCGTAGTTTCAATTACACTTAAATGGTTCATCTCGTAAACATGAGAAATATAACCAGATTACCTTGTATTTTTGATTAATTAAGTACTTAAATTAATTTTTTACGGCTCTTAGTTTTTTGTGCTTCCATATTAAAATACTTAATAATTCTTTCTCAACCCGGGGACCATTTTTTCCAGTTAGGAAGTCGGCGGACACAATTCAATCTCATAGCTCAAACTATTTCATCGTTATTATTTCCCATTTGGTACCCAGTGATGCACAGATCACTGAAGTGGATTTTAATCTGTCCACCTTATTGTATTAAATCTGCGAACTGTAGCTAACTTAATACCCAATAGTCATCGAATGATTTTCCTACGTTTGGGCTCATCTATAGCTTGGCGCATTATTACTCTGAGAATGAAATACATATTAATAGTGAGAATAGTAAACAAAAAATTCCAAAAAGGCATGGCCTGTTCGTGAGTATACAAGAAATGTGTATGATTTTTTTGCTCCTTTTATAAACGTACAAATATTCCTTATTATTAAAAAGCAACAAAATATATCGTGGGAAAAAGATTAATATCATTAGTTTGAATTTAGGACGGTGTGTGTTTTTTAAAGACAGAAAATTTTTAATGTCTGAGATTAGAATTACAGCAAAGACGTTAAACCATGAACGGATAAGCGTTGAAATTTTGCACTGAGGTATATTGGAGCGTTAGGACTTTGGAGTCCATTTTAGTTTCCTACGATAATGAGAAATGTGATCATATTTCCTAAGACACGCTTCGGCTAATATACCAAGGTAGCACCATTAGATGCGGAAAGGGAATGATAGCGATACTAATGATTTTAAAATTGCGTAGACGGCTTTTTTTTTTTTTAAAAACAATTTTTAATTTATAAAAAAAATGATTGAAATGGAGTGAAAGTTAATAATATGTAAGAAAAAAATCGTTAATTGAATAAGGAATAAATGCTTACATGTAACGACAAAGCTTCGTTTTTATCATCACCGTAAAAGCTTCATCGCGGTATCTAATCACGAGATAGTGTGGAATCACAATATCACCTCAATCAAGAACTTTTAAGATCACGGGGCGTATTCTTGAAATTATCGGACATGATGTTTTGAAATCGAGAATTTATTTAATAATTATTAATATTTTAGGCATTAACTTTGTGATTTAGTATTTTATTAAATATTTGGGTTTGACCAATTATCAACTGTTCAGTGTTTACCGGTTTCGAGACATACCCGTCTTTTGCCTTGAATAACATGCCTTTATATCCCTTATTTTGAAACCACATGCTTTTAGTAGGCAATCCTTACGTGCACTGATTAAAGTTTATCAAAATGTTTGATTTTGTGGGTGAAATAATTGACAAAGGGGGGAGGAAATGAAAGGAGGGGCGTGAGTTTAATAGGGTTATGGTGACCATTATAGTGGAAGATCGTCTAATGGAATAAATTGAAGGTTGTTTGATTATTGATTGAAGGGACATTATTTTTCAAAGCGTTCCTAATGTCAAATATTTCCATATTATTGAAAATACGGGTAATAGACATAAAAAGTCGGCAAGTGATTATTTTCAAAATTCAATAACATTCAGTATTCATTTATTTATAATTTCATTGATAATAAATATACATGATTTGGTTATGGTGTATTTTTGCTGGAAAATCTCGCGTCAGGGAACACATTTCCCTTTTTTTTAAAGAAAGAACCTTTTTTTATTTTTAATAAACTGGTTTTGTAGAAAATAAAATAAAACATATTTATTGTGTATGCACATAATTGGTAGAATTGGCAGATTGGCAGTAGAATGCATAAATTTTAAATAGTGTATTTGTTGCACAAAAATCCATAATTAAAATAATACTCAGAGTCCCGATACAGACATCTACTGAATAAATATTCCACTAATCACAACTTCTGCCACCAAAGCAATTATACGCTAAAACAATTCTCACTTGCAGATTCAAAAACTATTCTTACTCAAATGATAACCCATAACCCCTACAATCTATCACATACAAAAATGTAATCACTAGATTCTCAACACGTAGACAATTTAAACAAATACAAACTAATACCACTTTTGGACAAAGAGATTTTGGGACAATTAGTAACGAGAAAATGTTTAAAAAGGCCTTAAAAAATTGGATAGTTGAGCTAGGTAAAAGTAAAATGGATTGTTTCATTCCCCAAACCAATATTCAATCAACCGCTCCACAAATGTATTGCTTGTGTTTTGTTTTAGTTTTTTAATTGTGCGTTTTGTAATTTTTATAATAAAGATGTACATAAATGAATTATAAACATAAATACGTAGTGTTTAAAACCGTCTGAACATTTTGTTAATTATGCCTGTTTATTAAGTCTTTTTTGTTTCTTCATAAATGTAAAAATATTTTATAAAAGTATATTGTTAAGTGTCTTCGGCACAGGTAACCCCAGTGAGGTCACATTATTTTTATTATTAATTTTAGTTTATAATGGAAAAAAATATGAATAAATAAATGTATGTTACTCTGTTTTACTGTAATGTGGATTAAGCCCAAAACCTCAATATTTGGTCAAGTTCTGAGATTGTTAATGTTTTTTTCTAAATAAGAAAATAGTTTTGTCCAGTGGTTTTGGTTGACTTTTTTTATTTTATTCGACACGTTGTATGTGCGATAAAGTCTCGCTCTGTTAGAGATTAGAGGCAGAGAGCGAGATGAAAAAAGCCTCCTGGTTTATTGTCGTCTATGTTTTGGTTTATGGTCCGATTCTAAGGGTAGTTTCCCATTAAACCTCCAACCCTTGTGAGAAATGTCTGTTTACACGAGCCTGAAGAAAATCACTTCGTGCAATGAAATTTTACGATTCAATTCTTTCGCACACAAGCATCAACTAGGGTAGCTAGAAAGAACCTAGAAGACGTTTTAATGGGACTCATGATCTTTTACACGCTTTCTTAAGTACAGGTCACTATTTTCCTTGTTTTGTTTCAGTTTTATTATTTTTAATTGAAGTTGTTCTTATGGATTTAATAATATTAAAAATATCGCCATTGGTGTTATTATTACTCACAATTTAAATAAACTGTATGTAACTATTATAAATAAGATATTTATGAATGCCTAACATTTTGTGTACGCTGATGATACTGCACTAGTATTGCCCTTAATAATTTAGTTACAGCTGAGAAATAAAAACAGGATGATTTGATACAATTGCAAAGATTTTCGCATGATGTAAGTTTGATTATCAATGCTAAG
The DNA here is from genome assembly GCF_059751315.1 of Micrasema longulum. NCBI lineage: Eukaryota > Metazoa > Arthropoda > Insecta > Trichoptera > Brachycentridae > Micrasema > Micrasema longulum. The sequence goes on along the minus strand of NW_028277428.1, from coordinate 119,656 downwards.
AAGACCAAATGAATGCACATTAGATCACCAAATGTCAAATTTGATTTGGAGCCCTGTATAATTGCTCATGATTTTCACTGTATCCATCAGAATATTATACAACCCTGCATTTGTGATATATAAGAAAATATTAGTGAGTATATTTATTTAAGATTAACTATCTATTGCCATTTTTAATGGGATGCTCATGTACAAAAAATGTGTAATAGACTTAGATCAATAGTTGGTAAAATGTATATTTGTATTTAAATATTATGTCCCTGATAGTACTTTAAGAATAATAATTTATTTGTTACTTTCAGAATTAATTATAAGATAAGCTTTAGCCTCATGGGCTTTTTCCAGTAATACAAACATTAACCTTGTTCAGAACTTACCAAATTCAATGATCAAATTATTAATTGAAAAAAAATTGTACTCTCAGTGACACGATATTCCAATATCCTTATTGTATAAATCTATAAATATTTTATCCGTTAGAGCTCTATTATGGTCCAAGCTGGTTTCTCAGCAAGCGTCTCTATCTGAATATAGAAATAAATTGGAGCATGTATACAATACTCGGTTTACTAGTGTAAATGGACTAGCTCTCCCTTAATTCAATAATAAATACGGGAAAAGAATAGTAGAGTACAATACACCAAAAATGTATAATATGCTCCGATTAAATATAAAAAATAAAAACCTGGCTCAAGAAAAAGACGTCTGCTAAGAATCTGGCTTTTAAAACCTGGTTTTTAATATTGAAACTTTTTTGTGTTTTTCTTTTTTACTAGGAAAATTTTTTTTTTCGATGTAGGTACATATTTTTTTTCCATAGTAATAAGAGTTTTTATATGTTTATAGAATTTAACAGATAAGATTATGTTTATATATAAGAACTTAACTAGAAGCACCTGCTGATGAAATGCATTTTATGCAATTCAGTACTACTTGATAGTTTATATGTTAATTTTTGTATGCTTTTAATAAATAAATAAATAAAAAATAATATTTCAATTTACTAAAACTATTATTTCATTTTTTTAATAGAATCGAATAATTTTCAGCATGAGTTCATGAAAAGCTTTTCTTTGTTTTTTATTCTTGTTATTCATTAACTTTTCAACAAAACAAAATTTAAAACAATTAAAATGTCGTCCGGTATTTATATGGTTGAATATTTAAAACAGAATTTTTCACATAAAAATACATTCCATCCACACAAAACATGTATTAGAATATACATAACACAGATTTATTTTTACTTTAAACCGGGCAAGAGAGATGTGCTTGTTAAATTAATTAATGGATGCATTGAGAAAACAGGAAAATGGATGGCTGAAAATAGACTAACATGAAACCCATCTAAAACGGAAGAACTATAGATGGCTTCATCCAGACGACAAAATTTGATTCAGGGTACGGCACTACCCAATGTAAGGAATACCACTTTACGCACCGTTAAACTACTGGGAGTCTTCCTTAATACAGACCTTTTTCTTGACGCTCGAATTGGCCGACCGATAAGTTCATGTTTTTTACAGCTAAGACAAATTAAATGCACTTGATGCCACCCGTCAATTAATAAATGCGTCCGTAGTTTCTGGAGTTGATTATTGTAATTGTGTTTACGCAGGTCTACCAATAAAAAAAATGACTCGCCTACAGTCTGTATTGAATGCCGCAGCTAGACCTAATTTTGAAATATCTAAGTTCAGTCATATCACTATTTCAGGATTAAACAGACAACGTTTTTACACAGAGAGTGGAATACAAATGTGAATTTTCTCAAGCCTGGGTTTTCTGTGATGTAATTCACCACTGTAATTGAGCCTTATGGACTGGCGCAGAAATAAATAAATCAAATAAATAAATAAAGTAACATACTCTGTTAGCTGATTTATTTTATTTACTTAAACGCCTTGTAGGCTTTAACATGTTTTACATACATATATACAAATAAAGACAAACATGTATTTTACACAGAAGTAGCAAAAAATATAAATGATTTCTAAAAGAAAAATAAAAATAATAAAAATATCATCTTTATTTATTAGCATAAAATATATGGGTATACTAAACATAAAGTACATACATAAATAAATAAAAAACAGAAGTGCACCTTTTCGTATTGGTTATGTTAAAATAATTTTAAAATAAACAGAAGTTAGAAAAATACGGTAGACAATTGAAATCAACATAATATTATTTAGTATTACGATTTGAAGTTAGTAAATTGATACACTGCTTTTTAAAATTTAAAAGTGTTATACAGTGTTGTGCAGTATTATACAGAGTTGATCAGTGGCTTATGTATAAGTCACTGCGCAACTCTACTCCAGAATATCTAAGGGAACTCTGCATTCCAGAAGAACTAGCGGACAGACGTCTTACGCTTTGATCAGCTACATCTATGTCGAGAAGAAAAGTTATTTTACATCTCCGCACACAGCGCACTAAATCGGCGAACGCGCATTTGCGATCGCAGGCCCTACGGCATGGCATGCTTTAACCAGCAGAGGTGCAAAACTGTGAGAGTGAAGTGATGTTTTGGAAAAAACTTACAACCTACTTGTTCTCTAAATCATTTTAATAAATCCGCAGCGTATGATAACAAAGTTTATTGTTTTTCTTAAATTACAAATTAAAATAGCTAAAATTTAATTTATTTCTTTGTATAATCACTTTGTTAAGCGCCCACGAGGAAATATATTACAAAGATGGCACTATATAAGTTATCATTAATTATTTATAACCTCAAACTTTAAAACTTCGAAATTACGAAGAAAACGAGATTGGAAAATGTATTATTGACTAATTTGTTATAAAATAATGAAGGACAATTTCTTTCCTTTTTGGGTGAAACTGTGGATTTGTTCCAACGTTTCAGCTACCATTGCAGGAGCCATCTTCAGGGTAAACTAGGTGTTTTGTAGAAAAAAGTTTGTAATTAAATACTAGTAATTTGTACCGTATCGCAGTCGGCAAAAGGTACATTTATATTTATTTTTGTAGTATGTGGTGCTGGAAACCATGCTGAGTTTAATTTCAGCCCGTCATCTTTGTTTATGTTATTTAGGTGTCCGTGTATTTTAATTGCCTCTTTAATTATTCATGCACTGTAATTACTGCATAAACCCAGTATTTTTTTGCATAAACCCAGTCATTTTTCTTACACCAAGGTAAAATGATCAGTCTTACGCTTCGGAGCTAGTCCAGGGATTATGAAATATTTAAGCGTAAAATCACCGTATTAAATAAATATTTTATTTCAACCATGTCGGGAATCGAACCCGAGACCTCTTGCATGGCAGTCAAACGCGCTGACCACTACGCCAAGAAGCCGAGATATTATACTTAGATATTATTTAACTGTTTAAACATAATTTATTTTCATTTCTGTAACTACGCTGAGGACTCGTGTTTATAAATTTATTAATATTTTATAAAAATCAAAGTTCTGATTGAACGAACTTAGTAATTTAAAATGAATAATATGTTAATTTTTCTCTAAAAACATTTCATTCATATTTTGGTTTTTTTTTTTGGAAAGAGGAGCCAGAATCAAAATGCGTATTTGCATAGGCAGAACAAATTATAAATACGGTGAAAGCTTCCAAAACAAATATTGATGTCAAACATTACTTTTTGTAATGTGTTTATTTGTAAGCTGTTGTTGATTCAAAATATGCATAAAGGCTGAATTATGAAATATGTGAATAACCAAAAATGAGATTGTTTTACTTTGAACCGAATAAAAATATTTTTGTTTCGTCGGGGCTTTTGAAATCGGAACAAAAAACAAATGAAATAAAAACGCTTTGGCTAGTTAAGATTTATTTTTTTACCAAAGGTGTATTGACTTTTTTATATATTAAAATGCTTGATTTTGACTAAAATTTTATAAGGCCATTCTGCTAGCCACATTCATTCCACTGCTTAAAATAGGCCTCTTCAGTTTTTTTTCAATATTTAATATGTGCCGCCATCTCACCTCAAGCTGAACACCTTTTTGGGGTCTTCCTACGTCTATTTTGTTGTTCCAAGGCCTCCACTTCAGGGTTCTTGGCTACCATCTGACACTGTCTTGTTCAAAATTATAGTTAAATACAAAGTAATATAATAGAAAGAAAATATAGTTAATAAAACTTACTCAACTCAATTAAAGTCGTGTATAGTAAAAAAAATAATAAAATATTCATGGTAAAACTGTAAAGTATAGAAGAAAGGTAGTAAATAAGAGATACATTTTAGGTTTTTAAACCTTACATAGGCACACAAATTCAGCAAAAAAAAACAAATTGAATCTTTGGTTCATCAGTTATTGTTGCAAAGTCAAGTATTACCAAAAATCCGTTAAAAAAATAAACAGTAAGAAATTATAAGTAATGAAAGGAAAAAATCTTATTGGGATCCATGAAAAGCGATTGTTCTATGTAAACATTCTAAAACAAATTCAATTCAATATTTTCCCTATTATTGTGATCATGTTAATGTCGGCTTTTATCAACAAAAAAAAAACCGAAATTCTGTGTTTTTTTAAATGAATACTACTTACTTATAATTATTTTATGTCTTACATATACGATACATTCTTATGCTGATATAGAATCAATGTTAAATATTTCTAGTCTACAAAAACGTAGAACTAATATTGACTCCATGTATATATGTTCGGCATACTAAATGGTATAATCGATGTTCCATCATTACTGAGACAAGTAAAATTCAATATTCTGACTCGTTGGTTGAGAAACAATAAAGTACTGTTCATCGATCAGCATAGAACAAACTATAGCCTTTTTTATCCAACGGACCCGTCTTTGTCGTATTGTTAACTCAAGACAAGATCTGGACTTTTTTGGTTTGAGTTTACAACGATTTAAACGAGCGCTAAATAAATAGTCCAGATCTTGTCTTCATGTCCCTTATGTTTTTTAATGCTTCTTTTCTTTTTTTATGTTTTAAACTATTATTTTATTGTAATATTTAAACCCTATAAATTGTATACATGGACAATGTCCGTTAATAAATAAATAAAGTTTTTGACTTTTTTGTTTCGTATTATCATAGCTTAAAATTTTGAAATTACTCTTCCTGTGACATCACAATTCGTAGTTGCAATGTTTTACTGTCTCTAGACTTGCACATAAAGTATAAGACTGATCACCTTACCTTTGTGTAAGGTGACTAGTTTTCCGCTTCACGTGCAAGAGATGTTCGAAACACAGTGCATTTTTTCACGAATACAGTGCCCTATGCATCATAAGGTGTTAAAAAGGTTAAAAAAGTTTAATTAATTATTTTTGTAACATTAAAACATACTCAAAATATTGTTGAAAAACTCAATTATTTTTACATTTTTTCGTGTTTTCTTTTTACAAACCCATTTTGATTGTAAAATCAAATTATGCCATACATTTAAAGCGTAGTGCTCGTATTAATAATATTAATGTAATTAACCTAAAACGGATATTTGACTGAATAAAAGTTTTGATAGCATTATAAATAATATTTAATTGAGTTTCCTGAACTAAATGGCTTTTAAAAAATGGTTTGAAAAACGCTTACTTAAATTTTTTTATTTATGTGTTAGGTCCTAGGTCCTTATAAATGCCCATCAGGCGTATATATAAATCACGACAAAATAATAGATAAATATGAGATTTTTGGTTTATAAAAATTTAATTTTTACTAGATTATCACCGTCGATATAATAAGTCAAAAGCTTGTTTTATTAAAATTCATATTTATTAATTATCAATGCAATGATATTTATCTTGACCATTTGACACGTAAATGCAATATAAGAATATAATCTAATCTAATATAATCAGAAATCCAAAATAAGTGTTCCATGTTGACCTTGCCGGAAATCGAACCCAAGACTTCAGGCATGGAAAGCATACGCTTTGGTCAATACACTACGAGAAGAACTACTGTCTACTATTTTTTTTTTAAATTTTTATCTGAGTGTAAACATTTTGTCGATAAACTCTAATTTCAATGAAAAAATAAATAAAAATCATGAAACCGAGCATTCTGTACGAAAATCTAAATGTCTGAATGAAAGTTTAAATTTTCTTTGTCGGTAACCTGTAATTGAACATGTGGAAAAAATACGTACTTCAATATTTGATTTTCCAAAGAGAAAATTCGATTTCGCTCGGTTATCTTTCCATTGTTATTCGAGCCCTTCTTCTATTTCATACATAGAATATAATTTTTTATACTACTCTGACATAGGAAAAAAACTTTAAAATGAAGGAAATAAAAAAAATGCATGTTTAGAAATTACATTATAGAACTTTTTATATAAAATAATGACTAATTTATTATATAAATAAAACACGAGTGATACTTTAATCCACAAATTTGGAATATCCAGTGACCGGTTTCATCGCTTTCGTGACATCTTCGAGACTGGTATCTTAATTAAAGAGTTAAATGTATTTATACAAAACAGAGGTAAGGTAAATCAAAGTTATATGTAAGTAAATTAAATAAAGTTGTTTTTATCTTAAGGATCATTATCAGAAAATTTTCTTTGGGTTAACTAATGAGTTCGAAGATGTCGCGAAAGCGATGTAACCAGTCACTGGATATTCCAAATTTGTGGATTAAAGTATCACTTGTGTTTTGATATTTATTTATTCATTGAAAATACAATCAGATGTACAGGTTAAATGATCACAAATATAAAGCATAAAAATGTTCATATAAACATAGTAAGGCCTGCCATCCGATAAAATATATTCATCTTATTATACCAAAATAAAGCGACGGTGGTTTAAACTATCTTAAAAAAATAAATATACTTTGAATGAATAGAATCTGCGATGCAAGTGTTGGTGGATGCAGAAAACGAGGAAGACCGAGAACGACATGGCACGATCAAGACCATCAAATACTGGAAGATGGACATGTCCAGAGTAGGTATAATCGGCGTGTCATGAGAAGATACACCTCATTTACACCTCATTTACAATTTTTTTTACATTTTTTTTTTGCACCACAACAGGCCAGGAGGCCTAATTACAGTGGTGAATTACATCACAGAGCACCCAGGCTTGAGAAAAATCACATTAAAATTTTTTGTGTTCTCACCGGGAATCGAACCCGGAACCTTCCGTGCGTGAGTCAAGCGTCTTGACCACTACACCACGGAGGTGTATGAATGAAGAGGAAGCGAGGTCTGTATGCAAAGACAGGGTGATGTGTCGTTTTATCTTTTCGGCCTACCCTTACGGGAAAACAGCGTGGTGGTTTGTTTGTTTGTTTGCTATTTTTAAATAAAATAAAAGAATAAGATAATAAAAGAAATATGGACAAAACAAGAAGATAGTGGGAATAAAAATAAAGAAATTGATGAGGAGTGGTGAAGAATGAATGAAGGAAAGTAGGATTGGAAAATTGCATTTGATTTGATGACGAGAAATAAAAAGCAAAAAAAGACAAAACATATATTCTCTGTTATTCTGAAGCAAGCCTAAGTTCTCTTTCGTACCTATTAAATGGAGTGTAAAATATATCAAGACTATTTCAAGTCTCGTTAAATGTTTCACATATACGAGGGATGGTAGAATGTTTCCGATGGTTAGCTTTAATGTTAGGAAGATGGAAAATATCAGACAATCTAGTTGTCTGGAGGGAACACGGTAAGCAAGTAGATTAATTAGTTCTGAGGAATCAAAATTACTATTTACAATTTTGTAAAGCTAAATCTGATCAAAAATACCTCTTCTGTGGGTTAATGAATCAATAAATGCAAATGAAATTTGTATTCTACTTGTTTCATGATTTTTTTTGAATAGTCTCAACTCTATTACGAGTGGGTTCACAAAAAATACTTTTTATTTTATGCCAAGATGTATTGGAATTGTTAAAAAGTAAACAAAATAAAAAAAATATGATTTTCTTGGACTCTATTTAAGGCAAAAAATGTGTGCAGGAGCGACACGCTCACGTCGAGCAAATTGCTATTGACACAAAGTCCTGCCTGTGCGTGTTTACACGAGGATTCATTATTCCATGGATAGCCTGCCCACCTATCTCAGTGGCGATGTCTCGGAACAGTCGTTTGTTCTACAAATTACTGTTTACGCGTGAAAAATGTTTGAGTTCTTGGACAAAACAATATAATACCGTCTCCGTGTAAACAGTCTTAAATTTTTAGTCTCGAAAGATTTTAATTGATCAGTTTTCGTATAAAAATAATTATGTTTCTTTTAATTCCTCCAAATGTAATTAAAACATACTCATTCCAAAAATAAATATTGCCCTTTTTATTTAAATTTTAAGTTTCTGGGTAAGAAATCATTCTACATTTTACATAATTATTTATTGTGTTTCACTCTAACCAGTTGCATCAGCGCCAGAGTTCTTCTCATAGCTGAGCATCCCTTGGTACTCCAGACTAACACTTAGCGACAATGAGTGGTCCGTGGTGCCAGAGACGAGTACCCCGACTCATGAATAAAACAAGAACTCAGTGGTTTGCCAAACCGTTCCATAAAAACTCCATTAAGTTTTAATATTCATGTAGCGAGGTATTACACGCTGCACTGAGGACTTATGCAAAAAAGATGGGATAATTTGTCGCTCATTTTAAAAAAGTCGAGTGGTTGTGTCGATTGAAATATAAAATGGGTATTTTTGGAAACTCGTAGACAATTTATTCACAAAGAAGAACGAAAAAATGACAACATACAAACGTATTAATCAATGGTTCTTGTGCCATACTAAACTTTCTCCTATGTTCTTATTTATTGTCTGTTGTCGAATTTGCTATTTTTGGGATTGTATGTATGAAATACTTTTGTGATAAAAGAAAATGTTTAAAGATAAGTTCTCAAGAATATAATACATATGAGAGTATTGCCATGTCCCAGTTCCGTTACCAGCCCCGACCGCGCAGGGCAAAATAATGGGACAATTTAGCCGTAGTTCATACGCAGAACGCTGCGAAAATGAATACGCAACCTCTTTACAAATATTCCTTTCAAACCAAAACATAACATTTTAATTGCTGAAGGACAAACTATTTAATTAAAAGGCATTTTTTTACAAATATTCGCTAAAGGGGCAATTGTTCTTCAGTCTTGTCTTTACGCGTTCACAAGAGGACACTTCCGCTGCGTGGTGGCGGAGGTAATATATTGTTCTACGGAGATCGCCAGCTTGTCTATCTCTGAGACAATATCTCAGTCTGCTGTCCGAATCTCCAAATTTCAAGTCACACGAGGACAATAAGTTTGATGCTGGGACAAGATAATATTGTATTGTTCTAATATGATCGCTTTTTAACTGAGACACTTCTACGTTTATAATTATATTTTGTCTTTGACACACATTTTGCTGATACATGTTATACGGAATACAAATTTGATATTCACCTAGTGGATTTCAACAACATTCAATTTGTTATATAGATATTTCAAATACATTTATTTTGACATCGAAAAACGAGTGCAAATAATTTCAATTATTAAATTCGATAAAGACTCCTTTGTACAGCATATTTATATTCGTCATTGTTGTTTATTTCAACTTGAATCATTAAACTTCAAATTACCATTCAAAGGAGAATGCGAAGTTTGATAGCTGAAGGCACATGTCGCATGCAATTCTTAGAGTTGAAATGATGTCGACTGGTTTTTAATCGACCTCAGTCTCGTGCGCAATTTAAAAATGTCGTATTTCTATAAAATGGGTAGGTAGGAAGAAATTGACTTAAGGCAATATGCCCGCTCTTTTATGTTTATAAAATGTATATATATATAATAATAAAGGGTTCAATAATAATAATAACATATCAAACGTTCTGTTCTGGCCCCGACTCTGATGTATGGGAGCAAAGTATGGACTTGGAAAAACAGGGATGAAAGTAGGCTGAATGCTGTCGAAATGCAATATCTCAGGTTAGCCTGTGGTAAAATTAGTGTGTGGTAAAACTATGTACGGTAGATGCACAAATGTCTGTACGGCATCTGTGATAGGCATTATCGACAAAATCAAGAAAGGAGCTTTGCGCTGGTTTGGACATTTTGGAAGACCGAGAAAGATATGGCATGACTAAATCTAACTAATACTTGAAGATGGACAATTTAAAAGTCAGAATAATCAGCGCACGTGAATGAGAAGATATATGCATGTAGAGGAAGTGAGAATTGTATGCAAAGATAGAATGATGTGGCGTTTTATCTTCTCTCCCTACCATTACAGGGATACGGTGTGATGGTTATCAAACGTTCGCAAGATTTTAAGACGAATGATTGCAGCATAAGACCCCTGCTCTCGCTGCGCAGTTTTGTGGAAAGCTGTTAGCGAATTTTGAATCGTGAATTCGAGCTAATGTGGGCTGGGGTGTATTGTTTAATGGATTGCGCGAGGTTTCAAAAAATTTCGCGAAATTTCATTAAATCTAATGGGGTTGAATGCAAAAACGGCAATTTGGTTGAAACGACGTGTTTTTTTGTATCAATCACCAAAATTCGCCTATTTTCGCGCTGTTTTAAAAAATTCCATCATATTTTGTTTTTGTTTGCATCACAAATTACCGCTTTTTACAGCGTTCGCGTTAAGGGCATATGAATTCAAATGGAAGATTTATCCGCGTCATGAATAAAGCATTTAATTTTACAATTTTATCTTTAATTCTGTGGTGCAGATGATACGTTAATATTTTTGTGGCAAATAAAAAGAAAACGTATGTTCTATTTCAATTCAAATTATTTCATAATTTTATTGCATGAAAGATATATTTTTAGGAATAAACTATAATACATACATATTTATGTTTTTATAAAAAATGTACGTAGTCTTACAGAAAGAAATTTAATTAGAGACATCTTTATCTAATCGAAGTGATTGATAAGAACCAGCTGACAAGCTTTATGCTTTATGCTGCAAAAAAACTGCTTCTGCAGTTTGGCGGGAATTTAAAAAAAAAATTGTTTTGAATTTAAAAAAGAAAAATAAATAAAAAAAAAATAAAAAAAAATAAAAAAAATTCAGCAGGACTCAAATTTAAAGAATAATGTGTACATATATTTTTTTTAAATAAAACAAAACAAAAAAATATAAAATTATGATTAGAAATCAAACTCTGATTTGAGTCTACTAAATACTTAATTTTATTTTTACAAATATAAACATATAAAAATAAAAACTTTCGTGACAATTATTAAATACTTACTTTGTTTTATTTTCCCTGAAATTCAAATAAAAATACCTAAATTCCCCATTACCTATTAAACACTTAGCCTCACCCTTAACCATTGGTTTTTCCCTCAATTATGATTAATGTACATGCTATAGCTCATAACATTATTTTTATTTTCCACTTAAGTACCTTGAATTTTATAACTATAATATAAAGTCATTCAATCCATATAATCTTCACATTCGTTTGAAAATACCCTAATAAGGCAAAACGAAGTGTCACGAAGTTTTTATTTTTATATGTTTAAATTTGTAAAAATAAAATTAAGTTTATTTCAACAGAGAGGGAAAAATTTTCTGAGACGGAAATATGGAAGTCTAGGCATTTACAGGGCTTATGACCTGTCATTGGATGGTTTAAGTGGTCACTTTACACACTGTGTAACATTCACCATTCTGCCCATGTTTGAACATCCACATTTCCTAAACTCTTTCATCTGTTGACTTTTGTGAAGTAAAAGAGCTGAAACCTTTATCACGTGGGTGAAATTCATCCGGCTGAACCTAATCACCTACTAGGCAACGCCTGAAAACAATTTTCTAATTTGTATACTTCTTCTTTTACCAGGTAGTAATTCAACAATGTTTGATTGACATAATAAAATTAAGTGTTCAATAGACTCAAATCAGTGTTTGATTTCTAATTATAAGTTTAAATATGGAGTTCTACAAAATAAACACCAAATCAATCAACAAAAAAATATGTTTATTTTTGATAAAGAATTAAACAATGATTCCATACTATTTTGCAGCTTACTATTGATTCTTCCCCCTTTAAATAAGTTATCACAAACCTAAATTATTCAAATAACTAAAAACATAAATTGTATGATTCTTACAAAAATAAGGTCATTTAAATATAAACCCATTGAACATGATATGTAGCTGTATAACAGGTAATTTTATATCTAGTTAAGGTGCTAAGAATATTTTCTTGCAATTTTTACATTTCAAGTACTTATTTATATTTTATTTGGCAAGTATGTACATTTTTTTTCCAATTTTATTCCGGCACTTAACTAACGATGTTCAAGAAAGATAAAACCAGGTAACGTGTCAGAAAAATCAACTTGCCATTCACTTTTTAAAAAAGAGCGCATATTTTCTAAATAAAATATTAATAAAAATATGTGCTCTATTTTCATTAATATCAAAATATTTTTATGTTTTTGTTACGTTTAAATATTTTTTTGATTGTAATAAAAGTTTGCATAAAAATTATGCTTATTCAAAATTTGAAGAAATAATTCATGATTTGTTTATAATGTAAATGATACTACACTTTCTCGCAAAACGCTTAGTCTTTAAGCACATACAATAAGTTTAGTATAACGTTACTTTAAAGTGTAGGTTACTTTCTAAAATATCCGGTTACTATTTGTTTATCGATTCTCGCTAACTGTTAGTTCTTTTTTTCAGAATCCCTGTTTCCACAGTTTGCTGAGCCCATCCCTAATGTAACAGTATCGGTTGGAAGAGATGCCCTTCTTGCGTGCGTTGTGGATAACCTCAAAAATTTTAAGGTATTGATATATTTTTTCCCGTTTTTATTAAATTATTGGCATATTTTTAATTACTCCGATTGATTAATTTTGCCATCAGATAAATGCGTGGTAAAACTATGTACGATAAGTGCACAAATGTCCAGATCAGTAAATCTTGTAAGGTATTATATTTTATATAACTTAGTTATAACTTATGGCATAAAAAGATGAGGAGGCACTAATTAATCAATATTAAAACCTCTCAAATTCGCTCAGAAATCGATCATAAAAATAGTTTTTTAAAAGCCCTTCAGGTACTCCAGCGTCAAGTTGTTCGTGGAGTTCGAGATCTTAGATTATAAGACAATTATAAATCTTTAGAATAATAATGTTTGTGAATGCAAATTATTCTACCAAATGCCAAAAAGAACACTCGCACATTACCAGAAGTCAAGCTAGAGAATTGGATGGGGTCTACCACAAACTCTGAATTTGGGCGAAGAAATTTCAGGTTTCTGGGCCCCAAAATGTTCAATATAAATGCAAAACAATAACTTGGATTCAATCAAATAAATTTGTAAAAAATCAGTCACTCAATTTAGGAAAAGAAAAATCTGAAAATTTACTTAAAAACATTCTAAAATAATAAATGGTATTATTAAATATTTTATAACTGTTTAATTAATTAACCAGTTGGTTGTAATGTTATTTATAAACTTATAATATAAGAAATCAAACACTGATTTGAGTCTTCTGAACACTTTTTTTTATTTTTACAAATATAAAATCAAAAATTTCGTGACAATTGTTTCGCCTTGTTAGGGCATTTTCCAATGTGAAGATTATATTGATTGAATGTCCTTATAAAGTTATATAATTCAAGGAACTTAAATAAAAAAATAAAAATAATCTTTTGAACTATAGCATGTACATCAGTACATTAATTAAATTGAGGGGAAAACTAATAGTTAAGGGCAAGGCTTAGTGTTTAATAGGTAAGGTATATAATATTATTAGTAGGTATTTATTATATTATAAGGTAAGGTTTTAAGGTATTTAATGTGTTTATATTTGAATTTCGAATTACGTGTATGTATTGTGAGATAATTAATGAAATTTTATAGTGTTAAATCAGTGTTATTTACAAAATAGACATACTCTATTGGACACTGTATGCGATTGAAAGACATGTGATAGCATTTTTTAACATTTTGATATAATCAATTGAAAAGACACCATTCACCTAATCAATCGATATTTGACTGTAATGTTTTAACATCATTCCAATTATATTTTGAGTTTGTCCAAATTTTTATAGACAAGAACTGGATTCAACTCCGTAGGGAGCTGTTTATATTAACATATTACAACAGAGATGAAGAACATTTAAGAGAAGGTAATATGGAAATCTAGGCATCTACAGGGCTTATGACCTGTCAATGGCTGGTTTAAGTAACCACTTTACACACTGTGTAACATTCACCATTCTGCCTATATTTGAACATCTATATTCCTTCAATTCTTTCATCTGTTGATGTTTGTGAAGTTAAAGAGCTGAAACCTTTATTTATCAAAAAACAATTCAATTTTCACAATTTTGAAATTGATGAATTGATGAATTTTGAAATTTTCAACAAGTTTACAATTTTGAAAAAATGAGATATTGATGTTTTTAGATGCAGTAAGGTTAATTCTTTGTTTTTCAAACAGCCAGGCCGCTTTCATACAATAAAACTATATTAATCGCATTCTGAAAATGGTCCGATCACAAAAACGGCATTTCTCAATTTTCACTAAACACCCACAGCACTAGACAAATCTGACGGTACTTTATAAATTCTTTAAAACTTGTCAAATACTTGAACATAATTAGATTTATGTTTGTAATATTTAAAAAAAAACTAATGATGGTTTATTTTTTATTTATTTATTTATTTACATACTTAAGTTTATTGTACATTATTTGAGACATAAGTCCCAACTCCATGGGACTAAAAGTGCTGTGTTAAGATGGGACGAGCAATTATTTGGCAAAAACACATCAGTATATCATCATAAATAAACGTAAGATCAGAAACACAAAAAATAATTTAAAAAGACATATAAACGGTACTTCAATATGGTAAACAGTAAACTCTAACATACGGAAAATCATCAAGGAGTTTTCTACTCAAATCCCTCCCACTAAGGAAAATCCAGTCCTTAACACCTCTCTTAAAAATAGTTTTTGTCCCTAAGAGCTTAATACGCTCTTTCAAAATATTGAACACTCTCGGTGCGATAAATGAGAGATGTCTCTGAGCAAAAGTCGTACGGGTTTTGGGTATAACATAACTCGTGCTCTGGGAAAACCTCGTACGGACATTTTGCTGAGATCTCTCCTTGTTGTTCGACCAGAAGTGTGTAAGTGCTTCTTTTAGATACAGTTGTCTCATATCCAGCACCTTCATGTATTAAAACAACTGTTTTGACGAGTATGTTGGAGGGTGCCGGAATATTATCATTTGTTAAAGTTTAAAACATATAAACTTTTGTGTAGATTTGATTATAACTCTTTGAAATTTTGAATGATAGGATTAAAGATTTTCTCCAAACAAAATGGGATTTAAGACTTTTTTTCTCCTTTTTTCCAAATCTGTTTAATGTTCCCGTTTTTTGTTGTGCTTTTAGGTGGCATGGGTAAGAGTGGACACGCAAACAATCCTCAGCATTCATCACAACATCATATCACAGAATCCTCGCATCAGCCTGTCCTACAACGACCACCGTTCCTGGTACCTCCACATTAAGAGTGTCCACGAGAATGACAGAGGATGGTACATGTGCCAAGTCAACACGGACCCGATGCGGTCCAGGCAAGGATATCTGCAAGTTGTAGGTAAGAAATAGGTATCTATGATAGCAGAATACCAAATACCAAATACTCATCAAATGGATCGGAAAGTTTGTCGAGTCCTTTTTGGTGAGTTAAACGTTGTTTCCTCGTCATAAAAGAAAAAGAGAGTCGTTTCTAAAACAAGCCATAGACGAAACATCCCATCCAATCCTTAGATTTTTGGAATATAACAACATAACGATTTATTTATTTGAAGTAACTTTAGAATTACCTTTATTATTAAAGTCTGTAGTTTCACTCGGGAAGAATATTGGATTTGACATACTTTACTTATAAAAGAGTTTTGAATACTATTTTACTGTTAATTATAGCGTTAACAAACAATAATTTAATTAGCAAAATTCGCTATTTCGAAAATTGCAGTTTAGTAAGGTGGCGATAAATTAAGTCACATGATGATTCCACGAGTAATGCATTTATTTTAATGTTGGTAATGCCATAGATAGAAATAAGAAGTCGCATGTACGATAAAATATTGTTGACTTTACTTCTTTCACCCCCACTTTACCTTCCGCATTCCAAACATTGACATGTTAACAGATACTAATAATAAAGACAGGTAACATTTTATTAAAAATATTTAAAATTTAGAGGTTATTTTTATTTCTTTAAGTATTTATTAAAATCTTCTTAATTTATATCAATTTATCACGGCAAACTTCATACTTTGGAGTAAGCATTGATTTTTGCTGAATATATTTCAATACTTTTAATCCCCCAACAGCTCTTTTTTACCACTCCAAGGTTTTAAAAAAATGTTTTTTCGGCATATCTATTGATATGTTTCTGCACATAAGATTAATGAATCGACAAAATGCTTTTTATCACAGCTCGTAACAACGATTGATAAGTGACAGGATTTGAACGCCGTAACGTAATCAAACGTCCCAAAGAAATCGGTTGCCACAAATTATAGTGTAGGTTGCCATGCTTACTTGTTACTCTATAAAAACTAAAGACATTTCGAAAAAAACAATTGGTGATGTCACATAACATCCGGTAAAGTCGTGAATATTTCATTTTTCGCATTATTTTAATGATAATAATTCAATATTTTATACCTCCTTTATTTCATTACAGACTTCAATAAGAATAGTACCGATTATCTTGTGATTTTTTAAATGAATTAATTAGTAAATTTTAGAAATTCAGGAGAATTGCCCATTCTAAACCATCATCCTGGACGAGTATTTTAGACTCGATGGTTACTTTAAGGTAAAGTTCTCGAAAAAGGAAATCAATTGGAGAAAAGGTTGACGTTTTCGCCTACTATGCCTTATACCTGTGATCGATTTCTGGAAAGGTCGACATTAATTATTTGTTCATAAAGAGGTTTAACACTGCAATATTTAACTGTCCTTGGTTTAATTCCTGAAGCATAAGACCAATCACCCTCATATTTGTGACTATTTTTTTTATATTGTTGTGTTTTTGTTTACTTTATCGGCCTCGTGGCGTAGTGGGCTGCGCGTTTTTCTACTAGGCAAGGGGTATCGGGTTCGATTCCCAACATGGTTCAAACTAAGTATTTATTAAAAAGGTGTTTTTACACTAAAATATTTCATAGTCTCCGGACTGGCACTTGAAGCGTAAGACTTATTATTTTACCTTCATTGTAATGAGCATCGGGTGCAGAAAGGGAACAATGATGAAATTATGATGATTTTTTTCATTAGAATGAAAAATTTTTTAATCCATTAGATATTTTTATTGCTTACTTTTTTTTTACAAATGTTGACCACTTTCTCTCAATTATTTCAATTCTAGTTAGTATAAACATATTGCTCCTTTTTTGTCGCGAATAAAATCCTCTTATTCTACTTCAATACTCAAAGCTCTTGAAGTTCATAATTTGCATAGGGATCTAGAAGCAATTGAATAAGAATATTTTCTGTCAACACGGCTACCAGAATATACAAGCTTTCCATTTTTAGATCCATTGTTGATCGCTAAAGTGTTCAGGACTCAAATCGCTGTTTAAAATAAATAACGTTTTGGTTGTTTTTTTTATTCTGTACCTAGGCAAATAAAAAATACAGTTCTGATTACGAAAAAAAACAGAAACCTAGACAAGCGTTTTTTACTCGAGGGCTGCTACCAGGTAAAAATCCAAAAAAAATAAATCGAGGTGATACAAGAATGCCTCTTTGTGCAGTGGTTGGTGCATTTGACTATCATTTTTGAGATCTTGGGTTGAATTCCTAGCAGGATGGAAATAAAATGTAGATTTTAAACTGTACTGGCACTTTAAGCGTAAGACTGATCACCATACATTCCATGTATTAAAAATTATCTAGATCGGCTGCAATTAGCATGTACCACTAGGTACGGATAAAGGAATGATTATTTTCTCATTTTTTTACTACTACTATGATCACGCTACTATCCCGTAGGGGGGGGAGAGAAAATAAAAAGCTACATGCGTCTATCTTTACATGCAATTCTAGCTTTTTTCAAAATCATAAATATTGTCAAATAAGCCCTTAAATTGAGTGTTCTTTACTAGTAAGTAGACTTAAAATTTAGATTTTTCTAATTCAGTCTCATCTTTTTTTGCCATTTTCGTTCCAAGTCACTATTTATATTTACCATATCTCTCTGATTTACCATTTTTTCGTCATCTATTCATCTATTGAAAAAACCGGTCACCGGTTATTCCAAATTGGTAGATTTTAATATCACTTGTATTTTATTTCTAAAATAAATTATAACTAAGAATTTTTAGTCATATTAGTAACAGTCTTTTAAGTCCTGCCAGTTTTACAGATCTGGTAGCTTTTAAAAGGATTTACAAGACGTCAAAAAAGTTTTGTAATCATTTCGACGAATTGATCATGTCCAATCAACTCAATCTTAGTCAGTGCAAAATTCACTTCCCTCTTTTCCTCAATCCAATTAAGTGCATAATATGTACTTCTGAATATCCATCTTTCAGCACAAATATGCAAAGACTACCAGATCACAGAGAGCTCCTTCGAACAGCTTTTTTCGTTTGGCAACGACCAATTTTTCCATGTATGTGGCCAAGGAGATTTAAGTCCTCATATACGGTGTGCAGTATCTGGCGGGCAAACTGTCTTTTTATACTGGTATCATCATTTTCATAACCTTGTCCGTACCCGGTGGTGTATAGGGCACTGCACTGGTAAATAAAATGCAACGTTTTTCGATCATCTGTTACAGGAAGGTAAGGTGTTCTGTGATCAGTCTTACACTTCAGTGACAATATAATATTTTAGTAGGAATCACATTTTTTTATTTTATTGACAAAAACGGCAAATCAGCTTTTTACAAAAAATTTTAAGATCAAAATATTTGCCTTAGTATATATTTTTTTTTAACCATAATTTCCTTTTACCTAAGAGAAAAAAATAAATAAACCTAAACTTCATAGAAGATTTATAAAAAAAAAATAACTTAAAAATCATACAACATATTCATTAGAAAGTTTATCAATTCAAAAATAAATGTAAAAAACAAATTTAATAATAATAAATATTTTAAAGTAATATAACAAGAAAATCAGAAATACTGTTGCATACAGCTGGGCAAAGTGTAAATTGTGTATATTATGAAATGCATAAATAAATATATATAATTACCATTCACCATCTTTAAAAAAGTTTAAAAGGTTTGTTCTATGGGAACAATACCCTATACTTAATTTATTAGATACGTGGGAATAACTATTGCCGAGTTCATGAAGTCTGTTTAATACGGCATTACAAGTTTACACTGTCCGTGAATTGTTGCTACAAAACGGTGGCACCTGTCTAGTCATTCTTCCAGGCACCCTGAAGTTGATGAGAGATAATAGTTCAGGGCAATCCCATATTGACTTTGCAATTTTGAATAAATTTAAAAAGTCTATAATTTTTCTATTATCGTTAAGTTTCAACAAATTCAATGTTTTTTTGTAAAAAATCGTAATTTAAAGATTCTTTGTTTAAAATGTATATACCTTAAAATTTTTTTTTGTACTTTTTCAAGAGAATTTAGTTGACAATTAAATATATTTTAAACAAATATTACATGTTGACCTTCCTAGGAATCAAACCCAAGATCTCAGGCATGGTAGGCAAATACGCATATTAGTAAAGAACTACCTCTAATATTAAAGACAAAAATATCCCTCTTAGAACAATCTAAACCATGTTAGATGGAAACTAGCCTTACCAGAGAACTTTCCGTGTGTATATTTAAATGCTCTATCTTATATATAGAGATTCTCTTGTAATAAATACGCACATATATGATATTAACAAATAGAATTAATTAATATTGACTAAAGAAATCCACACTATTATGCCTGACAAGTTTAAAGATGTAACATTAAGCCAAATTTACTATATACATATCTGAGAGCCTTTGAAATTCTTCTTTCCATAATAAAGCCTAAGGGTATTTTAACATTATGTTAAATTCAAATACATTATCATGTCAAGGTTAATTTGAACATGGAAGAAATTATACTGTTCTCAAAATCCTTTACATAGAAATTGATCTTTCATTTTTTAAAACTTAAATAAATATGGATTTTAAAACATAGACAAAACAATGAGTGTAACCCAGTGCTATCCGACATTCCCATTCCCACGCACAAATGAGGCAAAATTGTCAAATATTAAATAACAAAATACTATTTTATTGCGGTTTTTTACACGTATCATTAAAAAAATTACGGCCCTTTTAACTTATTGTAAACAAAAGGATGAGTTTTGTCTTTAGATTTACATTTATAACAGAACTGTTTTTAGTAGTTGATGTAAGTTTTAATATCTTTTGACCAAATTTAAATAAGTATTTGGCGGATTTGTACCACTTTTGTTTATTTATCAGAAGTTATTTGTGTTATTTATTTAAAATTTGTAGCTTTTTTTCTGATTTTTACATCATGATTTTCGAAATTAACCTCTAAAGTATTTTTTGTTTATAATTGGAACGGTTTGCCTTCGACTTAACAGAGCTCGGCAGAAATCAAGTAAGGGTTATCAATAAAACCCTTAGAGAGCACTGATGATTGAACAAACACCTAGCTAGAATGAAACTTTCCGAAACTACTAGATGTTGTTTCTGCAGTGCAGATGAGGAAACCTATTTACACATTATATGTGAATGTCATACCGAGGTTGAATATTCAGGGGATGAACATTCAAATTTGCTGGAAAAGAGGACATGCTGGTATCGTAGGAAATGAGAGAACGGATGAACGAGCAAGAGCCGCAACTTGTTAAAGAACGGCACCTATCTTCTCAGAATTTCCCCTTAGCTTTGCTAAACGCTGTATAAAACAAAATACGCAGCATCGTTGGGAGGATCATTACCGCGCTTCTTCTACAGGTAAAATCACTTAAATGTTTTTCCCAACGCTGGCTGATGCAGCAAACTTCCGTCATCATCACCAAAGTACTTTCGAAACGACCCAAATTTTTACCGGACACGGAGCTGTGAGAAGTTATCTTTATAGGTTTAAATTAAGGGATGATGACTATTGTCCATGCGATGATATTTCTTAACAGAGTATCAAACATCTGTTATTTCAGTGCCCATTTTTCAGTTTGCAACGCCATAATCTTGAAGCAGAATGCAGGAAAGATGGAATATCCTTTACAGATATCCACACTGTAGTTGAAAGTAGTTATCACGCGCTATTGTTCTTGAACTTTACAACAATGGTGATTGGACTCATAAAGGTAATAAACCAAAATCAGTGGTCTTACATCCCATTTCCAAGACAAACAAAAACGTTTTTTTCCGATTACCTTAGCCTTGTACATGACACGTAAGGCTACTAAATACAGGGGTCTTAATATATATTTTTAAAAAAAACAATACGACAAAGAAGGGTCAATGGAGAATTAAGGCCATAGTTTGTTATCTGCTGAACGATGAACAGTACTTCATTGTTTCTCAACCTACGAGTCGGAATATTGAATTTTACTTGTTCCAGTAATGATGAAACATCGATTATACCATTTAGTATGCCGAACTTATATATGGAGTCAATATTAATTCTACGTTTTTGTAGACTACAAATATTTAACATTGACTCTAAATCAGCACAATAATAATAACCTCTCTTGAGTTCAAGCATCCACGCTACTTTTCGAAGCAAGCGATGTTGGATAGGTTTCGTACAATCGCCATCGCTCCGATTACCCGCCCGCTCTCATCACCCTGCGCTCCCTTACTTTATTGCCCGATACTTTACGGATCTGGGCTTGGAGGGGGAGATTAAGCAAAATATAAACACTCGCTTTCCAGACAGTAGCCAGGCTCTTTATAGACCAGAGCTTGGAGGGCAAGAACTATTCGCGAAGACCCGTCACAATAGATCTTCACAGGTCGCAGTGACGTCAGGAGCTTGAATAGCACTGACTGACTGACTCCCACCTCGAAGAATAAGAATAAGAAAGATGCCGAAAACAAGTTCTTTTCGCGGATGCGAATGCGGGGGCAAAGCTCTACTGCTTCAATGATATTATAAAAGGAGAGTAGATTGTATTTGTAACGAGTATCCTAGACGCGATGCTAAATGCAGTGTCAATCGTTGTTTACAACCCCTTACTACTAAAATGACAAGGGTGGGAAGCCACTAACCTTTTCTAAGCGTTTCTCGTTCCTGCAGCACATGGTTGGATCCCGACACTTCACACAATTGAAAATTTGGCACCGATACGCGTAACGCAGAAGGTCTGAAAGAAAAGAAAGAAAAGAAGATGAAAGAACCAATGTATTTAGATACTGAAAATATAAATTAATGCTATAAATTATTTGAAATCACTTTGAGAAAGTAGATTTTTTAGGCTTTTGTTGAACATTTGACGTTTAGATTTGCATTCGTCTGCCTTTGAGGTACAAATATTTTCTTAAAAAAGTGGCGCAGCGGTTGATAAATAATCTTGCTGCTTAACACTGGGTCTAGTTATGGCGGGTGACAGAGGAATACTTAGATATGGTAGGCAAGGTTACAGGTAAATTTGATGTGGAGATTGTGACAATAATTTACACCAGTCAGCGCATACAGACATAATATGTGCAGTCAATAATACATACTATTTTTGTATGTGTTGGAATAAATTAATGTCTTTCTGGGCGTACGCCATCGACATATTTAATTTATTTTAACAAAAAAATTATATTGAACAAAATGGCCAAAAAAAATCTCTGACACATTTTGCTTGTACTAGGCTCAATATATGAAGGGTTCGGCAAGCTAGAAATATTAGTTTGTTTAATGCTGCAATCGATTTTCTATATAGGCAAATGCCTGTTCAAAGAAGCTGATTTATTGCTGCAAATGTGGTTATCGAATATGTTTCCCACTAATAAAAATAATATTTACAAAAATATAAAACCTTAAATAATAAACATTGTAAAAAGGATTGTGTAACATTTAATTGGTAAATATTTGTTTAAGTGATGAACATTAAATCTTTTTACAACAATAAAAGTTGCAGCTCTTTAACTTCACTAAAATCAACAAAGGGAAGAATTCAAGAAATATAGATGTTCAAACATAGGTGAAATGGTGGGTGTTGCACAGTGTGTAAAGAGGCCACTTAAACCAGCCTATGACAGGTCACAAGCCCTGTAAATACCTACGCTTTCATATTCCTTTCTTAAAGGTATTCTCCATCCCTTGTGTAATTTGTTATTCTTAATTACTCCTGAGGGGGTGAAATCCAGTCTTTTGTCTACAAACATTTGAAAAAACTCAAATAGTTTACACTGTTCATTAGATAACTTATTTTCTTGATTCACAGTTCCTCCGGTAATTATTGATGAAAAAACTTCAACAGACTTGGTAGTACGGGAGTCTAGTAATGTAACTCTCATCTGCAAAGCATCAGGATACCCAGAACCGTACGTGATGTGGCGGAGGGAAGATGGAGAGGATTTTAGCTACAATGGAGAAAACGGTAAGAATCCAAATTATATATAAATTATTTATTTATTGGTTTACTAACGGACTAAGTCCATTCGAAAAATGGCAAACACGAACCCTTATAATACACACAGGCACAATTCAAATAAAATTTAAAGCCGGAACAAAAATTAAATAATAATTACTACCTCAAGACAAGATCTGGTCCATTTGTTGATTGTTTAAATATAGAAAGATTTACACCAAAAAAATTCAGATCTTTACTCGAGTTTACAATGCGGCACAATCGGGACATTGCATTGGTGCATGCAAGAACACCACATCATGATTTCGTAACCGGTGGATCGGAACATTGAATGCCACTAGTTCCGGTAACGATGGTACATCAATGTCATTTAGTAAATCAAACGTTATTATAGAGTCAATGTTATTTCTACGTGTTTGTAGACTTGACATTTTCAGCATTGATTTCATTTCTCCGTAAGTGTACTCTCCCTTCTCGAAGCCAATCATCCATGCTACTTTTCTTAGCAGACGATGTTGCACCGATTCAATGTGATTTATCTTGCAGACGATGCCTTAATATATATATCGGGAGAAAATTATAAAACAATTATGGACAGACTAAATCATGATCTTAATAATGTATCACTGTGGCTAAAAATTAAAATTAAATGTTAACAACACTAAATATATGAATATAGGAAACAAAAGAATAAAAATTACACCAACAATTGTAATAGAAAATGAAAAACTTAATGAAGTCACTGAAATTAAATATTTAGGTGTAATGTTGGATTCAAAACATACATTTCACCAAAACGCTAAGATGTTAATAAATAAGATTGCAAAAAAAATATCAATTTTAGAAAGGATCAGAAGATTTATTGATAAGGACTCTTGCAAAACTATTTACAAAGCAATTATTGAACCACATGTTAACTATTGTATGTAGTAGCATTTTATTTTTATCAAACAAAGAAAACATAGATAAACTAACTGTATTACATAATAAATCCAATAGAATCATTTTGAAAAAAAAACAGATACACGAGGGTAAAGTCGATGGTAAATGAAATGAAATTATTAACATATTAACAAAGAATATTTTACAATACAATGATATTTGTTCATAAAATTATAAACTCTAATAAAAAAACAGAATTTTGGAAAAAAATTGATCGGAACCAGCATGAACACGATCACAATACTAGAGAAAAGAACATTAAAAAGTATTACGAAATGGAAAAAAATATTTATGATGAAAAAAACATATCAAAATTTAAAATAATGGTCAAGACATATGTGATAAACAATTTATAAATTAAATATATTTGCAATGTTATTATTAGAACACACATAACAATATGTATGATATGTGTGCCCTACTTTAAGATTTAAATAAATAAATAAATAAATTTATCCGGCGTGCATAGAAGGGAGGGCAGATCATGGAGGCATATTCTAAAAGAAGACGGAAAAGTGAGCAATTCTTCTTCTATTCCACATTCGCTCATAAGTGGAACATGAGGACATTACTAATTTCCTCCAGAACACCTTATCGCCAGCCAGCACTCTCGCCTCCTCCCAAATCAATCCAGCGGCCCTTAGGTCCGTCGAATAAGGTCAAAATATTGCCATCGACGGCCTTCCAAGACTACTTTGATTTAGGTTCTCCTGAGGCATGCGCAGCACGTGTCCAAGCTAGGACCACCGCCGCATTCTCAAGACGCTCAGTATAGGAAGCTGTTGCGTCCGTTTTTGAACTTAATTGTTAGTTATAGATATAATTGTTTGTGTACATATTTTTTTAATAAAAAAAACAGAGGCATTGAGAAGATTCCGAGGGGCGGTTACGACGTGTTGACCTCTGTCCATACGTCCTCCTCCCCCCTCCTTAATCTGCATAGAGTTTCTATTCCTTAGGAATATTTATAATAACTTTCCTCTATGCGCAACTGACAGACAGTCCCCCAGGACTCTATAACAGCTGAGGGTGGATGGTGGGTTTAAGGATCTCCCCACAATGTTAGTTATAGAGAGTGTTTTAACTATGAATATATTCGTTTAGTCACCAGAAGACCTGCTAACTTACTACCCACTGAAGAATGACGGCCACTGAAGTTATGAACAGAAAATTGGCCCATAATAATACAGGTCACATTTTATTATTGGTCACTGAGTATGACCTTTCTTCTTTCCTTCTCATGCCCTCTCCTCTCTTCACAGTAAAGTGTAGATTTTTAGTTAATTTCTGATATAAATTTTCTACAAAATTATTTGATTCTGTACCTAAAAAATGTCCACGTACTTGTTATTTTCTCAAACTGAACGGTTTGGGTAGGTAGGAAGAAATTGGCTTGAAGCAATATCATCATCATTTTACATATGATTTTTTTTGGAAAACCAACACTTCTACAAACATATTAACAGTAAACCACAGATATGTTGTATAATTTCAGAACCAATAACAGATTTCCACAAACTGTACAAAGTTATTAAAGAAAATATTAAACATTTATAATTTAAACATATAAAATTGTTTTTTCAAATATTTTTTTTTATTATGAAAAAATATTAAATTATAAAAGGCGGGGTTAAGACAGGGATGCATGAAGAGTGGATAAGAAAGGGAGGGGAGATGTGCATATGTATTATTGTAGCGTCTATCGAGTTACATAATGCATTTTAAGTGTCAACTTCAAATCCGTCAAAGTGATATTTGTGTAGTCTTTCAATTCACTCTTACATACAAATATTTAATTAAATTTATATAATCGTACAGTTATCAGCACTTAAAGCCCTTACATGAAGCATTAAATAAAATCAAAATAAGGCTTATTTTAAACTTGATTTCCGAGTCTGATGTTTTTTGATCCTTCTAATTTATGTAAATTTTATTTATTTTTTACATAATTTAAAATGATCACAATCGATACAACAAAGTAACAAAGGTAAAAACATTTATTGAAAAACGTGTTTGTATTTTACTTAATATATTATTTGATGCTTACATTTATCAAACCTCTTACACATTTGTCAACAAGAGTGATTAATTATTATGACATCTACAAACAATGCGTGTACAAGCATAAAATATAAAATTGCATTCAGAATTAATTCATTCTATTATTTAAATTATTGTTTCATTGAGTTAGCTACGTGTAAAATTTATTCTGCAGTAACGAAGCGGTGATCAATCAATTTGTATAAAAGGGTGCTCGAATAAAACGTGAAACACGAAAACAATACATTTTTTAGCATTTTATTGAATGATGCGTTTTTAAATAAATGGAACTTAAGCTTGTATTTAGTACATCGATAAATTACAATCTACGTAGCTCATAATAATTCTGTATGTGTAATATAATGTATATATTCAGATGTTTGTAGAAGAAATAAAAACGACGAGTTATTCCTTATATATAACAAAATTTTAATAGTAAAAAATGTATTATTTCACACCCTCTCTGATGACACTCTAACTAGTCGTGTTTATAGATTTTTTAACGAAAACCATTCCACAAAACGATTCGAAACACCCAGAATCCATAACTTCTTTCGAAAACTGATTAAACATATATTTTCTGAGTTGCCTAGATTCTTGTTTAGCTGTATTTTATATAACAAAAGCATTGTAATGTAAATAAATACTGTTAATTTAAAAATAATAACTATCACTGAGTATCTAGGCCAGTAGTTTTTAACGGTGCACCGCAAATAAAATAATTTTTAAACAATCATTTTTAAAATGTATTTTTTTCAATGCCTCTACAGGCCATATTTTGCCTTGACAATTGCGACACCGAGATTCATGCAGATGTTCTATTTTAATTTAAACGGTCACAAATAAAGTTCAAAATTTAAGCAAATCGTGTTTTATTAGGGGCGTGGCCGATGCAACGAACTTTTTCACGGGAATTTAAAATAATAAATTTTAAAATATTTTTTATACTATTAGATACATTTTTTTTCTCGACAGTATTTCATGAAGCCTTATTAATATAATATTCGCTATGATCGTAGAACAGCGACGCCTGTAATTTTATTCAACTTTGCGTGAGAGCGGCTTATTTTTTTTTGACACTTGATGTCACAGCTTGACCAGTACAAAAGTATACCATTTGTTACTTATTAGGTTAGTTATACGAATGTTTTTTTTAAACCTGAAAAAATAACCTTTCATATGACTTTTTCAATATCAAATATAAAAGAAAGTCAATGTCGCATTTTTCGCACACCCGTCGTTGTTCTACGATCCCAACGAATTGAAAAAAAAAGAATTTTTCTTTATTATAACTAACTCTGTTCACCTCTTATTGTAATCGGCGCACTGTGGTGATATTCTGAATCTTCTCTACTTTCTAGAGAGTGATCAATTTGAAAATATTTTTTTTTAAATGACGACACTTTGCTTCATATAATGACCACACTGATGATTAAACGTCAAATGGTGTGGTTAAAAACTTAAATAAAACTAATCGGGTTGTGGTCCCGTGGCTAGTGTTGCGGTATCACGAGGTTCAAACCCCACTTTACCCTAACTTGATCTCCATTTTCTAATAGTGAGTTATTTACAACTCGTTGAAAATGGCCACCAAAAATTAAATATTTGTGTAAAATATAAGAACGCTAATATTTCTTTTATTAAAAAAAAAAAAAAAAAAAAAACAGTTTGGTCAATTCAACTTAATTCAGTGTTTTGGGTTTTGCCAAAGGTTACAATAATGTATTCAATGAAAATCATGGATGTTCAAACATGGGCAGAATGGTGAATGTTACACAGTGTGTAAAGTGGCCACTTAAACCAGCCAATGACAGGTCATAAGCCCTGTAAATGCATAGACTTCCATATCCCCTTCTCAAAAAATTTCCCTCTCTGTTGAAATATATTTTTTTTTAAAAAGAAAATCATCGTGTTTGATTTCACGTTTTCATATTTTTTGACGTTTTTCTTTTACCACGAGTGTGGCTATATATGAAGCAAAAATTAGTCACATGGAAAAAATAAATATTCACAAATCCAGAGAAAAGAAAAGATTTATAATTGCGCCCTTGAGCATGATTTTTACAACTGCTCAGGCAAAAATCCAGAAAGGGAGAAAATGTGCAAATATTTATATTTAAAAAAAGTTGGATTAATAGAAGAACAATAAGCATGTTTTCGTTAATAATGAATGACAAAAATATGTAACTTATTAATGTTATTAACTTTTTTTGCAGTGAATGTTGTGGATGGAGAAGTATTATCAATAACAAAAGTATCTCGTCTACACATGGGAGCATATTTATGTATAGCTTCCAATGGAGTTCCACCGTCTATCAGTAAGAGAGTAATGCTTATGGTTCAATGTAAGTAAATTCGTTAATTTTATACTTTTTATTTATACATAAAGTATTGACAAAAACTGTTTATAAATACGAGTGCACAACCAGTAACCGACATCAAAGTGTTCACCGGTTTCTAAACAGACTCGTCTCTTCCGCAAGACACTCACTTATTTAATAGCTGTTTTTTTTTTAATGAAAAAAATGAAATATTTTTCATGTTCATTTTGTTTACCCAGATATTAAAATTTATCACTTTTTCCTAAAAACCATAAATAATTTGTGCTGGAAAAATATAAATACGGAACTTCAGCCCTACGGCAATTGGATACAAAAAATGTTTTCTTGTGCGCGGTAAAAATTACAGCAGTAATTGATACGGCAAAGCTTCTTGAAAATGTACGAAAAAAATCATGTAAAATATTTTAATAAAAACGGACTACTTTGAACGACGTAACTGGTTTATACATAAATTATTTTTCTGGCAAAATAAAAGATACGCTGCGATTGGAGAGGCAACCTTTACTCTATTTACTATGCACTCTTTGGGTGTGGATGATGGTAATGACAAAATGGTGAGAATTATTTTTATATTTCAGTTCCTCCTATGCTTTCAATCCCTAACCAACTAGAGGCTGCTTATACTGGCCAGGATGTTGCTCTAGAGTGTCATACTGAAGCTTATCCTGCTTCCATCAACTACTGGACTACTGAAAGAGGAGATATGATCCTGTCAGGTAATAAGTCTACCAATATCATTTTTATTACTACCTTTTGTTTAAATAAAATAACCATACGAAAATCGATTATTTTCAAGACACAAAATGCATCATGAATTGTTGTCGTACGATAATTTTACCATCATGAAGCTTAACTATTATTGCGTAAGAATGTCGGCTGTTTCCAATTATTCAAAGCTTAAAATTTCAGCCCTTTAGGCTTTATTTAATTAAACCTTAAAAGACTCATCTAATCGGCCAATTGGGCCTCAATTATTTATAATCTTTGACACTTTGAAATTTAAGCCCTTCTGTTTCTGGCAGCAAATGTATTTTTTCTTAAATTTATTTACTTAATTTATAATAATGTCATGTTTTTTTTTTAAATTGTGCTATAATTTCATTTGCACAACATGTAAACAATAAATAATTAAAGGTTTAATAAAAATAAACACATTTTTTTACCATTCATTCTTGTTTCTCCCAACATCTTGATTAAAAGATAATCGTCTCAACTTAGCGCTTAGTGAGAAATCTTTCATCATATTCTTAAACACCATATATTTTTAATGAAAAAAAAACAGAAAGGATTAATATTCATTACAAATAAGAATCTTATAATTCAAATAATGCTACCATATTCTGAATCTCTTTCACTCTCTTCAATCCATGCCTCATGTCTGAGGATGGTGATTACGCCTGACTTCAGGCTGAGCTCGTCTGTGGACAGTCTTTTTCCATCTAGAATGGTCTTGTACTCTTCTATAGGCATTGGCCAGTGATAATTTTGATAATTCAGTGACTAAACGACTCCATCTTGTCGGTTGACGTCCACGTGACCTCGTTCCTTCGACACTTTCCAAGAGAACAGTTTTCTCCAAGCTATCAGAGTTCTCATCAAATTATCATATTGTGAATGGGACACCACGAAAAAAGGTTAATTAGTAAACGACTGTAAAAAAGACATTTCATCACATCACACCAAAACTCAAAAATGGTGTATGCATAAGAACAAATTGACTTATTAATTAAAAAGTTTATTACATTTTTTTCGAAGATCTAAAAAACTTTTGAACGTTTTGACTACGTCATTTTATACGATGATTAAATGTGTAGAATTCCTTTACTTTTTATCAGTCTACATGTCACAAAATGGTGTCTGATTATAGAAATGGAACCAACAGGTGATAAGTACGAGGCGATATCTATGGACAGCGGCTACACTCGCTACATGATGCTGAAGATCCGAAGAGTTGGGGCCAGAGACTTCGGCTCCTACAAATGCGTTGCCAAGAATTCCTTGGGAGAAACTGATGGTGTCATCAGGTTGGATGGTAAATAAATACTTAGAATCCAAATATATAAAAAAAAACTATTTATTTATTTATATAAAACTTCAAGTACAAAGAATAAGTACTTTGGAGGACTTATTGCTAAAAGCGATATCTTCCAGCCAACCAAAAATCAGGCGAACCCCACCTCCTCCCATCTATCGACAATTTCGCGATCACCGGACAAGCGGGGGTCCGGATTAACGAAACCCTAATGTACTTGTTTGTTCATACGTATCAAAATAAACAAAATATTAAAATTAGCATACATATTACGCTTACACATGCGTGCACGTACAAACATAACATGTATTCAAAAAAAGTATAAAATTAAATATTTACGTTCTTACGATATTTTATTTTATCTTATTTTTACTTCATTTTTTTACATAAATACAAAACATATCATACAATTTATACAATGGTTTCAATATGTCGATAAAAATACTTATATTTATATATATATATATATATATATATATATATATATATATATATATATAATGTGTCTCAATTATATTATGAGAATAACTTCAATTATAACATAATAAAATTTATGCTCAGTACTTGTTTTAGTGTATCAGTGTTACTTATTGTACATGTTAGTGAGAGTGAGTATAAATATATATTAATTGTGAGGGTGTGTGTTACATGTGTATGGGTGTGTGAACATACACATATATTTAAATTTTTGTTTTGTAAATAACTCACTATTAAAACATAAAAACATAGTTGTGGTAGAGCAGGGTTCAAACCCTTGACCTCTGAGTCGTGAGTCTGCGACATTTATCACGAGACCATAACCCATTATTCAAATATACGTTTTTCAAATATAATCAAAAGAATTTTCAAATATAATCACAAAACCATTGACATTAAAACATGTTCACCCTATAGTCCAAGCTACTTATATTTTATTTGATATTTTTAACAGTATACTTTAGTTTCAAAATATTCATATTTACTTCTAAAATCAAATATTTTTTGTGTATTTGTTTAATTAACCCTTTGAAGCATCGTAGTGTAAAAAGGTACCATATTTTCAATGTATTTTTTTATACGAGAACCGTACAACATTGATTATAATACATTATAGACATTATCGCTAACATAATTCACTAGAATTTCTGTCGAGAAAGAGTTTTTCTAAAAAGTTGTTTACTTACTAACTAGCGAAGTGGTTTTTAAATTTATACCATCTGGAAAAACTTTACATATTATATATTTTTTGCATTTTACACGCAATAATCAAAGAAACAATACTTTTTTTAAATTTATTTTTTATTAAATTACAGTTACGTAAAATGATACATGTTTTTTTTCT
Organism: Micrasema longulum; assembly: GCF_059751315.1. Taxonomy (NCBI): domain Eukaryota; kingdom Metazoa; phylum Arthropoda; class Insecta; order Trichoptera; family Brachycentridae; genus Micrasema; species Micrasema longulum. The sequence continues at coordinate 87,481 of NW_028277428.1, read as the reverse complement.
ATTTCAATCTACTTTTATATATTAAGTTAAATTTTAAACTGTTACTTCCCAAAAAATAGACTAGTACAAGTGTTTGGAAATTGAAATAAACTGTTATAGTTATTGGGAAATTTTCATTAATTTCAAATTTACATGAAAAAAATATAAACGAAATGGAAAATAGAAAAACAAAAAATAATAATACAGTAATACTTATTGAAACAGAGTGCTGTTTTTACTCGGGTTCAAAAAAATAATTACATTTTTTAATGTTTGTTTTGTTATACATTAGTTATTAACACTTTGTATCCCGGATCCGTGTAAACACGTGATTATATAACCACGCGCTGCGTCCCGGTCCTGTGTTTACACGTAGTTTACCAGCTGTCTAAAAAAGTTCATTTTATTGACATCTAGTGACTTTTATAGGTACTTTTTTGTTGCTGGTAAACCACGTGTAAACATGGAATCGGGACACAACGCGTGGTTATTATATCACGTGTTTACACGACTCCGGGATACAAAGCACAAAAAAGGAGTGAGACCCTGAATGAGCGAACATTGCAATGTGGCTCTTCGTTAGGCCAATGCTGGCAAACTATCATACAAAAAACACTAATTAAATTTTTTCAAATAAATAAGAATTTTTTTAATTGATTCATTCTAGTATTTTCATAATTATGACACTTTAAAAAACCCTTTACAAAGCATGAATTTTCACAAAAATAGGCCAGCACAGGGTAAATTCTATGTGTATTCGGCTGGTGTTTAAAGTGTTGATAGTTTTTAGTTTTTAATTAAGGAGATAATTAAAATGAATAACTGTGCCTCAAAGAGTTAAAAAAAATAATCAAACTGAAGTTGTTAAATTTATTCCTCTGCATAGGTTGTACCAGTGAGGGATACATTGTTAATTAAACTTTTTTACCTAAAATGTATTCTGGCGAATCATCAAATAAATTAATCATGAAACGTAACAAGTGAGAAGATAATCTACATTGAAAAGTAATTTAAAAACCTATTAATAATTTCAGAAATTCCAGCACCATCAACATCCACCACTTCAGCCCCAATGTTTCCAGATAACATTATTCCTACTAAAAAGAAAGGTATTTCATTGAATTTCATTAAAATCTTACAAATATTGTTTTTTTTTGTATAAAAATTTAAAAAAAATTACGTGATAATAAAAGTTTTTATTTACCCAGTTTATAGAAAACAATATAATTTAATATATATTTTTTGTAAGCAATATAATTTATTTAATTTTACAATACGCCCAAGGGGCATTAACAAAAATAATGTAGTTAAGTACAAACAAAGTAAGTAATAATTTTAAAAATAAACTATACTGTTTTTTTTGTTTTTTTTTGTATACATGTAGAAACAGAAAAATCATGCTGCAATCAAAACTGAAAAAATAGAAAAATGATAGAATTAAAACAAAAGATGTAAATAACTTCTAAAAAGTTTAAACAAAAAAAAATATCAAAAAATTGCATTAACAAATTATTATTCAAAATAAATAATAAAAATTTATTTACAGTAAGTAAATAAGATAATATTTAACTTATATAAAATATTTGATAAATTTATTTCAGAAAGAGATAAGATAATAATAATACACATAAAAAGCATAAAAATAGTTACATCAAAAATAAAGATTTATTGCGACTTTAATAATTAGTTTTAAACAGTGCATTTCAGAACGTTTTAAAATGAATCATTGTTGTATTACAAATGTCTATACAACAAGTAAATTTGTTGGCTAAGGAATGTAAACGCGGAATCGGAGAGTGTCGTGCATAGTTAGTACCTACGTATGTAGTTGCTAACAACTCCGTACTTCTAGTAACTCGATTCGGTATTTTGAAGTTAATATGATTCAGGAGTTCACAACAATCGAGCTCCGAATTTAAAATAAAAAAGGTCATTTATTTTTTACACTCTTTTAATAAAATAAAATTTCAAGCGTCAAATAGATACGCGTAATTTATAATATAAGAATATTCAATTCACAATTTACAAATCTTAAATATTTTCTTTAAATTCTCTCTATGTTCTTTATGTGTAATTTATACTGAGGAGACCACACAGTGGAGTTATTTTCTGTCTTATATTGTTTCTAATTTACCCCTAGTTTTGAATTTTAGTTTTGTTTTCTGAGAAAAGTTGTTTTTGTTTTTTTTAAAAACCTCTTTTTTTAATTTTAGAAAAACATAGGAAAAAGAAGCAGAGATTTCCTCTCAATAAAGTTGTGGACGATTATGAAACCAACGATTGGAAAGACACAGGTATTACAAGTTTTTTCATTTAATTTACAAATGAATATACATTCGTACGAGTATGTATAATACACATCAGGGGCGTGCGGTGGGGTTTTAATTACGGAAGCAATTGATATATAAGTAATTGGTACATCATAATATACACCGTCCTTAAGAAATTAAAGACAAACTCAATACATTCTTCATACGATTAGAAATGTAAACAATAATCTTACATATCTAGTTATTAATTGTAATGACAAATCAACCAACTTCACTTTATATACTATAGTAAAAAACTGCGAAGTATTTTGTGGCATTATATTTTATTTGACTAAAATTCAGTGAAACCAAAATAAACATTATCTTGTTAAAAAACATGACTATTCAACGAAAAAGAATTGGTCATTATTTGAACCTAAAAAATCAACATTTGTAGTAGATTGTAAACTTTTTTCTTATAACAAATCAACATAATATTGATGTTATGTTTGAATTAAATTCTAGATTTTACCGTGTATTTCTACTTTATCACAAAATAATTATTAAACTATTATGTCCAGCGCCAAAATACCGAAATCGCATCTCTGTGCTGCGCGGCGCAGCGCGGGGCGGAGTTGCGTTCGCGTCGTATGTAAACTACATGGAAAATAATGTATTGGTTTATTTCGACTGCTTCCATTGCCTAGTGCGAAATGAAGCGTGCGCCTGCGCCCGGACTGCGCGTTCAGTACGGCGCTGGAACGAAATTTCGAATATGCTTCCATAGCGATCGTTCTTTAAATCGATACCCAGCCAGCCGGTAGCAAGTACTCGCCTATCAGTACGCGCATGACAGCGCTGGTAAATGGATGTATGGAAGGTTACGTTGCTTTTTAACATATATTTATAAGGCGATAGTGAAATTCCTTCACAATTTATCTCGATTATTAATCAAATTATTATTACATAATTTGTTAATAGTAATTTAAATGTTAGGTATTATGACTGATAATTAATTTATTTAATATGCTATTTTATAAACATTATTTGCCAAAATGTAGGGAACTAATGGTTCCATGCGTTCTATGAACGGATCGCGCATGATACACATTGTACATAATGGTGGGCCGATATTTTTTTTCCAATTTTTGAAATGAAAGGGGTCTTAAAAGTTGCCTTTTGGATTACTCGGAATGAAAATTTAAAAAAAAAAATCGATCCTACTTTTGGCACTCAACCAGAAATTGAAGTTTTAGAAAAAGTCATTCTTCTGCGGTTAACCGGCTGTCATTTCGTATTTAAGAAAGAAAATCAGTCTAATTTAATTTTATAATGTGCATTAAATTTTATTTAATAAGTGTCTAATACCCGTATGCAGAGACAAAACTTAAGGTGAGGAAAGTACATTCTAATTTCAAATGCAGAAAATAACCCAAAGGTGAAGACAATAGAATGTACTTTCCTCACCTTAAGGTTTGTCTCTGCATACGGGTATAAGGGCGTGAATTGCATTTTGTTTTTAAGTAAATAAGTAGCATTGTTTTTATGGACCATTGTTTTCGTCAATATTAGCCAGGCGCTCAACGAAATCAGTTCCGCGGAGAGTAAACTTCTTGCTTTATGGTAGTTTTAAAACGTGTTCGAATTTGTAATGTGAACAGAAAAATAATTTTGTCAATGTAGTTAATTAACAAAATGTTCAGACAGTGATTTACTTCAAACCTTGGTTGAGGGCCATCTGGGATCCAAAATGCAACTTTTTAGACCCCTTTCACTTTGACGTCTAAAAAAATAAAAAACTTCATACATCATCGGCCCACTTTATTGTACATTAATCGTTCTTCTTTAAAATAATCTTGATAAATCTCGATGTTCAGAAAATAAATAATAATTACATAAGTTGGCGCGCTGGGAGGGCGCTGAAATATATTTTAGGGTTGCCAGACTAAAATGTTTTCAGATATCGTATGGAATTCCGGCAATTTAAAAAAATATATCTGTATGCACAATATCTAAATATAAATTAAAAACGTATCTTTTGGAACTTCTATAGGAATATCTAAAAATACCTTTAGCTAAGAAAATTCATCTCCAGAAAACAAGATAGTTTTTTGTTTCTTCAAATATAATTTTATTATTTATGTACATTAAATACAAGAAAGTGTAAAAAATCTAATTTATAAGGAATAATAATTAAATATAAGTGTGATCAAACAAATGGATGCCATTCATCATTCTTAAAGTTTCACGGCTCCAATCAAAACTAATGTCGTTTCTCAGATCAATGAGAAGTTTGGGAATAGTAGGTACTTCCTTTTTTACTAAAAACTCTAGAATTTTTTGTCTGATGGCATGGTAATTAATGTTGTCAATTTCGATGTTTTTTTTTCTCTTCCTCTTCTAGTACTTGTTATTTTTGTTGATGGTACCTCAGGGGCAATTCTCTGAATAGACCGTTTAGATACACCTACAAAAAAAACATTACTTCGATAAAAAAATATGGATTAATAAATAATCTTAAAGTATATATCCTATTGTTGACAATATCAAAACTAGATCACATGATCAAAATTAAGTCAATTTGTAAATATTTTTCATTTCTTTTCAGAATACGATTTTTCCTTTGCTTCGGCCCGACCTCCGCCATCAGCTCTGAGTAAAAGTGCTACCCATATTCATTCGAAATCACTTCTCATTTTTAGCATATTTTTCAACATGTGCATTTTATTAAATCATAAATTATCCCAACATTTTTCATTCGTATCTCTAAGATGAGTAATATTACAAGTATTTTAGATTATTAAATATCTAAACTTTTCTTATTTTACGAAAAACGAAAAATAAAACTCGAAAAATTCCTTGGTGTTCCTGATACTTATATTTATAATACATTTGTACTCTTCATGTTTGCATACAAATGTTGCTGAATTTTTACTCAATAAATTATCTATGCATAATTGTTACAACTTTTTTTTGTGTATGGTAATTTTTCAAACGTTTTATAATTTAATTTTATTTACAGGGTTAAATTACATCACATGAAGCCTTAAATTTTTTTTTCAATATCTCATAATTATAATAATCAAAATATTTTTATGTAATTATTCATGGCCGTTTTCGAGTTATTTAGGTACATAATATAAATTAGACAAGATATGTACTTTTCTCATGGGTGTGTTGGGTTCGATTTCTAACGAGACAAACGATCTAAACGGATCAATATTTGTTCCTATGACCAGTTGTACAAAAAAAACGAGTTATTCAATGTTGGAAGTTAAATTATTGTTACGTTTACGTCAAAAAGGGCAAATTGGGTTTTTGTATCTTACATTTTACATGCATCGAATTCTGTCCATTTTGACTAAAACGCAAAAGTTATTCAATTTAAACATGGATTTTACTTGAAAATTAGTGTATCTAGCTGATGCCAATTTTTTTTTTGATAATTTTAGTTCTGTTAGATAAAAACCAACTTTTTACTTTTAAATGTTGTATTAAAAATTAAATCAATTACATAAGATTACGTATATATTCCTTAAAATTATGGAAATCGTAATTTATTTTAAGATATATGCTACCCTTTCCGAAATAAAATTATTCAAATTAATTATTACTACCTAACTAAAGTGTTTTATAAGAAAAAAATATTTTGTGATTTGTAAAATATAATTTTATTTTTAAACTATTATTGTTATACGCGTATTTGTACCTGCAGAAAAGTCATTAATTGTTAGTTTAAAGTTTTAAAAATTATATTTAGAAATAGTTGTTTTTCGTGGATTTATGTAAAAAGCTGTTTAGTTTTAGTAAACATATCAGATTATTTATTTATTGTTATTTGTTCAATTTTTTTATAAAAATATTAGCAAGCAAATCATTTTCAAAGAATCTGTGTTTGTTTACTATTTCTTTTGTGAGTTTATTTTTTTTTAATTAGTTGTATTATAGTTGTACGTATTTAAAAATAACTTCAGTTCTTTCCAGGTATTTTCAAAATACTTTGTAATGAAATTTAAAGCTGACTTCTTGAACATAAATATTTATTAATTATTAATACAAAAATCATAAAAGTGTTTTTGTTTCTTTTGTAATATTTTGTCATTGTATAAAACTTTGCACATATTTAAAAATTAGTTAAATGTTTTACATAACTGTTTTTCCTTAACCAAGCATTTCAACCAGTTTTGAAAGAAGCCGTTACAGATTTGAATGAACTTTCAAGAAAAGTTGGACATTATTGTTGAATCTATTATGATGATGTAAAATAACCTTGATTTTGATAAAAGAACAGCCTGTTATTTAACAAAACGTTTTTTTCACACTTATAACTTATTGTGGTAAGTTCCTGTCATTATTAAATGTGTTTTTTCTAAATGATACATATATGAATGTTTAAACTTACAGAAAAAAAATTTAATATACTTGCATTTGGAAATTGCTAGACTGTATTTGTTTATAATCATGGTTACAATAATAAATGTGCTTCAATTTTAATATGTAGTAATTTGTAAATAAATAAAAAATTACGTTAGATAAAAATAAAAGGTGTTATTTTATTCAGACTCATTACACTTAAAACCTATGTACTTTTAAATTCCTTTTTATTTTTTTACTCCTTTTTAAGTAGTTTTATTTACACTTATATGTTTATAAATGTGTATAAACCACTCTGAGCGCTGTCGGCAAAATGTATGGAAGAATACTGATAGAAAGAGTAAGAAACGTGACCAAGGAGAAAGTATGGGATGTACAGAGTGGATTTATGAATGGTAGAGGATGTATGGATCAAATATTTGCATTACGCAATATGACAGAAAAGTTTTTGGCGAAAAACCAGAAGCTTTTTTGCGCTTTTGTTGATTTGCAAAAAGCATTTGATCGAGTTGATAGGAAAAAATTATGGATGGTTCTATCGGAGTATGGAGTGAGTGACAACCTTGTCCGCGCTATTGCTTCTTTGTACAAAGATAGTGTAGCGTGTGTAAGGGTAAATGGGTCATTAACCTCCTGGTTTGACATCCCTAAAGGAGTCAAACAGGGATGTGTAATTTCACCGTGGTTATTCAACATATACATGGATAAATGTATGAAAGAATTGAAAAGTATGGATGTGGGAGCGAAAATGAGTAATCTAACTGTCAGTTGCCTTCTGTACGCCGATGACGCAGTCCTCCTAGCTGACAGCGAAGAGGAACTGCAATCCTTGGTTACAAAGGTTTACGAAGTGTGCAAGGAGAGTGATTTGCTAATGAATGTGCAAAAGTCGAACGTCATGGTCTTTGAAAGAAATGTAACTATGACTGAATGTAAGATTGTAGTAAATGGAGATAGTTTGAAACAGGTCGAAGAATTTGTATATCTGGGTAGTATGTTTACTAGAGATGGAAATATGGACAAGGATATTGAAAGGAGGGTTAGTGCCGGTAACAGAGTTAATGGTGCCTTAAAGTCTGTCGTAGCAAATAAGTGTCTATCGCAAGAGGCTAAATTAGCAGTTCATAATGGAGTTCTGGTACCAACCCTAATGTATGGAAGCGAAGCATGGAGTTGGAAAAAAAGGGACGAAAGTAGACTGAATGCTGTTGAAATGCGATCCCTCAGGCGAATGTGCGGAAAAACAATGTATGATAGGTGCCCTAATGTCGAAATTAGAGCAGAATGCAAGGCTGAGTTAAGCATTATCGACAAAATTAAGAAAGGTCTTTTGCGATGGTTCGGTCATGTGGAGCGAATGAATGATGAAAGAACGGCTAAAAAGATTTATGATGCGAATGTGTCTGGTTGTAGAAGTCGAGGAAGGCCAAGAAAGACATGGCATGATCAAGTACAACAAATTCTTGAAAGTGGTCATGTGAAAAGTCGGAATAATCGACGTGCGTGCATGAGAAGATGTATGAATGTGAAGGAAGCAAAGGAAGTGTGCCAGGACAGAGTGGTGTGGCGTTCTATCCTCTCTGCCTACCCCTCCGGGGAAATGGCGTGATGGTTAGTTAGTTAGTTATAAACCACTCTAATTTAGAGTTATACTTCAACCGGTTATGAGGTTTCTACCTCATCGCCAGGAATTAAACTAACTTATTATTACTTGCGTTGCTATTTCTATTTTAAATTATTTTATAAAAGTGACAGAAAAATGAAAAAAAGAGAGAGAAAGGAGATAAAATGAATTATTACGGGAATATTTTAAAAATAATTAAGTTAAATTTAATTGATTATTTATTAAATAAAATAAATAAAATAACCACTAATTTTTATTTTTCACTGACCGGTTTCAAAGCAAACAAGCTTCTTCTTCAAGGTTTACGTAACTAATGAATTGATTCCTTTTTTTATTTCTATCATGTTCACTAAATACTACACAAGTGTTTTTTTTTCCTACACGGGTAAACTAAACTTTATATTATGATTATTTATTATTTGAAGTTTTTGATTAATGGCTTTACTAATTTTCTAATCATTCTAAATTGTCTAAACAAAAACCATTTTAATAGACATGCAAAATTTCTAGTCTTAGGTCAAAAGTTAGTTTAATTCCTGACAATGAGGTAGTCACCTCGGAACCGGTCGAAGAATAACTCTTAATTAAAGTGGTTTATACAAATTAATTTATAAGTGTCAAATGTCATACCACAAAGTGAAAAATGTTTTTCATAACAATAATAGTTTTATTTATCTTTTTTTTTTTTTTTTTTTAAGGAATAACCAATATTAAAATATATTATCATCAGTCTGTTTCTGAAGCCCTACAATTTAATCTTGCTTTTAAATTTTAAAATTATCGCGATTCAAAAAATAATGTTATCAGTTCACAAATCTACTACTCTGTGCTACTGCACAAATCTACTACTCTATGCTACTGCATAGAGTAGTAGATTTGGGATTTTAGAAAGGGTGTATTTTGATCAAATTTATATTGAAAATTGAAGATTATTTCAAAACAATAAAATACGGCGTTTTTTGAAGACTTTCCAGAAATAATTCAAAAGAATTTTACCTTCAACAATACGTTTTTTTTTTTTATTCTCACCATTATTCTCTTTTATGCACGCAATAGAACACTAGATTTCGCATAAGTACAACAATCGCTGGGTATCTAGATCAATTATTACTTAAAGGTACGATGATCAGATTTACTCAGGATATGCCAGTCCGTGGTCTATAAAAGTTTACAGTGTAAGAAAAAAAGGGTAAATAAATATTGTATACATATAATGTCGCAAATCGAAAACAAGAACTGTTGTATGGTAAGCAAACGTGCTAATAACTTGACCGTGATGTGGACAAAAACTAGGAGTTACATGAAATACAATATTAAAAATATTAAAACTGAAAGTGACGGTTAAAAGTTAAAATGACTTGTGTGCAATTAATGGGCCAGTAATGTATCATCATCATCATCATTCCATGTCCGCTCCCTAGCCAGGCGGCTGCCAGCTCCAGGTTAGGTTATTAAACGCAAATAATGTCAAATACCAGCAGACCGAAACAAATGAAAAGAAAGATTCTGGCAATTGCAGTACAGTCTATTATCATGTATGCGGCACCAATCTGGCAGAAAGCTCTCAGTCGAGAGTACTGCAAGGAAATGATATGATATGGACAGAGAGTTTTGATTCTAAGAGTATGCTGCGCATACAGGGCCATCTCCACGGATGCCGCGCTGGTGTTAGTGGTAATGATCCTAGCGGATCTACTTGCTGAAGAGCGAGGACGGTTATTCAGGAAAAACCCGCTGATTACCGAAAAGATCAAACGCCAAGAGAAAGAGACGACTCTTCAAAGGTGGCAAGGCAAATGGGACACATCTCTGAAAGGAAGATGGACGCACAGGCAAATAAAATACTCTTTATGAGTTAGGTAAACCAAAAGCACGGCGAAATCACCTTTCGAATGACGCAGTACATGTCTGGGCACGGGGTTTTGGGAAAATACCTCCACAAAATCCAAAAATTCCTGACGGAGGCATGCATGTACTGCGAGACAGTAACCGATGATGCGGAATATACCCTGTTTGCCTGTTCGAAATGGAGCGGAGAGCGGGAAGCATTGATCTCTCAAATAGGACGAAATGTTGATGTAGACTGCATTGTTGACTATATGTTGCAGTCACCGGAAGCTTGGAACTTAGTAAGAACCTTCATGGAGTCCATATTGTCAATGAAGGATATAGACGAAATAAGGTTGGCACCTCTTCTTGTACAGGCAACAAGATAGAGATATGTTATTCTGACAAATTTGCGGTCTCGTGTAGACCATAAGGTAGGGACTGGCCCGCAAAACGGGGGGTTGTAGCCGGTACGAGTCCGGCACTATCCGGTCCATGATGGATTTCCCGGAGGTTCGCGTCCTGCAGTTCTGACAAGGACAGACAACACACTCGTTGAAAACTTATTTGCATAACAGTTTTTTTATATTTTTTACTTTTCTTATATGAACAATTTATCATTCTTGAAGACGCCTAATAAGGCGAAATCGCTTGTTGGCCAACAAACAAATAGTTATTGACATTCTTCATTACGTTTGAACAATGATTTATCAGTTTCAATTTAAGAATGATTATTTTATTTCCTTACTAAGCCAAAATATAAAATGATTTGAAAAAATATGTATTGGTACCAATCACAAATGCCTTCCTGTTTTTTTTTTTGGTATATAAACGTAGTCCACCAATCTGTGACCTTTTTTTCAACCAAAATTTTTACAATGAAACCTTCGCATCTGCATAAAACGCTGCATAAGAACTGCATTGTGGATATTGATCTAGCGTTATCCTTATCGCAAATTTTGTTTTCTTTTATTAACTATTAGTTCTATTCATTTTTTGTGTCGTATTTATTTATACTTTACTAAGAAAATTAATTACAACAAAAGAAAATACATTAATTTTAATAACATTACAATTTAAAATATATTTTTTTTAAATATATATTTTTTTTTAAGGTTTTCCGTTTTTTTTTTTTTAACACGTTATTCTTTAATCTGTACGCCAGAGGTAAACGTCTGTAACTCCAAATATGATAAAATTGAATTATTACGAGTACTACCTCAAATTCAAATTTTTCTTCCTCTTTTACGTGTTAAATAGCATTAACTGCTAGTTCCTTTAATACAAAAGGTAATGCACTTATATTTTATAACTATTTACAATTTTAATCATTTGTTTTCGTACCACAATAGGCCAGGAGGCCCAATTGCAGTGCATTACACATAGGCTGAAAATACCTTTTTTTGTCATCTCATCGGGAATCGAACACAGAATCTTCCGAATTTGAGACAAGCGTCTTAGCTATTACACCACGGAGGCTGCCAATTATTTATTGTCTCCAACTCCTCGCCACATTGAAGGATAAGGACAGTAAAAAGACACACAGTACTCCTGAAGATTTCTAAAATATGTATTTTTGTAATGTGTATCAATATATTCTAGAAAACAAATTTTCTTTATAGCATCTCATGGAATAATACAATATGATCAAAGTATGAAAAATCAATCATTTGTCTATGTTTCATTGTAAAACAAAATATTTATGAACACATATTTTTTTAAGAAATAAAAATTCATAATATATACACACTATACTACGAAGAGGGGAGGGGGTAAAGGGGGAAGGAAAGGGGCAGGAGAAAGTGAAAACTTCAATATTCAGGAAGTGACATTTCATACGTTATATAAATGTAAATAAAGATCGGACGTCTCTGACATCAGTGAGTAGATTATTCTATAGTCGAGCAGCTACTACAATGAAAGAGGAGGCAAAAAATTAGAGCGATGAATTTGTATTAAAAGGTTTCTCTCGTTACTAGAACGAAGAGACAGCTCATGCTGTGATAAAGGTTGAAAAAGCTCATGAAATGCTACCTGATAGCAGCCATCCAGTAAAAAAACACTCATCCAGGGTTCTGGTTATATTTCACATTCAAAACTGTATTCTACATCTGTCTGGACACAGATTAATGATGTGAACGTGTATTTTTGATTGAAAACATAGCCCTGTAAATGCCTGTACTTCTATATTCCATTCCCGAAAAAAAAATCCTTTTGTTTTGTATTAAATTTCTCTAATCTATCTATATTTATAACTCTCAAGAGAGTTATTTATATACGATACATTTATTGATTAAAGTTAAGTTTAAATAATCCCACGCTTAACACACGCCTGCCTCTTTTTGTTTAGCATTTAGTTTTTCTCAATTTTTTATTTATTTATAAATATTTTAACACAAAGCATTATACATATGGAGAGGAAGGTCAGCAGACCGGCAAGAGTGGAGTAGACCCTGGATACAGCCAAAGCCTATCCAGGGATGTCGAGCTTGTGATGATGATGACGATTATACATATGAATTACATTATCTGAAGTTACTACAACTCAATGCAGCTTTAAACAATACTAAAAAAAATTGAAACCAAAAACCACACATAAAAAACAACAAAAAAACAAAATCTCAAAATGATAAAATGTTGTAAAAAAATAAATAGTAAAGATGGGTAGAAGTAAAATGGGTTGTCTCATTTGCCCAAACAAATATTGAATCACCTCCTCTAACGAACAGTTAATGTTATTTTTTTTTTTTTCTTTCATTCTTTTATGTTGTTGTTATGTTATTGTGCGTTTTATAATATAAATAATAAAGGTTTAAGAAATTAACTATTTACCTAAATAAATAGTGTTTAAAACTGTTCTAATATTTTGTAATTTCTCTGTGTATTATGTCTTCTTTGTATATTTTTACATGTAAAAAAAAAAAAAGTTTATCGTTAAATGGCTTTGGCGCGGGTAACCCCGTAGAAGTCACATTATTTTTGTTATTTATTATTGTTCATAATGTGAAGAAATTAATGAATTAAATTAAGTGTAGCACCTTTATAACTAAATATAGCAGAATAATATATAATCCAAAAACCTTTTCTTCCATAAGCAAAATTAATATTTCAAAACGCTTTCAAGAATGGGGGAAGTGGTAAATGTAGAACTAAGGGAGATTAGGCCGTTAACGTCACACGCCACGCAGACGATGCAGCCATAGTTGCAGTGATGATTAGAACAAATCTATCTCAGTTAGTAAAACATCTGGATGCCTAAGATATATCGTATGGTACGATAAACATATACGGATTGGAGGCAAGATTCGGATCTACAAAACGTGAGTCAGATCAATCATGGTGCATGCATGCTATTGCAATAGAAACGAGAAAGATACAGTTAGAACAAAAAAAAGAAACTAGATTTTTGTAAACTGATTTTTAGATGTATTTTATATTCAAATATGTATTATTTTTTATAAAAAGATTTTATAAAATTTCACGAAGTGAAGTGAAAATAACTTTTAGAAATTAGCATATTGATGGGGGTTTGGTTTAATATTTTATGGGTAAGTCTTCCCGAGCATAAATCCAACGTTTTGCTAATCCCTATACATATAACAGGCCTTGCCATAAATAAAATAAACCAAATTTAGGATTCAGTTAATCCGGCCCAGGCACTGTGGTCAAGATAAATCTTTCCTCTCTACCTTTTGCTACCCTCTCCTTACGTCCCGTGCTCCTGGTGTTCTAAACAACCCTTGTACGACACCTCCCCCACCTGGTTGCTAGAAATCCTCTTATCGAATTAATTAATCCGTGATGCAATGCATTCTACAATGCGCGCCGTGTCTCCGTAATTACAAACATGCTCGGCTGGTAATAAAAAATCATCACGTTAATACTTTGTCATATATTCTGACCGTAAGTTATTAGTATTTGCTGAATTATACCGTAAACATTTTTTTTTAAGCCATTTAGTATTTCAACCTCAATATCATAATTTTTTTTATCCGCACCCAGTGGTGCATGAAACATTTCATGTATTGAAATCTTATTGTAAAGTATTTGGCAATTTGTATGTATCTTTTGATCGTACGAACTTCAGAATAAACTGTTTTTATGTAAAAAAACAAACCATCGAGCATTTTTTTTTTATCAAATTGGAAAGCCAACAGACGTTTATAAATTTATATGATACAATTATACCATAAATACATATCATAAAGTCCAATTAGAGGCTTCCACATAATATCGTTATTGTAAATGTTGTCAAATAAATATTACTAGATATGTAAATGTAAATGTTATACACATTATTCAAAATATATCCACTTTTGAATATTGGTCACACAGTTGCACATGATAATATATAATACAAATATAATTGACCATACAATGTACATTTATAATGTGCCTACATACAGAACCTGCATAATATAGGCTGTGGATTCAAGGCGCAACATCATAATTAGAATTATTTTTGAAAATTTCACTTTTAAAGGAAGTTAAAGATATGTTATTAATATCAATACAATTTAATTTTTGGTTACACATATTGCAGGTTCTATTAACAAATGAATTTCGAAAAGATTTAGTGGAACGTTTAGAAATTTTAAAAAGAGATTGGTTTCTGGTCTGCGTTACTGGGACTCTCAAATTAATAAGTGATAGAATCTTAGGGCAATCTATCATGTTATTCAATGTTTTATACATAAAAATGGCGTCAGCCATGTTCCTTCGATTTTAGAGAGTTTGGAGTTTAGCTAAGTTTGTAGATTTATAATAAGATATTTAATATGTGTATCCTATTATAAGTGTTATCTTGAATTTACCCATTTTGATATTCAGATTTTTTATTATAAATTACGACAGTAGCAAAGTGTTATAATTTTTTTTCTGTTGAGAGGATATGCGGTGACAGTAAATTTTACGAAAAGATATTTGACTGTCACCTCGCAGATGCCTTTCCTGTGTGTGTAACTGTGCAAAAAATATAACTGCACGTCGGACTGATTATGTCTTACTTAAATTGACAAAATCGAGGTCTCGTATTCCCAATGAAAATAAATGTAAAACAACTTTTAAAACGCTTATTTTTATTTTTTTCTACCGTCTGGTTTCAAAGCTACACGAGCTTTTTTATCTAGGTATAATTAATGATGTAATAACTTATATTTACATGTAAGTTATTAATTTCAAAAATACTTGGTACACTTCCACTTATTTATTTTGACCAGTTAGCACTTTCACCCTCTAATGGATATCTTCAGACTGTTGAATATTATACAGTGTATGGGTAATTTATGTAAAACTAAATATTATCCTAAGTGTAGGTACATTTAAAAAATGAGTTGAAAAAAAAAAAAAATACAATACGCAATATTTGAATAATTTAAATGAAATAGGTATAATTAACTAAAGAATGTTATCATATTTTATTTTAACGGTGTTTACCAAATATTAAATCTAATAAGTCAAGTCTTTCTGTCATGTTGTTCTTGTAAAGATGGGAGCTGTGGAGTGGGATGAATACAATCTAAATTTGATTTATTTATATGTTTTTCGGATAGTCGGCCTCGTGGTGTAATTGTTAGTGCATTTTCCTACCATGCAAGAGGTTTTGGGCTCGATTCCCGACATGGTTGATATGAAATATTATTTAAAACGGTGTTTTTACACTATAATATTTTGTAGTCCCTAGACCTGAAGTGTAATGCTTATCACCTTACCTTCATGTGACAAAAATGATCAATATACGCGGCGATTGGTGTACCAATTCAGTGGTCTATTCACCATTAGGTGCGGAGAGGGAATGATGATGTACATGTATTTTTTTTATTTTAACAACTAATAACAAAGCTAGTGCTTCAAATATAAATTTTACGAACTAATTTTTTTTTAAAGAAAAATTATCTAATCGCACCACTTGCCTGTTAGTAGATGAATGCTCGAATAGGTCTGGTTCGCGGGATGTGATATCCTTATTCATTTTGTCACTGCACCCCAATACAATTAATGCAATTACCTACCATGTACTGGGGTTCTAGGACCCAATTGTTTGGAACGTCTGTCATTGCAGTCAGGATCCGACCAGATCCTGTTGTCTGGAAGGAGGGGCACTTGACGTGTTTTCTTTAATATTAAATGTAATCACACGATTAAGTGAATTTAATGAGTTGTTAATCGCAAGAATAAATTATTCGCATTCGCGGTGAGAATATCGAAAGCTAAGACAATAATTGGTACCCACAGTAGGCATTGCAACATTTATACGAGGGCCCAGTAGGTGTCAAATATATTTGAAAGCCTCAATCTAGTCAATGTGCTTTACACACATACAGTCATATGTGGCGTAACATATTTTCATACCATACATTTGAATATGGAAGATGAGACTGAATGCTGTTAAAGGTTTTTGGATGATCTTAGCTCGTTATAACAAAAATGTATCTTTCATAAATTCGTTCCATATCCTCCCTTTCCCACCCGCCTTAGCGGGTTATTCCTTTAAGAATGAATAAAAAAATATAGCAGGTTCTACATTCGAATGGTCAATCTATAGTGTGTAATAAAAAATCCTCGCTCTAGTTCTGTTAACGAAAAGCGGACTGTACCAAAAAAACGAATTTCATTTAGTTTTGTAAAAATTCGGAAGTATTTGAAGAAAGGAAAGGAACACGGAATTCGCACCTACCTTTGATACGGTGTGAATGGTCTTCATTTTTGGACACTGGATGACGAAATGTACAACAAAATGTAACCATGTTTACAATGACGCGCGACAAATCTAAAAACTTTTATGTAATCTAATGTAATGTATCAAAACGTAATATTATTTTTAATATCTTTTATCTTGATTTAAGGTAGGTACCATCAGGATGGGTCAACGGAAAGGATGAAAAAGAAAGGTAATCGGCCAAGAATAATATCGATAAATGTTGTTATTTACCAAACAATTGCCATAATCCAAGGATTACGGGATGTACGGGAATACTTTTGTACGATGAAAAGTCAGACCAGAACTACGTGATGAATTTGTTCTTATGAAACAGTTATCTTAATGTCAAGTTCGACATTTTGTGTTTAGATTTTTAAAAATAAGGAATAACATCTCAAGAGCTGACAATGAATGAATACGAAAATGAAATAAAAATAAATATCTTGAAACATGAAAGGATAAGTACCTTCCTTGTAAGAAGATGGCCGAGTTCGACAAAAGGCGCGTACATTTATTATAAGATACCAAATGTAACAGTTTTTCAGCACGAAACAGCCTTTGTCCTGAAAAGCTTGTGCGTGTTCGATGAAAAATCTTCTGAAAATAGTCCCGAAAAGCGGTATAAAAGACTTTTCATAAAAGGAAATGATAAACTTGAGAATTGGGTAAAGATAAGGAATGCGATTCGTGTGATTGGTTTTATCGTGTTATTAGGCTTGTTTTTATAAAAATCAATGTAATTTAATTTACCCATTTTACAAATTTGTTGCCACAGAGAGTGAAAACATTTTAGAAATAGGAATATAGAAATTTTGGCATTTACAGGGCTCATGACCTATCATTGACAGGTTTAAGTGGCCTCTTAACGCGCTGTGTAACATTCACCATTTGATATATGTTTATACATCCACATCTCTGCAACCCTTTATTTGTTGACTTTTATGAAGTAAAAGAGCTGAAACCTTTTTTGATGGGGGAGAGGATTCATTTGGCTGAATTATTTTACCTATAAAACAACACCTAAGAACACTTTTTCAATATTGCACTTCTTATAACAACTAGTTAATATTTGTACACAAGCTGGATTTCTTCCCTGAGGAAAACTACATAAATTAAAAAATTCAATTCAATTCAATTCATTTATTTTAAATATAATATATACATTACAAACATATATTCAATGCGTATATATTATAAAAAAGAAAAAATACATAGAAGAGACTCATGTTAAAGTAGAAGGAGAATCCTGCTCCGGAAAACTCCTTCGGATACATGGAACAGATCAATATCCAGAGCGATGTTGTTCAACATAGCGGTAGCCCTTTCAACAGGCATAACCATTGCAGGTTGGTCATGTTTATTG
The DNA here is from genome assembly GCF_059751315.1 of Micrasema longulum. Taxonomy (NCBI): domain Eukaryota; kingdom Metazoa; phylum Arthropoda; class Insecta; order Trichoptera; family Brachycentridae; genus Micrasema; species Micrasema longulum. The sequence continues at coordinate 69,365 of NW_028277428.1, read as the reverse complement.
GAATATGAAACAATCTATGCTGACGCTGTCTTTGGTTATTATCAGGAACAAAAAAACCAATGTTCATCATAATCTCAGAATTATCGATCATACCGCGCAACAATCGATGAAAATGTGTAGTTAAATACACATTCTTTCTAGTCTCTAAACTGTTGAAGTTGCATACCCTAGAGAAACTCGGTCGGGTAGAACCAAGGATAATACGCGCATTCTCTCATGTAGAGATATCTCAGAAACTTCTTTTGAATTTTCTCTATCATAAGAGAGTACTTCAGTTCATGTGGCCCCCAAGTCTTCAGGCGTTGCCTATAATGAAAGTGAAACTATACAATCAGAGGAATATTACCCGTGTCTTTAAAACTTAACGAAAATCAACAGTGGATGTACATTCCTCCACACACCCAAAACTGAAGACCGTGCGTCTTCCTATCGGGTTCAATCATACTAAAAACCTATGTTTTTTGGTCAGCAAACGAGTATCTTTTTTTAAATCTTCAATTCCGTTTATCACAATTTTTATTGAATTTAACCCTACTACGTTCACTGCTCCTTAAACTGGGAGTTTGTCAAATTATATGGAGGGCCTTTGTCGGATATTTTCATTCATCCTCATGACCATTTTGCAAACACGAATACTAGCAATACTATATTTACTTGTATCACAATACCCTTTGTCCATTATAATAATTTTATAAATTGATTAACGTTATATTAGATTAAAATTATCGTTATTTTTACATTATCTAACTCCGACGCCTTTCAAATAAGTCACATCAAGATCAATTCCATAATCATGCATGTAGCACTGCTTTTCTTTAAAGGTTTTAAACTACATCTATTTAATCAATTCACAGTGAAAATATGGTTTGTATTTAGGTACTACGTTTAACAATTTTATCACCAAGGGTTTTAAAATATTAGTTCAGCTCATACCCAAAGACATTAGGCTCCCTGAACAGTATATAAAATCAATTTCATCATTTCGCACATTCTCTCAAAGATGAGCAGATTATTTACAAAAACCAACAGACGGAATAATTGAAGAAACGCGGTTAACATTGGCAGATTGAGCAATGTTACACAGTTTGTAATCCACCTCAACCATCCAAATGACAGATCACGCCCTGTAAATACCTAGACTACCATATTATGCCCTTCTTTAAAATTTTCTGCATTTATCTTGTAATATTTCAAATTATTTAAGACTATGAAAATAGCCACATTTGGCAGAATCTAAGAATCCAAAAACGATTCTTCAGTATTTTGGCATAAACAGTAGTGTAATAATTTTAATCTAGAATTTACAGACTTCGATGTCTTAATTAAAGACATTAATGTTCATTATCACCACTTCATAAATAACATCATAATAGGTCACGATGACATAATTCCATAATTAATCCAATATTGTAACCGGATATTCAAATTTTAGAGATATTATTTAAATAATTATATCTTTTAGACGTAATCACAGATAAAGTAGAGGAGATCCGCAATGAAACGGACACTTCAAACAAATTTCAATTTTAACAGAACTGTTGCCTTGAGACAAAAAACCAAGCAATTACAATTATTTAAGAATCTATCTTTTAATTATTTTAAGAGAGTCATTGACACATTTCTGGTCATGTGATTACAAATGAGATTCTAGCAAAAAGATCATATGACTTTTGCTGTGAGATATTTCTCTTTTGTGGCCCCAAGAGTGTTTAATGTCATGAATGAGCATGTAAAGTTCTCCAAAACCATGCCATTTTTAGGAGAAGTGTACATGTTAAGATTTTGTCGTCTAAAGGAAGAGACTATTGCAGCAGAAAGACCTATTCAGCGTGTTGTACAGATGTTTATTGAAATATATATTTTCGTGATAATTTTTAGTTCTTATTTTTTCTATTGTTTCGAAATGAACATGCTTCCACTTTTCATTATTTTCAATCCCAACTCAACACAGGGCTCTTGGCCTCATAGAGTTAGGGATCCGTGATTATTTTTTGTGGTAATATACATATTTTTTTATAAATGAAATAAATAAATAGATCTTTTACGGATAGTTAAAATAAAATTGTTGAATGAATTATTAAAAAACATTAAAAAAATCGTTTTTATTAAGAACTTACTTTGTCCGTTTCAAAACACCATCGCTTTGAAAAAGACAGTGGGTGTTATGAAACGAACATATTTTGTTTTATTTTATTTAGGAAACCAACAGTTCTACATACATATTTATAGTAAACAAACAGATATAGTGAATAAACTCAGAACCAATATGAATTAAATAAACAATTTATGACGGACGCTGTGGCTCAGTTGGTTAGACTGCCAACTGTGAAACTTGCGTTGCGGGTTCGATTTCACAAGTTGCAAGAAAAAAATCCATGAAAGTTTTTTCTCAATTAGTCTGGGCGTTGTGATGCATTTTTATTACCTCCTTCCATATCCCCTCTATCCTAAACGCAAGTTTAACAATTCGGTCAAGTAATCATCATACATTAAGTAGACATAAAATAAGGTGAGATATGTATGTATCTCTGAAGATTTTTTTTTCAACACTTTTTATTTTTTGAAACACAACAGGCCAGGAGGCTCAATTACAGTGGCGAATACTACCACAGAACACTCTGGCTTGAAAACAATCACAAATTATTTTGTGTTCTCAAACCCGGAGCCTTCTGTGCGTGAGTCAAGTGTCTTTACTACTACGCCACGAAAGCTGCCGCAGTTTTCTCGAAGAAGCCTTCACAAATGGGCGTATCTATTCCGGTGATATTTGTAAATGGTGGGATGTTGATGGTTGGTTTGATACTAAAAATGTCTTCGTTACGCATTTTTGTGGCAGATAGTTGTATAGCTTCTGAAATCGCTCTGTCAGGTATTATGTATACATTAAAATAAAAGAATATTAAGAAAACAAAACACGCTTTACAATATTTTGTTAAATTAAAATACTTAAACCAATAAATAATAGAAGTAATGAAAAATACATTCATTGCGCAATGAGTCCGATTTTTGGCCGATTCAATGCGCACACGTAGTTTACAAATTATAATGACAAAAATACGAGCAATTGCATTATTTCTACAAAAACCTGTTAATATAATAATAAAATATAAATTTACAATTTTTCAAATAATATGCCAAGTGTTGAAAAAAAAAAAATTCAAGCCAAATCAAGAATAGCGTGACCCTCCCGCGCACACCGCTCAAATGAACTGTCAGTGGAAGGGTATCGTATGATACACCTCAGTGGTACTAATGTCAAAGTTTGAAGTTACTGGCGGGACTTCTTTAAGAATAACGATTGTTGGCCGTTTCAAAACCAGGCAGTTTCATTGAGAATCTCCGCTAATGTAATATTTAACAGAAATCACGGAAGCCTTAAATTGAACGATTTATGGCGTTAACTAATACGAATAAATCTTGTACGTTATTTCAGCCACGCAATATTTTACTTAAATGATTTTACATCAATAAATATAAAATAAACCACTTTTTAACATGTTCAATATATCGCGAACAATGACGTAATGCTGAAAAATGGTAATTTTGAAAACGCTAAAACTATATTAAAAATATGAAATTTCTTTTTTTGATAGAAGTACAGATGTTTAACAGTGCTTAGACTATAAAACAGCAATTGTAGACATGCTGAAGAATATTTTCTTTAGAACCCTGAAAGTACAAAATGACACGGCTCCTGTGACCGACGCGGGACCTCAATTTTTGTATTGAGACGGAAGTCGTGTCCGACGCACCAAACATTTTTTTTTAAATATATATTTTTTAATGTAAAACGATGCATTAACATATTGCAACAGATATGAAAAATATTTTTAAGAAGGGAATATTGATGTATTGTAATTTACACGGCTTATGACCTGTTATCAGCTGGTTTTATTGGTCACTTATACTCTGTGTGAGCTCACAAGTTTAAACATACGTATTTCTTCAATTTTTCCAACAGTTGAAAGTAAAAGTGCTAAACCCTTTACTCATTAAATTATTATTTGTTACAGGCCAGGCAACGTTTAATTAATTTATTTTATTTTATGATTCTTCTTGGATCATTGCTTCAATCAAGAATGTTTTAAGTGTGTCTAAATTCTTGTACACAAGGACCGGATTTCAACCATTTGAGAGTGGATGAACCCTGTAGATGCCTTAACTTCTATTACCTTCTCTAAAATTTTCATCATCTCCGTTGTAATATGTTAAGATACGGATAAGTTAAAATATTTAGTGTGTCCAAATGTTTGTAGACAAAAGACTGGATTTCACCCCGAGTGAGTTATTAAGATTAACATATTCCAACGGAGATGACGAACATTTTAGAAAACAAAATATGGACGTCTAGGCATGTACAGAGCCCATAATAAATTCAATATAAAATAACAAATTAGCACCCGAATCGAAAGACATTTATTTACATAAAAGTCTTACAACGGTGTAAGAAAGTTTTAAAAAATAAAAAATTAAAGTAATTTTTATGTTATTAAAACACGTTGTTTCCTTAAAGGAAAATATTTTATGATTTTTTGAAAATACGAAATGAATTTGAATAAGCTTGTTCATTAATAGTTTGAATCAATAGTTTTAAAATATGACAATTAATTAAAGCAGATTATTTATTTATTTTAGTTTTGGAATAATAACAAATTACCAGCAAGACTCGTACGTACATAACAAAATATATAGCTGGGCCAGTAATCCATTAAAACTGTCCACAGCATTCGAATTACGAAAAACAGTAAAATTACAAATGTGAAGAATGAAACTTAATAATATTTTTAAAATTAACAAAAAATAAAATAGGGTATATTAAATATTTTTTGAAAAACCTTCCTTTTCATAGCACTTAATAAGTATCCAAAGATATTTTCAAAACTCTAGTCTATACATAAATTAACAAAAAAACTAGACAGAAAGCTGAGGAATATGTTTTTCATTTATTTATATCTACACCCAATGGGCACTTTTATGGACACATTTATACATGGAAAATTATTATAAAAAAATTAGAAAGATTTAATGGTTTAAAGTAGACTTTGTGGGAGTGGAAGCGAGAGAGAGGTGTTTGTAATTGAATTTGATACAGTGATCGTTTGAAAGAAGATAGCTTTTTATCAAAGAAATCATGACTGGTATGTTTGTTGGCAGACTTAAGAATTCTGGGCATAGAGTACATCTCGTATACTAGACAAAGACGATAATATTTCATCGTTTAGTGAGTATTCGAATATGATTGGATTTTCCAGACGAAAAAATCTCATAACCTTGCAGTTACTTAGGTGTAGATGTAGATTATTGGATGAGCACCAGATGCTAAAAGACAATAAGTCAGATTTTAATAGTAAACAATCGGAAGGGCTGTCAATCTGTTTGAGAATTTTAGTGTCAGCAAACAGCCAAATTGATGAAGTAAGAAAAGCATTTTTCATATCATTGATAAGAATATTATTTTAATTTCTTGAAAGTCCTTTCTCATTTTATTCATGTCAATATGTTTGAAATCTTTTTAAACATTTTTTTTTTATTCTTACACCTTTAATATTTTGATGTGACTTAACAATTGATGTGAAAGTATGTACTATTATGTATAAAATCCACTGATACTGCGGAACGAGTCTGTGGGCCAGTGGAGGGTCTACATCCATAAATAAAAGTAAAATATCATTGAATGTACCTATTGGATGAACATTTTTTCTTTAAACTATGTATTTGTATTATTTATTGGATTGAACAAATAATGAAATAAAAAAATACAAATATTAATGATTCTCGTAGTGAATTTGTGTAACTAATTACACTGTCTACATTTGTAAATAGACCTTAATACGCATCGTTGCTGAGTTTGATCAACGTTATTTAAATCTGAAACAAGTTAAAACTCAAAAAACGTAATTATTCGTACAGTAATATTTTTGTGCACATAAGGTGCCATAAAAATGAATTATCTCAAAATATGACACTGGAGCCATCTAGCGAATATGCACAAAGCTGTTGCCGAATTTCCCCGTGAAATGTCAAAGGCTCTATGAAACAGTTTTCACCTTTCCTAATTTCCAAACCATTTTCATTGACATTGACTTCTGAACATTTTTTATAGATGACTCTCATTCCGAACAGAGGTAAAACAGAAACAAAATAACTACAATCTGCGTCAAAAGATGACTTAAATGCGATTTTTTATAATATATTTATTTTTCGAGTTTTTTTTTTCTTTAAAAAAAAATATTAGCGTTCTTATGATTTACCCAAATATTTTATTTTGAGAGCCATTTTTAATGAGTTGTAAATAACTCACTATTAGAAAATAGGAATCAAGTTGGGTAGAGAGGAATTCGAACCACAGACCTATGAGCCGTGAGTCCGAGCCGAGTCCGAACACTAGCCACGGGACCACAACCCGATTATAATAGAATATTATTTTTCTTCATTCCCTTTTCGCTCCAAATAGTGCATTTGTACTCCAATTGCAAGGTATCTTGATCATTTTTTTTACATGAAGGTAAGATGATCAGTTTTACGCTTCAGAAGCCAATTCAGGGATTACGAAATATTAAAGCGTCAAAACACCTTATTAAATCAATATTTCATATAAACCATGTCGGTAACGAACCCGAAACTCTTGCATGGTAGGCAAACGCGCTTACCACTACGCCACGAGGCCGACATAATAGAATATACATACTTTGAAACTCCATGACCAAAAAAAAATCCGGTTTCACATTAAACATTAAATATTAAAACATATAACTCCTTGTTTGGCCGTTTCTACCATATAAATCCATTAATCTTTTTATATATAATTCCTCTGTACGTATGATGTCACCGTCCTCCTCCTAAACGGCTTAACCGATTAACGTGCGGTTTTCAGAGAAAAATAGATCTTTGCGCTGTGCGTGTTCGTAGATTAAAATCTTCAATCGAATATGTAAAAAAAAAGTTAGCAGCATAAATGTTTATTTATCGATCTACCAGGGTTGCATTCGAGGAGAATGCATTTGCAAAATAATGAAAAGATGTTTTTTTTTGTGTATCAAAAAAGGTTGTTTTTGAATGTTTACAAACAGCATTTGTTTTTTGTGGATCTCAATCAGATTCTTTTTTTAAATTTCTACCCATTTATTTATTTTTATTGGATTTTTTGTAACACTAAAATAATATTAAATTTGATACATTTTTAAAAATTATATTCCTACATAAGTACAACCCTTTAATGGTGAGACGACCGGAGTTTGACGTTTGCAAAAATAATGCCATATTGGAAAAAATATTTATTCTATATTTTGGAATTCGACCATAAACAAATACCTACTCATATTCAATATTTTTTTTTAATATAGACAATTTGTCGTTTCGGAATTTAATCGCAAACAAGAACCTAGGTACCTACTTATCAATAAAAAGACTTTTTCCAAGGCAAGCCAACGTTCAGGCAGGACAACGTCTGTCGGGTCAGCTAGTAAATAATTAAAAACAAGAAAATCGTAAAATATTTTTTTTTAAATTGCAAGTTCACAAACTTTCTATTACTCTTAATAAACTCTTATTAGCAATAAAACATAAATAATAACAAAAACATAAATAAGAAAAATTTTATTCTTTTTCGAGAGTGGTTAAGAATGATTTCATATTTTTCTCATTCATTGATGTACATATTTATTTTTTGTTTCTTTTTTTTCATTATTTATTATATTTAAGTTGCGATTTTCTGAAAAAAAAAAAATATTTTCGAATCACCAAAACTAATTGTGTATTATTTTATATGTATACAACTCTGTATTTTCTTATTTTGTAATATAACTTGATAAACTATGAGATGGTTAAAAGTTTATTAGGGAAAAATATGATTTGATATTTAACATGTTTTGTGCAAATAATTTTAAACTTATGTATATATTTTTTTATTGTCGATTTAAAAAACCATCTCACTAAAAAATATGAACATATTGAACAAAAGCAATCGAAATAATTCACATGTAATCATGAAATTTTAAAATAAACGAATATTGCTTATCTTCAAATTACGTAAAAAGTATTACGTTCATTTTTAACCAAAGGTATGAAAAAAATAATTAATAGGCTTAAAATTACGGAAAATAAATAAAGCTTCTTTAATGTGTTTTATTGCTGTATTATTTATTTTATTTGTGGAGCTGGATAGTCATTAAAAACTATTTTCTAAATTTCAATTTTAAAAATAAAAATATTTGTTTAGATGTCAATTTTTTCATAGAAAATTTTCAAGCCTTACAATATAATAGTCCTTTGTTTATCAATTAATCATAGTTTGTTAAAGAGATTTTTTATAAAACGGTTCTTTACAGTAAATTAAATTTTGAAGAAGTGCGTTCATTTAATTTCACCAGAACTGTAGCAAAAGTTTGGCGTGTGATTAAAATAATTGCAATTTTAATATCTACCGTAAGTTAGCTGATATTATTCAAACGAAATTTGATTCTCTCCCTTAAGGTAGCGTATCTGAAAAGCAGCGAAATAATATAAAGTTTCGCTTTGAGAAAAGCGAATCAAGCTTAACTCTTAAAACCAGAAAATAGTATCATGACAAACTGTGAATATTGGAAATAATTTTTTTAAATAATTATTTTTGGCCAAACTCTACAATTCATTAAATTTAATTTTTTATGAACTTTTTATACATATATTGGACACAGAGACACAGTTTATAGTGACACCATTAGAAGCAACCCATTCCTTTTAACTTGCCTCGACTCTTAGAAAATCCGTGTTGAGTTGGGGCACATGCAATGCATTCAAAACAATTTAATTTCTGATCACACGTATGGCAGGTTCTATTTACAAATGAACATTGAAAAGATTTCGTGGAACATTCAGAAATTTTAAATAGAGTTTGTTTCTGGTCTGCGTTACTGGGACTCTAAAATTAATAAGTGATAGAATCTTAGGGCAATCTATCGTGTTATTTAAAGTTTTTTTACATAAAAATGGCGTCAGCCATGTTCCTGCGAGTTCGGACAGTTTGAAGTATAGGTAAGTTTGTAGATTCATATGGACCTGTATTCTGTCAACCATCTAAAATTGCAATACGATATAAGAGTAAAAACACTATTTTCAATAAATATTTCATTCAACCTTGTCGGGAATCGACCCAAAGACCTCTTGCGTGGTAGGCAAACACGCTGACCATTACACTACGAGGCTGACGATTACTACAAATACCGATAAAAATATATGAAATGAATTTCGAAAAACTAATTGTATTTTCAAAATCAATATTGATATTGTGGCGAAATGTTTTCATGCATAACTTTCAAAAAGATATTATAAAAAAACATGTCCCTAGAAAAACGCGACATGTTTGGCATTAATAATTGTGACGTAAAGATTCGTGACGATGTTCTATAAAAAATTAAATGGATTAAAACAAAGCTTGTGGCGCGGCCAATTCAATGACCGTTTTTGCGGGAATTCAAAATTGTAAATTAAATAATATTGCTTATGCTACTGATAAGTGTTGCATTGACCCTTTTCACTTTAAAGTTTTTATAATAAAATAATAATATTTCCTTCGAGTATAGTATATACTCTAAGAATATTTCCCTATTATGGTGGTCTTACTTTGTTCTAGGTTTCAAATGAATAATTATTTATATATGGAACGATAGAAAGCTACTAGTAACGCTAACATTGGCATATAAAACGAAAATATTACTGGTCAAAAAAATATTTATGAACGTTGACAGTATCTTCTATTTCTTCTTTTCCTTCTTATTCACCCTTATTTTCTCCACTGCTGGATAAAGGACGCTTTCAAACATCTTCATTCCTTCCTATCACACGCTTTCATTATCCATGTTTTATCGGCTATCTGGCTATCATCGACCCGTCTTTTCTGTGGCCTTCCAACATTTCTTTGGCTTGCATATGATCGGCACTTTTTTATTCTGGGTGTCCACCTGCCATTATTTTGTCCCGCCAAGTGTCCTGCCTTCTGCCATTTTAATTTTGCTGCACAATCCATGATATCCAAGTCTCATACCTTCATTTTTTATTCTTATTTTAGACATACACCGAGCATCTGTCTTTCAATGGATCGTTGATTGCGCTTTAGTTTTAGGCTACTTTCTGTATTACAAACATGGTTTCTAGTCCGTATGTAATCACTGACAATATAAACTAATCCTAAATTTGATAGATTTTGAAAAAAAAAAAAAAAAAAACAATTATTTATAATGAAACATTAAAATATTTACAAAAAGTTGTTAATCAACAATATTTTAAGTTTGTCCAAATTTTTGTAGATAAGGATTCGATTGAACTCCTTGAGAAGCTGTTAATATTAACATATTACAACAGAGATGAAGACCATTTTAGAGAAGGTAGTATAGAAGTCTAGGCATCTACAAGGCTTATGATCTGTCATTGCCTGGTTTAATTAGCCACTTTACACACTGTGTAGCATTCGCCATCCTTCCCATATTTGAACATATATATCCCTTCAATTCTTTCATCTGTTGATCTTCATAAGACCAATAACAGGTCATAAGCCCTGTAGATGCCTAGACTTCCATATTTCTTTCTCTAAAATGTTCTTCATCTCTGTTGTAATATGTTAAAAGCAGGTTAGTCAAAATAAAAAAAAGTGATATTTTGCATCAATAATTAAATAATCTTTTTTTCTCAAGTATTCTAAAGATGTTAATGTTTCATGCAGTAAATTTTTTTTTACTTTTATTAAAGTTATTTTTTATGCGTTTAAATCGAATAAACAGGTTAAAAATCATTAAAATGCATATCTAAGGGCTGTTTCACAAAGGCTCTATGAGCGTACACGTCTGGTGAAGAAGATAACAACTAGAAAACTTTCATTTTGTTATCTAGAAATGGCCAATTTGAGGAACTTTTACATCGGAGAGTGTCAGTAGGTACTGGCAAACTTAATAATAATCGTTAATTTTCTGCACTTGACTTTTTGTGATACCAAAAACAGATGCTTAGTAGATTATTTTAATTAAAAGTTTTATTAAAAAGTTTGGTGATACGGGAAATTGGACATAAAAAATGTTTTCTTGTAACACGCGGTAAAAAATTGAGCATCTGATTGAACGGCAAATTATCTTAAAAGTTTATGAACTATATAGGTACTTTGAAACGTCACAGATACAATGTGATCACGTGTTAACAATATTCAATCAATTATGGCATTGTTATGTTCTTGTAGCAATCAGCAACAGATTACTGGTTTCCGGAGAAGTAAGGTTTTTCGAGTACAAATAATTTGTTTTGAGAAATATACGATTTATAATTTCTAAAATTGGTTTATTTAGTAAGTACACAAAAATTACACTTCGACACAAAAATACAATGTGCAAGGGAACATATATAAAACTAAAGGTACAAAAATGTAACAGTTTATTAAAAATCTGGCATTGGTGTAGTCATTTTACATAAATGAATATTTCAGTACATAATATTTACGAAAATCTATATTTTTAAAAGAACTAAAAAAAAAGTTCTCACACTTCTTTTGACAATATAGACTTCTTCTTATGAGACAAATTCCTAAGGCTCAAAATTAAGGGATCTGGAGTAAGAAGAAGTCTATGTAAGAGATTGGTATTAGATAAAGTGCGTGACATTTTTTGTGCGTTATCGCGCCTATAAAGCTTACTATTTTTGTTGCCTGATTCCGTGGCTTCCTCGGATAACTCTTCAATAGACAATAACGCATGCTCAATTACCTCAGACCTATGAATAGGTATTTTATGGACAAAAGATGGCAAGTAGTACCATGGATATTCCTGAGCAGTTTGTAACGCGTAATCCCTATACATTACTTTTTTATATTATATCCTGATGACAAACATTGCAGCAAATGGCAATACCTCTTTATCAGATCCTTATTAAGACCTGTGATTTCAGCTGAAATTGAAGAATTTCTGAAAAAAGTTCTGGCGGTATTTCCATCATTTAAAGTGCCACTTCCTCCAGTTCTTGGTTTTTCTTTAATCAGCCCTAATTTTTTTCTGAACTGATTATTCAGGAGTTTTTCCCTCTGAGCAAAATAATCTTATCTTCGTCTGACCTAATAAGCCATTTTTTTAGTGTCAATCCTCGATTTTCAAAATCTCTAATCTTTAAAAATCAAACGATGATAAAACGAAACATATTGATTTTGCTTACTTTGAAAGTCTCTTAACAGATTTTTAAAAAACGTAAACATTGAATTTTCTCATTGTAAGAGATGTAGGTATAATAATGTAAAAAAAAAACAAATAACTCAACTCGTCAGGGTCTTAGTATTAATACGAAAAAGACTTAAATTATGTGCAACAAATCCTGTCCTGATTCTGATACGCTTCTCCATAGTAATGGATAGATCAAGAAAGTTGACAGCTAAAAATACTTGGCATTTCACATAACTGAGGATGGAAGCATGCACAAAGAGCTCACAACCCGCCTAGGAATTGCTGGCGCAATTTTTAACATGATGCGTGTTGTCTGCAACTCTAGTCTATACTCGGTCAAAACAAAATGCCGATTAGTCAACTCTTGCATAATACCAGAATTTTTAATCTATTATCTTTATTGTATTGTTGTGATTACGATTCAATATATAATGGAAAAAGTAAAAGAAACTTTGACATTAGACTAAAAAAACACTTAAGATGCCTAAATAATAATAATATTTTTTCTGAATTCGCAAACTATCTAATAGAAAATAATCACAATTTCAATAAAAGCACTGGATTAAAAGCACTTCATGTTGAAAATAAAATATTGAAATTAGACAACTTGGGAATCTTAGAAATTAAAAAAGCAATTCGTAATAAGAAAAAAATCATTAATAAACAATATTTATTTTAGTCCACTCGTCTTGTTTTGAAAAAAATGCATCTCAAATTACCACCCTTTTAGGGAAAAAAAGACTTGATTGATTAGCTCCACTTGTAGTACTTAGTAAACATGGATAAAATAAAATAGGAAATAATTTATTTATTACGTATACCTTGACGATGAAGCTTGTTTGCGTTGAAACTGGTTTATGGGAAAAAAAGTAGTGGTTAAAAACAAAGTTGTTTTATTTTTTAAATTATAATGAATAACCACAAAGTGAGTACTTCAAATATAAAATTTGTATTTAAAATAAAATTTACATTTGTTTTAAAAAAGTCCTTGTCCATAATTTTTCAAATACTGTGCTATGTAAAACCATCTCAAATTCAAAACCAAAGATTCTCCATACTTTCAAATAATTTATTTTGGTGAGATGTAACGACTCATTCCGTAGAGCAACAATGTCAGGATAAATGAGTTAAAAACAAATATCTACATATGCCCATATTTAATGTTTTTTTCTTTATAATTTTACCACAATTTTCCAAAATAACTTAAACTAATCATTTGAAAATATTGTTTGCTTTATAATCAATCCCATAGTCGGTTTTGAGTATTAAAATATTCATGGAACAATTCCTTATTCCTTAACAGAATAATCCCTCTTCTTACACTTAGACAAAAGGGATTGTATTCCGACTGTTCTCATAAATGCGAATTCTATTCATAGGCATCCACTTCAATTAAATATCCAAAACTTTTTACTCTAAGCCTACCTTAATCATTTGAGGAGAGTCTTCTTAAGTATTCTATTGAAATAATAACTGAGTCCGATATAACAAAGGAATCCTACTGATCTTAAGGCGCTGAATATTTACACACATAAAAGGGTGACTGTGGGATTGAGACCACAGATATTTGTGTTTAAAACGCACATAACGTATGATTGGAGTTAAGTATTTAATGCTTTTCAAGTCACATGTTTTTAGACACAGAGACAAACCAAACAAATTAAATACCCACCTTAGTTATTTCTTTTTTATACTCGTAAGGACTTATTCCACATTCCCAAAAAACATTTAAATATAAATCGGTTTCGTTCATACCAAAAACACCTTTTTTGTTCAAGAAATCAGATTATTTTGAATATTCTCAATATCATGAACAATATTTTTTATCAATGTTTGATTATGTCCAAATGCTTGCAGACTAGCTGGATTTCCTCCCTAGGGAGTTGTTCATATTAAAATTGATTTCAACAGAGAGGGAAAAAGTTTTCGAGAAGGGAATATGGAAGTCTAGGCATTTACAGGGCTTATGAGTCTCACCCACGTGATAAAGGTTTCAGCTCTTTCACTTCACAAAAGTCAACAGATGGAAGAGTTGAGGAAATGTGGATGTTCAAACATGGGCAGAATGGTGAATGTTACACAGTGTGTAAAGTGGCCACTTAAACCAGCCAATGACAGGTCATAAGCCCTGTAAATGCCTAGACTTCCATATTCCCTTCTCGAAAACTTTTTCTCTCTCTGTTGAAATAAATTTAAATATTTTTTATTACTATACTACTTTGATTGCCGCTTTTATAGTAAGTTTGGCAAATTGTATGGAAAACTAAGTCATTGTTTCCTCGCGACCATATTTCAATTACAAGGACAGTAGTAAATAAACTAGAATTTCCTTTTATTATCCCGTTACAAAAGTCCGTTTTACCGTGGTATTTAACATATATTTTACGTCATCATTTTTGATTAGTTTTACTTTTATTACTACCCATATTTTTTAAATGAAGTATTAGGGTATTTATGATTTACACAAATATTTTAATTTTAGGGCAATTCTCAATGAGTTATTAAAAATAATAAATATTTATAAGAAAATTTAAAACTAGGGTGAGAAAGAGTGGAGTTCGAACTTTGGACCTCTGGTCTTTGAGTCCGCACCTAAGCCACGGCACCACGACCCGATTATTGCTTATATCAATCAAATCAAGTCTCGGTAAAATAATTTTATTACAATACTCTTAATGTTAGTGTTCGAACGATGGTGATAGTAGGGTCGCAGGGAATCACATCTTTCTAGAAGGTGTGATTCTATAAAATGCTACAAATGCCCAGTTTCATTTCTGGCTAGTTCAACTCGTTAGCGTCCACATCGCAAATAAGGGTGGGTTCGCAGCAGATAACTAGAGGAGAAACAGCAAGTTTCTGACGTCTCCAAACTATAATCAACCAGTTAGGAGAGAGGTTACTACTACAGAAAAATTCACTAGAGTAGGCAACAGAAAACTACTCTGGTCATCTTTTTCCAGGAATCACTATGGCGAGTAAATAGAATAAGCCGTTGTCCTGGCTGCGGAGTAGTGCGAGTAATGCAGAACAGTAGTAAGAGTAGTGCAAGAACGAAATGCTTTTGCTGTAGTGGTTGCCAACGTCAAGGGGACCTGACAAGGCACCGCAAGAAGAAGTTTAACATAAAAATATATATATATATATATTTCATAAAGTTTTAACATTTTAACAAAAAGAAATACACAATAAAGCAAAGTTACAGTAACAGAAAAAACAAAACGAAATATCACACCAAAAAAATGGCAACTTCTTGTACTTGCTGTGGGATTTTAATATAATTTAAGTGGAAAATACACATACGTCTCAAAAAATAAATGGAGGTATATAAACCATTTTTTATAAATAAGTTCATACACATATGCATGCAAATGCGCATGCGTTTGCACGCATGTATAATTATCACACACATACACGCACACGCACACTCACTCAAACGCACATACACATACACCCACATACATGCTATAACATGATGAAGAAAACTATAAAATAAGATATTGAAGAAAATTTTTTTTTTTAAATACATGTTTTCTTAATTTTAAAATATAAACTTAAAATATGACTTAAATGTTATAAAGGAACATTTAATTAAGTAGGTTGATAGGCAAATATTTTTACCTTTGGTTGAATTTTGTAAAGATATTGATAATTTTTATTTTGTCAGGCAGATTGTTGAAGAAATTTTTTATATATTTTGTCAATTGATTGAACATTAAAAATTTCAAATATTTTTTTGTTGGGAATAATGATGGTTTTTTTTTAAATCACTCTAATTATTAATTTTTGTACTATTTTTACTGAGTTTATAATGGATACTTGTGTAGGAAACACCTCAACCAATGCTTTGACCTTACGACACGAAGAGTTTAGAAGGCAAGACACTTTTTGATGGGAAAGGACTGCACAAAAATAATTGACCATTATTAAAACAAGTTTTTTTTTTAAATATCTACCTTTATTCCATATAAATAATTACTGAATTATAATTTTTTTTACAAAATATGTTAGCGGAGTAGGAGTACATAATATCAAAAAAAAAATTTTTGATCAACCTACAAACATAATATACGAGGTCAGTTCAAAAAATATCCACTTTTATTCATTAAAACCACATTATTAAGATACAATTAAAAATGACACTAATCCCCTTCAAAGTAATTCCCTTGAGCTGCTACACACTTCTCCCAATGGTTATGCCACTGCCAGAAGCAACGCTGGCAATACTCTTTTGGTATGGCGCGCAGGTGGTCCGTCGCAATGTTTATGATGTCTTCCCTAGTCTGATATCTGGTCCCTTTTAAAGGCATTTACAGCTGAAAAAATAGCTATCACCGGTGATCACTGTGTTGAGAAAGTTGGGATCATTGATCACAGTCTCCAGCATGTTCTGTGCGATCTCCACACGAAGTTGCTTCTGCTCAATTTATTTATTTATTTATTTATTCATATTTTTCGCTTACAAACTATAATTAATAACTAAAATAATGTGACCTCACTGGGGTTTCCCGTGCCGAGGACACTTAACAATATACTTTTTTGAAATTACATTTGAGAATAAACAAAGAAGACTAACTTAAAAAACAGACATAATTGATAAATATTCAGACAGTTTAAAAAACATGGTATTTATACATCTATATTATTTATATTACAAAACACACAATGAAAATAACAAAAACCTAACATAAGCTATACAGCTGTGGAGCAGTTGATTCAGTATTGGTATGGGCGAATGAGACAATCCATTTTACTTCTACCTAGCTCCAGTATCCATTTTTTAATAGCCTTTTTAAACATTTTCTTATTACTAATTGCTTTACTAGATAGTGGAAGTAGGTTATAGATTTTAATTGAATAATACTCAAAATCCCTTTGTCCGAAAGTGGTATTAGTTTGTATTTGTTTAAGTTGTCTATGTGTTAAGGATCTAGTAATTATATTATTTGTCGGTGATGTATTGTGTGTCTTTCATTGACAGCAATTGTCAGCAACTTTGGCACAAATTTTGCTGAGACCCTTCTGAAGACCAAATCTTAAGTAAAAATGGAATGAATGGTATCCGAATGATGTAATGTTCACTTCATCAGCAAGTTTTCTGGTCGTTAATTGACGATCATGCATGGCCAGGGTCCTTACAAATTACTTAAAATCGGAATAGCTGGACAATCATAAGCATAGATTACAAATTATCTAAGTGAGGGGGACTCAAAGTGTATGTATAAATGGTGTCCGTAATAAACAAATGTCCTTAAACTTCGGTGCCCCTCAAGGAAGTGTTTTAGGTCTGTTATCGTTTAACAATTATATTAATAAATTATGCAACCTACTGACTGGAGGCAAAACAATTACTTTCGCTGATGACACGGTACGAATATTTGACCCGGAATCTTAAATGAAAGCAAAACAAAAATGTGAAAAAGGTATCCGACGAGTAAAAGATTGGATAGACAATAATTTACTCACCCTAAATATTAAAAAAAAAAAAAATTCTCTACTTCAATATCACAAAAAAAAACAGGACCTGAAAATTTTTCACTCAAGATTCATGTATGTATACCTAATACTTTGTGCAAATGTTAAAATTTAGAACAAGTAAATTCAATAAAATACTTAAGGGTCATAATAGATTCTAAACTTAGCTGGAAAGATCAAATTTTAGAAATATTCAAGCAAATACGGAAATCAGCATACATTTATAAAAGCTTAAGAAATATTTTGAATGCTCAACTTATGAGACAAATTTATTTTTCTTTTTGCAAAAGCAAACTATCATAGTGCAATTTAGCTTGCACAAAAATGGAGATGGATTGAGAATGATCATGAAGATCATTCTCAAAAAACCCTTGAGGTATTTAACGGAAGATCTATTCGCTGAGTTTAAGATATTGGATGAGGAACAATTGTTTGTGAGGTGCCTAATACTTACTTTATGATAAATTAAGTGAGGTCAAAAGAACTCAACAAAATATAAACACTCGTTCAGAAATACAAATCAACTGTATTATCCCATTTGTTTCAACTGCCTTTGTAAAAAGCAAAACAATGTTATTGCTCCAAAAATATTTAATAATTTATTGCCAAATATAAAAGACTCAAAATGTAAAACAAATTTTAAAATAAAAATAACTGCACATATCAATATAAAAGTATTTTTTGATTTCGGAATGATTTTTTTGAAAAATATATGTTAATTCAAAAACGTAGTACTTAATATAATTGGTACACATATTATTTATATTTTTATGTATTTCATTACTTTATATTTGTTTTATTATATATTATACCATATTATTTATGTTTAAGTAACATGTATTCTTGGCGCATATATATACTTTATATTTGTATAATTACGATATTTTATTTCTTGCATTTGATAAGCTGGGCATTTAGATTTAAGAAGTTTTAGTTTTTTTTTTAAATTTTATTGTTTTATTAGTATAGGACTACTTATGCTCTAAAGATATAAAATCTCTATCTTAAAACAGACTGTGCCATGTTAGATAGAGACTATCATAAACAGATAACACTCCGTTTTCATTTTACATTTATTGGTTTTATAAATATTCCCTGTTATTAAGTATGTATGTTTTTTTTTTGCAATAAATTTATAAATAAAAAAAATGACAACATCAGTTTTGGATGTTGAGAGCCTACCGGATCGTGCTTCACTCTCCACTAATGATCTGCCATCTTTGAAGCGGTTATACCGCTCATTTATCTGTGTGGTGCCCATTGCTTTGTTCCCAAACACTTTTTTAATTTTGCGGATAGTTTCCACTTGAGAATCCCCAAGCTTTAAACAAAATTTGTTTCAGTAGCTCTGTCGTTTTGTCAAAACTAAAATCTGACGACAATA
Source organism: Micrasema longulum (assembly GCF_059751315.1). Lineage (NCBI taxonomy): Eukaryota > Metazoa > Arthropoda > Insecta > Trichoptera > Brachycentridae > Micrasema > Micrasema longulum. The sequence goes on along the minus strand of NW_028277428.1, from coordinate 50,339 downwards.
GCGTACACGTGGTCACTCTTCAACGGCAAAGCAGAGACTGAGTGGCGCTGTGGTTGTGAAAAAATTGAGCATACGGTCTAGGTATACCCACAAACGGTCATCTAGCCTTCAAAGCGTTATTTTTTGCGTATTTCAACCTCATTATTGCTGGCTATGTAGCTTATAATGAGGAATTCCACTGTTTTCTATTTTTTTTTCTATTAGCGTACTATTTAACTAAACAAAAACGTATTATTTTTTTTGTGCGTTATTTACAAATATATGATTTTTTAAAGTAACATTTATCAAATACCGCGCCAAATGACTGTAATCAGTGAGTCACTTTTCAGTAGTGACGTCATGAAACGGTTGGCGTTCTTACTTTCACTGACCGCGGTAAGTTGTATTTCTCCAGCCAATAACAAAGCTGACAAGAATCTATGGAATATTGCTTTGATAACTTCATTTAGGTGATCGTGATTTGCTCATTTCTATGTTATGGTTGTTTTTACAAATCGGTAGATCTGGCAACGCTGTTGAAATGTCAAAACTTTTCAATCACAAATTATACTATTTTTTTTTCTATGGTCAAAACGTTCCTTACAAGGTGCGGGGGCTTTAAAGCGGAGACCGGAAATACTACACGTAGATATAAGGAATGACGTCATTATTTACGATTTTAAAATTAATACTATTTTTAACATTTTTTATTTATTTTTGCGTGCGTTTTTGAGATATTTCATCCTACTCCAAAATTTTTAAATATTTACGTGTACACGAAAACATTTTTTAAATTTAATTCCGGGTTGGGCTGGAATTCCTCATTGTGATACCAATGTTATTTCTACTTTGAAATTTAAAAACATTTTTTAATAATCACTCTTCAATTACAAAACGTCCGCATATTGTAAAAGGGCCAATTGACAAACCTAACTATTTTTTTAATATTGTTTTTAGAATTATTTCCTCGAAATGTTCAAAAAGAGTTTGAAAAAGCAATAGAACAAATTATTAGACTGTTTTATCAAATGAACCGCAAAAAATTATCTGCTTGAATTCGCGTCCAAAGATTCCGAATCGCTCGTATAAATTAGAGGACATTAGGTACCACAAAACACGGAAGTTTTTTCGCTCCAGGACCCGTAATATATAACACGGAGTCCTCAAATAATGTTTAATATTTCAGTGGAAACTTCAGGATATAAATAAAAGCTTCCTTAATTCACTTTCTTATTACTCGTGCCCTTTTTAAATCTTTTCTTCGCAACTTTTTAAAGAATCTTTGAGACTTTTTATTCTCACACCATTTGCGGTAATAGCTTTTTTTGTAAGTTTACTCCCAAGAAAACTTATCTGACTATCAATAACGGATGACAATGTTCTCAACAGACCCTTTTAGGGGCGACATAGTTTTATAAATATGTCGCTAGACACATAATATTAGGTTTTATTTGATTTAAAATTAAAACAGAGAATAATATTTATGCGAAGAGAAAGCGTAAATCTAGTAATCAATAATAATATTCATTACTTTTTTTTAAAAAGGAATAACCCGCTAAGCCTCTAATTTGAGGCTTGTCAGCAGGTGGGATAAAGGGGATATGGAAGGATGTTTTAAAAAATAAACAACAACACCCAGACCAATCAACAAAAAAATCTTTCTTGAATTTTTTCTTGCAACTGGCGGGAATCGAACCCGTGACGCCTGTTTCACAGTTAGCCATCCAACCAACTGTGCCACGGCGCCTGTCCTGTATTAAGTCTACCTCCTAAAACAATTTTCCGATTATTTACAATGAAAATGAATTAATTTACATAGAAAATATGATATTTAAGTTTCTTTTTTAAATGAAGACTAATACTAAATTAAATTTGAACAACAGTTTGCATTCAAAAAATTACAAGAGCGTCAAATTATTTAACTAGCAAATAACCTAGGACTATCAGAAAAAGAAACAGTTTTGTGTATAAAGTAATAAAGTTCTACAATTAACTTTCTAATGACTTCCAAGATATGCAAAATATACTTAAAAAAAACACATAAAAAAACTGTTCTTACAACCCACGTGACGAAAGGTATGTGATATTATTTTATCGACTTTAAATAGTGTCATAATATAATATATACCCTTACACCAGCACTTTTACTGATTGGAAATATTTGTACAAATAAAAATATATAATTTAATATGCAAAGTAAAACGATAAATAAAAAATGATGTACATTTCACCGCCAAATAGTTCAATCAACCGCTCAATCAGGAGGCTAGGTCTTACATTTAAAAAAAATGGTCGTTAAATTCAGTAATGAAAATTTTTTTTTTTTTACCGAACTTAATCTTTAACCTAATAATTTAAACTAAACTAAACTTAAACTAAACTAAACTAAACTTACTAACGTAAACTAAACTTTTTTTCATTTTTAAACTTAACCCAACCTATCCTTACATAATCCGGCGGATTTTGGTTCTGCCGTTTTCAAAGGGCTAGCTTTCAACCATCCAACACGTTGAACGTGAGCTAACTTAATCGGTTTAAAGAAAGGCCTTGCTATTCAATTTAATACTGGCACTTTATGATCATCCTAGAAACCAAATTGAGTCGCAGTTTTAACTATTTGGCAATGACATATCTATAAGCTTAGCCGAGAACAGGGTGAACAGTGTACTAAAATCAACATTACCAATGAAAATGTTTGTCGCAAGATGTGAAATTAGCCCTTCACAATAGAATTTGTATAGAATCAAAGCATGGAAATAAAGGGACAAAAATAAAAGTAGGCTTAAAGGTTCGTTATGTGTGTTTGTGTTAATAAAAAAATACATTTTTCCATGTTTTTTAATTTCCGTTAATGTTTAATAAAAGCCGCTATGAATAGGGAAATCACTGCCATTATAGTGAAAATCATAATTTATTGTAATGTCTTTATTTCCACTTAGCGGCGCATAGTTCAGTTCAGTTTAGTGCTAAAAATTGACGTTTATTAAAGTTAATTATTCAGTTTGTTGAGTTTGCAAAACAGCGAAAACGGGTACAATTAAGTAAAATTAGATATGGTTCAATTATGTTAAATTAAATTATAAGCAAACGTAATATATTATCTACTGGCTATCTTCACTAGGTTAAGATTCCTGTTCTGAGGTAGGCATTATTTATTTATTTTAACATAATACAGCATTTTTAATATGAATTGGGTTGTGGTCTCATGGCTAGTATTATGGACTCACGTCCATAAAACTAGATCAGAGGTCCTAGGTTTGAATCCCACTCTACCCCAACTTGCTTTCCATTTTTCTAATAATGAGTTATTTTCAACTCGTTGAAAATGGTCACCAAAATTCGAATATTTTATTAAATTTCACCAACAAGCTACAGAAAGTGTCTTAGTGGGATTTCAGTTTTAGTGAAAAGATGAAAATTGAAATATTAAAACTGTAAAAATGCATAAATATATCATTTAAAAAAAACAATTATTAGAACGGTAATCTACAGACGGAATAATATCTACAATCTGAATTTCGTTTGCATCTGTACTCCAATTGCAACGTTTTTGAATAATTATTGTAACATAGAAGATTAAGTTTTCAGTATTACGTTTCAGGTACCAGTCCAGGAATAATAAAATATTTCAGTGTAAACTTACATTCGTAACCAATATTCTACTTTCACTCTGCCAGAAACTGAGCCTAGAACTTCAATCATGGAGAATGAACGCGTTTACTTCACACTATACAAGGCGGACTTAACTCCACTCAATTTCCTTTTTCAGGATTTATCTAAGTATACCAATCGATTTGAAAACACTTGTTTGGGGTTCTGGTTATATTTCTCACACACAATTTTGTTCATCTTGCGCCCGGACAGTGAAATAATAAAGTAAAAATAAATTAACCAAACACAAAAACAACGTTATATGTTATGTGAAAGAATTAATATTAATTGACAATTACGAATTTGATTGAAAAAGTTTCTAAAATAGATTCAATCTTTTTAATTTTTCAATCTTCTGGGCGCATTTCCCACCCCTACCCCTGAATTTTTACTTCCATTATAATCTGAATAGGTTTTTACTACCCTCCTTGGAAGTTAATTTCCTTTGTCAAATGATTTTGACGAGTTTGGACTCTATCTTGGCTTCTCCACGCATTTGTCATGTGAAATTTAAAGCAGATCCATCATCCGCGATGCCTTCATTTACACCTGGAAAAGTAGAAAATATTTTCGGATTTAGGTATCATTAATCACGTAATAAAATGTACCAAACACAAACTAGAAATCCAGACTGTTTTTTTAGAGCGGAATGAAACTGAACTAGCTTTCCAATCATTGCTAATGCACTAACTCACATGAGGGTGGATTCTTGAACACGCGAATGAAGAATATTTTTTTTTTTTTTATTAAATTGAATTAATATACTTACTTTTTAGTAACACTTTTTCTGGGCAAAGTTTAAATTTGATCCATGTATTAGGACTTAAAGCGAAATGTTTATTTTGATGAATTCCAGGAAGCCAAGTTTGGCCAAACGAACTGTACGTTACTGCTACGCGCTACTGTTTAGTTTAGGTAATATTTTAAAAAACTTTAACTATGCACATATAATTAATAGTTTTTCGAGGATGTGGTCTTAAACACACATTTTATTTAATGTTCATTTTTTATAGACTTGACATGACTTCACTTTGATTTTACGAGTACTGTGTGGAGATTATTAGATAACATTCTATTGTTAAAAAGCCCACCTGAACTATTAAATATTTATAGGAAGATCTGTTATAAAAAATTAATCTGTGTCATGTAGTGTTTTATATTTAACAGAGAGGGAAAACACCTTTGAGATGAGAATACGGAAGTCTAGGCACAAATTTAAATATGAATAACTCCCTAGGTAGGAAATTCAGCCAGTCTGCAAGCGTTTGGACATACTCAAAACATTGTTGAATAGTGTTTTAGATTAAACTTTACGGTGCTTTTTAACTGGTTTAGTGGCTTAAGCGCATTAACGCGCTATCTGTTTTCGTGCTTGGAGAGCCGACCAAAAAAAACGTATAAAAACGCGTGCGTTTAACGCGTCTAGGTCAAAAATTCAGAACTATTTTAGATTATGTACGTTCGGAGACATCTTGTAAAATCTTGATGAAACACTAGAACACTAGAAATTTTTACACTTATTGATTTACAAAGATATGTTTGACTTTTAGCAAGCATCGATCATGCAGGGTTGACACATGATTTTCAGAGTCACCTTGAGTATTGCGTTTTTTTTTTCAAACTTAGTTCATTGTAATATCTGATGCTTTTATTTTATTTTTTGCAGCGCATTTGTGGTTTATTTATTTTTTTGGTAATATAAAACTGTTATTTGCTGGTTAGAAAAAAATGCGTTTAATATTATTTCTCAAAAAACATAAATATTTATTTCCATTTTATAATGAAATGTGGGAATTAATGTTTCTTTATTTTTTATCAGTACCTAAATACGTTGTGAAAATGATTTATTATCAGTTTTATAACAGTTTTCCTACTTAAAAAATAATTATTGTTCATATAACTAAATATTGTAAAAATTCAACATGGCAAAAAAAATATATAGTATGAAACATACATGATCTAGAATGTAAATGCATGGGGTAAATGACAACCCTGACATTTTGTGATAATGTTTGTAGTTACCATGGACTGTAAGCTTATTTCCAACGAATGTATTAATACTATGATCAATAAGACCCAAAAACTATCAGGTTTTGTAAGCAGAACATCTAGTGACTAAACGTATATGTTCACAGTTAAAGCTAAACTCTATTGCTCACTTGCTCGTCCTCTTTTAGCCTCCGTGATCTGGTCTCCCTTCTATGTAGGCCGAATAAATCATATCAAATCGGTGCAATATCGTTTGCTAAGAAAAGTAGCATGGATGATTGGCCTCGAGAGGGGAGACTACACTCACGGAGAAATGGAGTCAATGTGAAAAATCTCAAGTCAACAAAAACGTCAAAATAACATTGACTTCATATTTATGTTTAATTGACTAAATGGCTCAATTTACTAACCATCGTTACTATAACAAGTGGCCTTCAATTCTCCTATCCGCTGGTTATGAAATAAAAATGTGATGTTCCTTGATCAGCATAGCACAAACTATGGCCTACATGCACCAATGTCCTGATCGTGTCGCATTGTAAACTCGAGACAAGATTTGGATTTTTTTAAGTTTAAGTCTTTCTGGATTTAAAAAAATCACCAAGATAGACCAGATTATGTCTAATAATAATAATAATAATGTTTGGAAAATTTATATAGCGCCATTTTAGTGAAAATCACCTCAAGGGCGCTATACAATAAATAAATATCCCAACACGTCTTGCAGCTACAGAGCTCATGGACGGTTGGGATTCTAGTTCCTCGTCTCCAATTATGATATATTACAATTTTGATATATACAAGCTAGATAACAGAACGTCTCGCAGCTACAGAGCGCATGGACAATACGAAATCTAGCCCCTATTTACATTTTTATTTTTAAATTTTTTATTTGACAATGAAGTTAAGAGTTTAATTGATATTTAAAAAAACGAAATAGAAAGCAAATTTATAAAATTAGAATGTAGATAACAACAATTCTTGCAGCTACTGAGCGCATGGACGGTTAAAATTCGAGACCCCATTTACTAAATTTAGATATTTGATAATATTTACATAATATGATAAAAATAATATAATAGCTAACGTCACAAAAAGTCTTGCAGCTTCAAAACGCATCGACAAACGGAATTTCAACAACATAAGAGTGATTTTAAAAAGTTAATAATAAAAATAATTTTAAGAAACGCAACAATAATACATTGAGCAAAGAACTAGTAAGTATGGCAATTAAGTGAACATGTAACAGCACAAAAAGTAAAATATAAAAAAGTAAACAAAGATAGCATTCCTTAACTTATTATTAGGGTTAACAAGACAATAAATGAAACCCGAACTCAAACTCGTCCCTGTTTTATTTTGGTATGCAGTAAACAGGATCTATTGTCCTTTTCCTAGTAAATAACTGTAAAAACACTTGGTTCACATTTGGCTGTTCCCTGGGAGATGATAGTAGAAACGCATCTGTGTGCGTAGTGTAGAGGTAGTTATTATTTTTTATGTCCTTGTTTTTATTTTTTTAGACATGAAAAACAAAACATTCAAACACCATCATTACTTTTTACACTGTTTTTAATATGTTTTTTTGGAATATGTTTTTTTACAATAAATTTACTTTTAATACTATGTTTACCATGCATTTTGTTTTTACTACGTATTTTACTGGGTTTTTGAATGGGTTTTTTACCATATCTTTTACTACATTTTAAGTTTTTTTTTTTAAGATGTATTTTACTATGTTTTCCATTTAATACAATGTTTATTTGTTTATTATATTCACAATATATTTATGTAACAGCAATTGAGACATAAATTCCAACTTCATAAGACCAAAGTCTTTTGTTGAGTTAAGACGAATATATGTACAACACTTTAGCAACACACATATCACCAGATATTTATACAGAACAAAAACATCATTAAAAAATACATAGCATATCAACATATAAATAACGTTGTTAAATGGACTTAATTAGTCGGTTAATAAATAAATTAATAAAACAGACAGGCGCCCTGGCGCAGTTGGTAAGACGGCGAACTGTGAAACTGGCGTTGCGGGTTTGATTCGCGCCAGTTGCAAAAAAAAATCCAGAAAGATTTTTTTCTTAGTTAGTCGGGTGTTGTCGTGTATTTTTTAAAACATCCTTTCATATCTCCTCTCTCCTGCCTACTGACAAGCCTTTAAATAGAGGCTTATCTGGTTAATCCTTTATAAAAATAAATAAAAAACATTTTCATAGCGTTTTTCTGAAGCAGTTGTATCTTAAATGATGTATCGAGTATTTATTTGGCAAGTTTTTAATGTGTTTTTAAAATAAAAATGTTTTTAAATAATCATTTGATTTTTTATCTTTATCCTCCAGCTGCTAACTGCCACAACGATACCTAACAGCACAAAAAATGGTAAGTGTGTTTTGTCTAAATAATGCTAAATGTTACATACATCAACTTAAAAATTGTATGTAAGTTCTTGAATACACCCCTTTTGCCAAAATACAGATGGCTATCATTTGATATAGGTATTTGTTCAAAAGCATATGAACTTCGTTATTCTCAAATACGAATAATACGAGTATACATATTAAATAATTCAATACAATTTACTAGATTACGAAGTGTTTAATTTCTTCATAGTTCTTGTATATTATTATTGTAGTTACCTCTTAAGAGTTCAAGCTTAAATAAAATAATGCCATTTGTGGATATTTGAACTATTTCTATATATTTTTAATTTTAATTTTCAAGGGATGTGTCTAGTTTTCCGTTATTACTTAAAATTTAATAAAACTAGGTAAACAGAAGCCGATTATGTTCCCGTTCAAATAAACTCCATTATTCCACAACTCAATTTGCGTAGTCTTCTATAGAAAGTTCTAGATCTAATACTCTCTAGATTATAATCTTAGATATCACTGTAAAAATCAACCATACAATAAATTTTATTTCAAAAGTAGATGAAACTGATATTTTTTTCTGCAAAATCATGATTTTTTCACTCAGATTAAACAGATCAATGGATTATATTTATTATACACGCCCAAAGGGGTTTTATCATGAGAAGTACAAAATATAAATTTAAGCATTTTACAGAATAACACGTCAAATATGTAGGTACTTATTTAATAAACAGAAATGTTTTTTTTCAAATGTGTAGAATTACATTATTTTTTATAGATATACATAAATATACAAAAAATACTAGACAAAAGAAGGAAAGTACATAATAAAATATGTTAAATATTACAATAGTTTGAGGCAAAAATATTGAGTTAAGGTAAGCAAAATAAAAGTGATTTTTAGCTTTCAATTATTTGAATTAATTAATTATTTAAAGTTATTAAAATTTTATCGTGGTAAGAATTTTTAATCTAATAACTGAAACACATAAATTACTTCATGCTCGTTTCCGAGCCGGTGTAGTCTGATGATTAGAGAATTTAAAAAATAATTATGTCTACCAGACGCTAAAACAATGGTACACTGCAATTTTGTAGATCTTTTATACGTTTACGCGCTAGTATAGAACAGAAAAACACGTTTTTTCCATACTAGTTACATCTAGGAAATAGCAAATATAATATAGGTATCAACAAAAAAAACAAAGATGCAAATATTAAAATTAGAAAGAGATATATGTTCATTTTCCTTAGTTCATCTCTAATTTTGTAAAACAACCATAGATCCGAAACTAGCAACCAGCTGTCAATATTTTGAAAAATGTATTTAAAATATAATTACCTATATAACAAACGACGTTTTGAGTTTGTCCAAATTTTTGTAGACAAGGACTGGATTTAACCCCTAGGGAGCAATTTATATTAACAGATTACAACAGAGGCGTTAAGGATAACATTTTAGAGAAGGGAAAATAGAAGTCTTGCTATTTCAGCTTAAGATACGTCTTTGGCGGGTTTACTTGGCCACTTTACACACTGCGTAACATTCACAAGTATAAAAATTTAAAAATATTTTCAAGCATTGCCTTGTATGCTGGTAAAATAATTTATCAAATGAATCTCTTATGCATCAATAAAGGTTTCACCTCTTTAACTTCACAATTATTAACATTGAAAGTACATTCCTCCACATACCGAAAACCGTTTTAACGACCTTAGGCTTCCTACTGGTTTCGCACATTCAAAAAAGCAATGTTTTTTTTTGTCAATAAACGAGTTACTCTTTTAAATTGTTCATTTTCAATAGCGGCCCGACTTTTGTCAGGGGTGATTATTTCGCTCGCGCTGAGAGCATGAGCTAATGATCTTTTCATGTTTTTAGCAATCAGATTGAAAATATTATCACTTTTGACTTTAACTGTAAATTATTGTTGCAATTGTAAATGAATATTTTATTTTTCCGATTTAAAATCTCTCATTTTTTGCATGTGTTATTACTACACAGAACCGTAACGTGCGGATATTTTTAGGACAGTAAAGGAAAGGTTAAAGATAAACAAAAAAATATGTCGTCGAATTTATTTTCAGACTGTGTAATCAGGACGCCATTTTTTTTTTTTTTTAAATACGCAAAAGGGTAAAAGTTATATCCCTTTTAAAACAAAAAAAAACTGAATATTGAATCAACCGTACATCACAAACGATACTTCAAAAGGCAAAGCTCAATATTTGTCAATTAGACTAAATACTCATCACAAACAACCCCATTTGTCTGTTATGCGTATCGACAAAATAATTTGAATTAAAGGTTTGTTTTAGCTTTTCAAAGGTCTGCTTTACTAAGAGAGGGAAAAAATGTTTCAATACTTTAATTCTATCGGTAAATTTTGTGATTTAGTCGGTATTGAGAATGCTTGATATTGTAAAGAGAATAACTAAATACTTTGATAGTATAAACACGCTCAAACTCTTGTATATGGGGTGAGTAAAGAGTTAATTAGAATACATTTACTCGGTTTGCGCACCAAACTACTCAATCAATAGAAAGGGTATAAAAAAAAGTTTTGAACTACGAGGGTTCTCTGGTTTAACAGTCGGATTTTTAAGCATTTTTTGGGATTTTTTGTGAGAACCAATGAAGAAATAGAATTGAGGAGTTTTTATCCTGTATTTATAAGTGTTTTAAGAGTATACATATAATTTTTTGTCCTAAATATTCATTAAAACCAAAGTTATAGCGCTCTTCTGAAGACACCTCCCTCGAAAAAATAAACGCTGACTCCCTCCACAAAATCGGCTGATTGGCTTATTTGAAACTGAAAAAATTGGCAGTGTTTTAATTCGTAAGCTCATATCCACGAAATGGACTTTTATAAAAAGAAAAATTTGAATATTGGATTTTTGACGGACTTCGGAACAAAAAATTTCGAATTTCATGTTTTTTTGTCAACTTTTTGTTAAAAAAAAATTGATTTTTTTTTTATTTTGTGGTGATAATAAATAATTCCAGCGTCTATATATGTTAAGTTGGCCGTATAAATTTGAAGTGAATCGGCCAAGCCGTTCTTAAGATATGACGAAGGAAAGTTTAAAAAACATAGTATTGAGAAAAACACGGTTGAAGTTACAACTCAAACCAGTAGGGTCGTAGCGAGTTACATCTTGCTGGATGGTATGATTCTTTAAAATGCTGCAAACGCCTAGCTACATTCCACTGGCAACACTACTGACTAGTCCAACTCCTTAGCGTCAACGTCGTGAACTCTGGGTAATGGGATTACACGATAACGAGAGGATCAAAGGCGAGTTTCTGGCGCCTCCAAACTAGAATTGTCCACCTAAGGGAAGGTAACCCCGACAGAAAAATCCACCAGAGAAGGCGACGGGAAACCACTTTGGTCATATTTTCCGAGGAATCACTAAAGCGAATGCATCAGTAAGCAGTCGTTTTGGCTGAGGAATATAAAAGTAGTGCCGCGCCGCATAGAAATGCTTTGGCTGCAGTGATCGCCAACGTCGGGGGGACCCGACAAGGCACCGGAAAAAGAATAAATTCAAAATAAATTAATGAAGGGATCATTTGCATTATAGTTAATTGCTTTGTTCACTTGATTGATTAAATCTGAGTAAAAGTAGAAAACTCTTTGATCTGATAGATTTATACAAAATTTAAAATAATATTTTAGACTTTTCCCTGTTGTTGCAAATGATAAATATTTATGCTCCGCCACTTTCATTTAAAAAATATACTTAAAAGTTGTATGTAAATAAAATATAATTACTTTTAGACCGGCAGATTATGCCATTTCAAATTTAGACTAAACTTAGGTATCTGGGATCTCAATAAAGACTTAGTATTGAACTACAATTTGTCGTAATAATTTGAAGATAATAAATTGAACGTGAAAGTGTTTTCGGCAAAATCATAATTTTTGGTTTTCGAAAAGAAATACAAGCATTTTAACAGTTTCCTTTATTTTTACTTATACTTATGCTTTCGGTTATACTTAAAATAAATAAAATTTATTGCAATACTTTAGTTGAAACAGTTTTTTATAGAATCGTATTCTCTATTTTTGGAAAAAGACGATAATTCTGGTTGTAATATTCAATTTTAAACAATATCTTATTGACTTTTTTATGACCTTCAGACCAGCTCTTATCGAAAACAATTACGGTTGGTAATTGAATATTACAACCAAAATTATCTTCTTTTTCCAAAAAAAAGAATACAATTCTATTAAAAAAGGTTTAGTTATTTATTTTTCATCTTTCTTTTCTTAACTCTTTACTTTTTTCTCTTTTCATAGACAAGTGTAGATATTTAGTTAATTTTTACTACAATTTTTTTTTTAATATGTTCATCAATAGGTATTTTGTTTTTTGATGAAATTATTAAAAACCAGCAATAAGTTCACATACTACTGATATTCTCAAATCGAATGATTTGAGTCAGTAGGAAGAAATTGCCTTAAGGCAATATGCCTGCCCTTGTGCATATGTACTTAAGCTGTATATATATATAAAGTATTTAATTAAATAAATAAACGATTTATAGTTAGGGAAAAAGAGTGTCAAACTGGTAATCCTAACGTGGAAAAGATCTACCTCTCTCGGTAGGCTGTTTAACAGACCAATCACCCTCCCAACAGGCATCTTCAACTGTAAATTTACGAATCCACACTACGAGGCCGACTCATACTACTTGATTTCCTCTTTTAGGATTTTCACGTAAGAGTAACTATCGAGTCTAAAACATATTTCACACAGAACTGTATTCTTTGTACGCCTAAGGTATTAAAATGTAATACTATTCATAATTTGCTCTCCTCAAGGTAGGAAAATATCTTCTTTACATTTTTTGAGAGTTTTCAACCCAAATATTGGAGCAATGTGGGTATCGTTATTTTCCAAGGCGGATTCGGTGATCATAAATTACGGAGGAAAATTCGGAATAATGCCTATCCTATATGTCATATTTCAGGTTATTATGTTCTTTTAAGATACGAACTCCGCATAAAAAAGGTGTAAATACGGAAAGCTATTATTTTATATTAGAAAATACATTCCATAAAAGTACGGTAAGAGGTATCAAGGATGGCACATGAAATAGAAGAAAATCGAATCGAATCAAAAATTATCTCAGTAATATTTTGAAATGTTCAAATATTTGTAGACAAGAAATGATTTCTATTTCCTAGAGATTTATCGAAAAATAGACTAGAAAGGATCCAACTAAAATTGTTTAAACAGATCAACTACCAGCTTGCCCACCACATACCGCACACCCCATCTGAGGACATAAGTCTCCTTGGCGGTGCCTACATACACGAAAACGTTGCTCGTTGCCGAACGAAAAAAGCTGCCCAAAGGAGCTCTCTGTAATCTAATAGCCTTAGAGTTTTTCTGCTGAAAGAAAGTAACCTAGAATTACTTAACATACACTTCATTGGATTGTGAAAAAAAAGGAAGTGAATTCTTCACTGACTGGGATTAAAATGATTGGACATGATCAATTCGCCGAAATGATTACAAAACTTTTTAAAAGCCTTGAAATTATGTTTGAAAGCCACCAGATCTGTATACTGACAGGACCTATAGTAAGGCCATAGATAGTAGCGAGAAGCTCCATTCGGTAATCATAGAGATGAAAAAAATGACAAGATCACAAAATGTTTTTTGGAAGATTGATTAGGATATCCGCAGCAGCACGAAGGGGAATCATCAATAGTGAAAACAAATAATTTCTCATTAAATTTAAAAATATAACAGGTGAACTACCTGTTAAACCTTAACTTCTCTAACTTTGTTAAAAGTATGCAGTACCATGGAATAATAGCTCTTAAAAATAAAAACTATGTGAGACCAGTTATTTTTGTACAAATTAATAAATATTCTAATTGATTTCCCTAATCTGCTTGAAAGATTTCCATTCCGTGTTCCATCTAGACCAACAAGGCAAAATATTGTATTTTATAATGACAACGCGTCAACAAACTATTTGAATCAATATTTTGACAATATCTAGAATGGGCGAGCAATATAACGATAGATTTACCGAGGCTGATACTTTTATGACAATCTACGTAAATTTAAGCCAAAAATCATATAAATATTGAAAGAAGCAGATATTTTTATTTTTTTTGATTTTATAGATATTTTTTTTTATTTCTTTTCTTTTACATTTATTATATTTAACATATCTAAAAAATTGTGTTAAGTTTGAACAACTATTTTGGTGAATGCAGGAATGTCCTACACTTATATGCAAAGAAATTGACAATATTTCTATACATACTATTTGTTTACTAAAAAAAAATACGTATACTCGTACAACGACAGAGATGAAGAACGCTTTGTCTGAGAAGAAGTATAAATTTAAAGGAAAAATAATTTTGTTTTGAATATGTCCAAATGTTTGTAGACAGGCTGGATTTCCTCCTTTGGGATTTATTAAGATTTAAATTTGTTGCAACAGAGGGGAAAAACACATGATAAGGGAATATGGAAGTCTGGTTGTCTGGTTAAAGTGGCCACTTTAGGCACTGTGTAAAATTCAGCCTGTCTATAAACATTAAGACATACCCAAAACATTGTTGACTAAAGTAACTGGTATGAGAAAAAAATAATATGTATATATTTTTAGGCGTTGACTAGTAGGTGAATTGGTTCAGCTGAATGAATCTCACCCACATGTTAAAGGTTTCAGCTCTTTCACTTTACAAAAGTCAACGGATGGAAGAGTTGAGGAAATGTGGATGTTTAAACGTGTTGCAGAATGGTGAATGTTACACTGTGCGTAAAGTAGCCTCTTAAACCAGCCAATAACAAGTCGTAAGCCCTGTAAACGCCTAGACATCCAAACTCCCTTTCTCTCTCGGATGCAACAAGTTTAGAAATATAGTTTCTTAGACATATCTTTGAAAGGGTACATTTTAAGACGCTCGTTAAAATGTACATTTTAAGACGGAAGCTGCTGCATCTGTTCTCGGACTTCAATGTTAGTTATATAATCAAACCACCTTACACCTAATATTCTTCTCAAGCATTTACTCTCAAAACTCAAAAATTTCGTGTTTTGAGCCGAAGCTCACCTTACTTACCGAAGTAAGATGCTAAGATTCGCACCCATATATATATGAGTACTGGTATTATACAAGAGTTGAATAAATTAAACGAGCTTCAAAAATAAAATAAAAGAAAAACAAATAAAATAAAAAACCTCATTTCGTACTAATGAACAACTTCAACAAATACAAACTAATACCACTTTCGGACAAAGAGATTTAGAGTATTATTTAATTAAAAATTATAACCTACTAAAACTATCTATTAAAACAACTAGTAACGAGAAAATGTTCAAAATGGCACTAAAAAAATGGATAGTGGAGCTAAGTTGAAGTAAAATGGATTGTCTCATTCGCCCAAACCAATATTAAATCAACTAATCCACAAATATGTTTGCTTATGTAAGATTTTTTTCTTTCATTGTGCGTTTTGTAATATCAATAATAAAAATGTGCATAAATTTATTAGAAACATAAATACGTTGCGTTTAAAACTGTCTGAACATTTTGTTAATTATCTCTGTTTATTTAGTTAGTCTTCTTTGTTTATTCTTAAATGTAAAAATATTTAGAAAAAGTGTAATGTTAAATGTCTTCTGCACGGGTAACCCCAGTGAGGTCACATTGTTTTTTTTATTAATAATAATGTAAAATGGAAAAAAAATGAATTTAAAAAAAAGTAAGTTTTTATTTATAAATTTAATTTCAGATAAATTATTCCATTTTAAATTGCTTTTTATAGTGGAATTGTTATGAATTAGTATTATTTTACAATTTTTGCGTGTCGATGCAGGAAGCTGCTACAACAGTTTGAGATGACATAAGAAAACGACTTTATGCTTCTATGTGTATTAATTACATGTTGAATGAAAAACGGAATTGGGTTATGAAGCGCGATAGGTGAGATCTATGAAATATTAATTCCTGAATGAGTGTGCGAACAGAACTGATCTAAGGAACTACAACTGACTGGTTGTTGTAAGAGCTTCACTTATAATAGCTGTCTCTATTGTTCTCGCTTCTTCAGATTGGGGAGTCGAAGTAATTTCCCATTTCCTTGACTGTCAGCAATTGGACATCCGCGCTAGTTAATAAATGTTTTGATTATTTGTTTACGCACAAGAAAAGCGTGATTTATCTTCTTCAATATCTTTAAGATTATAATACATAGGTCAGGCAGCAGTCAGCATTGGTTTCAAGGTGAGTCTCACATGATGATTTTTTTGTGTATTTTGATTTTCTTTGTCACAACTCAGCACAGGACACATATCTCGTTGGCTTAAAAGATTGTACATTTTTTGATTATTTTAACCTGAGTATTGAGAATGATTTTTAAAAAAAAACTAATTGTTTAAATAAACGTAATTATGAAATTTTATGTTGTTTTCTGAGAATAAACACACATTCCAAGAACGTAAATACGAAACATAGATTTGATTCGATTCAAAGTAATTTGGCCGCACGAGTCCCTAGACACAGCGGCGTTCGGTTTTCTTGTATTTGAAGATATGGCGGTTTAAAGAGCTGTAGATTCCTGTGTTATTACGAAAATAATACTACAAACAGTAATGAGAAAACTAAACAATGGCTAGGCTATTAATAAATAACAATCTTATTTTTTTATTTATTATCCGTCAAAACATTTTAAAGTTATTTTACAATCCCAGTAAAAAGTAACCACTATTCAAATAATAGTCAAAAACGTTACAGAAAAAAATTGATAACAAGAAATTTCAAGAGAATTTTTACATCAGCTCTACAAAACTATGTAATGTAATGTAAATATTTTAGATAGTTATACAAAAAAAAATTAGCACTTATCAAACCTTAACTAATTAACAATATATTTACAAAATAATTGCAAAAACAAAACATTGTTATAAAATCCAGACGGTTTCCTACGAAACTATGCGATAGGCCCAGTATTATATACCTTATCTCTGCAGGCAACTCAAGATGCTTGACTCACACACGGAAGGTTCCGAGTTCAATTCCCGGAGAGAACACAAAAAAATTGAATGTGATTTTTCTCAAGCCTGGGTGTTCTGTGATGTAATTCACCACTGTTATTGGGCCTCCTGGCCTGTTGTGGTGCAAAAAAAAATGAAAAAATGAAAATGAAAATTAAGCATCCTAAGTCCTTTATCATACAGATTGTTTTAAGTTTACTGGAATTTTGTTTTGGGAAGTCTAAAACCTTTACATCCCCTCGTAGGATGGCGATAAATTTCGTTATTACGCTAAACATCACAAAACACGGATTTCGGCAGCAACTATTTTTTTATTTAAAATATCAACAAAAAAGTATTTAAAATTACTCTATGCTTTACTGAAATCATGTTCAGTACTGTCAATGTATGTTGAATTTTCGTAGATCTGCCAAATCTTAATATTGTCCTAATTCACCTATTCTGAGCTTTTTGCATGACATTATATTATTGATTTTCAGTGCTTAGAAAGAGAACACTAAAATAATAAGCTATAGAGGTAAAACCAAACGTAGGAAAACCATTCTATGACTATTGGGTATTAAGTTAGCTACAGTTCGCAGCAAAACAATGGGCCGTACTCAAGTCGAGAATTACCAAATGGATATTAATTCGTATTGTAAATACTCTTATATATGTACCCGTGTATTTATTAATATAGAGTTTTCCAATTTATTTTTCTATAATTCGCCTATATTTATTTTACAAAACTGAAAATACATGTGCGTGTTTTTTTATATTTTCTATTTATTTATTTTATTTACAATATACTAATGTTGCATTTATTGAGACATAAATCCCAACTCCATGGAACCAAAGTCCTGTGTTGAGTTTGTTTGTTTATCCGTCACATCTCCGAAACGGCGAGTCGTAGCGGCCTGAAATTTAGACACGTCATTTTAGATGCGATTTCAAGATTTACATTGCTGTTTTCGAACAAAATTCGAATCGACCTCTACTCGATGAAAACTTAAGCTTTATTTGGATGCCTAGTGCGGCTTCAACACATTTTCCGTAATCAACTGTCATTATCAACATATTTTCATTCACAAATTTATCCCCCAAATTGAGAAAAAATAGTATCTGAAGTAAATGTGTTGATACAAGAAAAGTTTTGAAGCAACATAATACACGTGTTGGGACAATAAATGCCAAAAATTACTTGTGAAAACTATCTCCTTTCACACTTTTGACACTCCTACTGCTGCAACCAAATATACTCCAATTTACCATAGTCGATTATCATTTATTGTAACGTAAACATCGAAGTTATTTACAAACGAAGCCAAGCACAGCTACAAAAGCATCAGATTGAACCGTTATGTTTATGTTGTCAAAAATACAAAGTGGCCACCAATTTGTTGCCTAGCAACAAACCAACATCGCTTGCGTTTTATGAAACATAGTGATTCTTCTCTAGAAGTGTTCTTCGAGAAGTGAGGCTTCTCTATGAGTTCATACATTAGTGCTCTGAGGGTAAAACAATTGACTTAAAAATTAGATTACTAGTATTTAAACTAAAACATTTTCTCGTTCTATTTAAAAATCCTATCTTTTTGGAAATTTAGTTTTTGATACACTCAAAACGTTAACTTAATATCAAAAATTTAATTTCTTGGCTATTTTTTTCTGTGCCATCAGAGAACACAATTTTACTAGCGCATTCATCATGTTTACCACTGGTTGTCTCTTTTAACGTGATCCACAACTTTTTTGGGTCATTTGAATGAGTAAATCATTTATTCTCAGAATAATATTTTTTTGGCTCAATAACTTTGCCACATGCAATCCTATATTTATTGTGTTTTTCTCATTCTTTATCTGATTGCATTATTTGAGCGACTTTGTATGAGTCATCCCTCAGTTTCTGAAGTTTACCCTGGGGTTATGTACACCATTTGTTAGTATTCCTAAATATAGTTATTTTATTTATTTATTTGATATTTTGTACATAATTTTATTTGTAAAATGGCGCGCTTATTGCCAAATGGCAATTTCTTCCAAACAACCAATAAAATCAAAGTTTTATTTTTATAATTCAAGTTCCATGACATAATTAATAGAAAATAATGATCATCAAGCTAAATATACATTAAAATAGAAATAAACGTATTTGTTTATAAATTACTATTAATCAAAACTATTACTCAATGAGAAAAAGGAAAAAAGAGGAAAGACGAAGAGATTTAGGAAGAGATAGGAGATGTTTCTTCAAACGTGATTTAAACAGAGATAATGTAGTAACATCTTTGATGGTGGATGGAAGATGATTCCACAGTCGAGCCGCATGGACACCATATGAGTTAGAAAAGAAAGAGGAATTGTGGATGGGCATTAAGAGAGTGCCTTGAAAATTAGAACGAAGAGGTAAACCATGAACTGATAAGCGTTGAAATTTTTCACGCAGGCATATAGTAGCGTTAGGACTATTGTACATTGAACAGAATTGTTTTGATAATTATTTTTGTAGATAATGATATTGTCAATTACTTTCATCATATAGTCCACAAATCTATCTGCTGTATTATTTATTAAACATATAGATGTTTCGTTATTCCAATTTTCTTTTCTGGATTCAATACATATTTTTATTTGTTGTAATTTTGTTTCTCCCAATAAATAATAGCTCTTTCTTTAGTGGGTTTAGAATATCCATATTTAATAGTTGTCACTATAATCTCATGATCTGATATTTTTAGTTCATGTGCCATATTGACTTACAAATAAAAATAATTTGGAAGTACCGAATCTATTGATGTTTTAGAATTTTGATTAATTTTAGTATTTTATGTTTTAAATTGCTCTTTGCCAAATTTTTCATTTATTTGTGATCATCTTTTATTTTGAACGGATTTTTTATTTCATCTGTATTCTAATCTTCAGTCAGGAAAAAGAAAAATTTTTTGTCGCATGTTTTTTGACACCATTCTTCGATGAAATCCAAAAAGGTTTATACTCTTGATTTGGAGAATGATTACACTACTAAATATGTTCCGGTTATATATTTCATATTTACTTGTATAGAGAGAAGAGACTTCACACGTTTTTTTTCAAACAGAACCTCATTTTAAATTATCTTAAAAGAAATATTAGTTTTGATTACAATCATTACGCCTCCCTAAATGAATCACATCTGACTGTTGTGTATCCCGGAAATATTTCTTAAATACTGTAATAATCACATTCTGAAGTTAATCTTGATCACAAAAACAACATTTCTCATTTTGCAGAAAACACCTACAATACGAGAATAATCTTACGGTATAGATGCTGATGAGAAGATTAATGCCTCTAGAAACCCAGTTGTCTTTAATTGATTAAGTGGATAAATACACAAATATTTCAATGTTTTAAATTCATCGATTTACAAACACCTATAAAAAAAATTATTTAAAATAGAATGTCACCTTATACATTCAAAATTTTAATGAGGTATCATAAACTTATAAAATCACCGAAATTCCTTTCACACGTCATAAAAATATTTTTTAAATCATTATAACAAATGAATTTCGGTAAAATAATTATAACTCGGCACGGGACACCCCAGTGAAGTGAACTATGTAAAAGTATAACTATGTAAGAGTATAAATAAATAAATAAAATGAAGTTATTCTTAAGAATTTAGTACATGCTCTATACATAATGATTCAACGTACATCAAAGTTTTACCAGGGCTGGCTGTTTTCTGCAGAATGCTCATCTTAGACTGTGTGGTCAGCCAAACATAAAAAAATATTAAACGGGTCAAATACACAATGAGTTTTTTTATGGTATAAAAACAAATGTATGCAGTGCAGTGTTAATCATTTGTCGAAGTCAAAAAACAATGCAACTGTTGTGTAATTTGATAATTCACTCTTAATATTGCATATTTTTGCAATGCTGCTGAGACAAAGAACGAGCGTAATCAATGCCAATAGTTGTAAAAAAAATCGTTTTATATATATATTTTTTTTTAATTTTGATATTTTGTTTATTGAATAAATGTTTTAATACTTCAGTAAAAAAGGTTAAAAGGAATTATTTTATAAGTATTTATTTCTAAATTTAATAGAAATGAGAGAGAAAAAAACACTTTTGAGAAGGGAATATAGAAATCTAGACATTTACAGGGCCTTTAACCTGTTATTGGCTGGTTTGAGTGGCCACTCTACCCACTGTGTAACACTTATTATTCTTCTTTTGTAAAGACATTCAAATTTCTGCAAGTCTTCCGCTTTTGTGAAGAAGGAAAGAAAAGAGCTGAACCATTATTTTTAGTTCACTCGGTACGTAGAGTGGCTACTTAAACCAGCCAATGACAGGTCATCGGCCCTGTAAATGCCAAGACTTCCATACTTCCCTCTCAAATGTGTTTTCTTTCACTGTTGCAACAAATTTATATCCAAATAACTCCCTAGGGCGGAAATTCAGCCCGTCTGCAAGCATTTAGACATACTCAAAACGTTGTAGAAGTATTTTTATTCGTTTTCCAAATGTTTTTTGTATCACATACAAAAACAATCGTTACTTTTTTTTTAAAGACATAATTAGTATTTCATTGAAGAAAAATATACGCGTATATTGTTTTATTTGCATAAAATTGGATAATGTATAGAGATATGTCAAAATGAGAGTAATTCAATTTGTAAAATATCTTTCAGATCAATTATTCACATTTTAATCACAAATAAACCAAATGAATAAATAATTGTCAAACGTTTTGATACGATTTGTCAAACCTCAAACCTTTGCAAATAAATATTTTCTCTATTTATCTTAGCGGCATTTTAACCAAGACAAGGTGGTACGAATCACAACAAAAACAAAAAATGATTTTCGAATCTATAAAGCGCCTTATGCTTAATAATTACTTTTGTAAGCAAATAAAAGTCAGACTTTAAAGTAACGTTTCAAACAAGGTTTATTGCCACTTTTGCAAAACCGTTAAGGATCCCTAAATCCCAAAGACTTTTGACCTGACATTAGGGTCCCAAATAAACAATATTCTAATGAACCAATCGGAAACTGGAAAACGATTTATAAAACTTTATAAAAACACAAAAAAAAGGCTGGGAAGCATTATCGACAAAATCAAGAAAGGAGTTCTTCGTTGGTTAAAACATGTAAAGCAAAAGGATGGCAAAAGAATGGCTTTTTATCTATAGTGAAGATGCAAATGTTGGACGCAGAAATAAAAGTATATATAAATAGTAGTGTGTAGTATAGTATAGATAGTAGAAGAAGCAAGATCTTTTCTCTAAAAACAGAGTGATATCGTTTCTGCCTACTGCTACTGAAAACTGCGTAATGGTTTATTTGTTTGTGTGTTTATAACAAATTATTGTACTGTTGCTCGATACGCGGAAAAATAGCAACCTTATTTTTTTAGTTTTAACTTTATCAAATCATTACGAAAATTGTTTTTAGATTTTATTCTGAAATTTTGGATAATGGTTGTTATTGAAGGAAAAAAATACCATTTCTTCAAAATTAAAAAAATAATAGCCCTGGGAGCCTCTTTTTTTTTTTTTTTTTAATAAATAATTATTTTTTTTGTTTCTTTGATTTATCCAAATATTTCATTTAGGGGAGGCCATTTTTAACGAGTTGAATGAACTCACTATTAGAAAATGGGTATCAAATTGGGGTAGAGTGTGATTCGAACCAAGGACCTTTGATCCGTGAGTCCGAGACACTAGCCACGGGACCACGACTCGATTCAAAATGTTTTTTATACTAAAATAAAATAAAAATTCTAAATGTTTTTACATAAACGGTTAGTTAGTTTTATGAAACTTATAAAATACAAGAATTTATTAATGAAAACAATAAAATGGTTGAAAGTTTTATGGTTAACTAACCTAAAACGTAAGTGCATGATTTAGAACAACAGATATTATCATCTTAATTCAAAAATTAAAAACAACTGCATTACAACATCATTGTACTGACAGTGAAATATTTTTCTTGAACGAAATGAACAACGGAAATAAAAAGTGCAGTCAGAAAAACAACATATTTAGGAAAAAAGTCAAAAGTTAAATTCATATTTTTCTTATTAGCCCTGATTGAAGACACCGGATATTTTTGTAATTTATATGTTGTGCTGAAAACATTTACAAATTAAATATAAAATAAACGTTTTTTTGTAAAGCGTCACTTCCAATTATGTATACAATATTTGTTTTTTCTTTTACGCTATGGGAAATTTAAATGTTAATATATGTATCAAATTTACAAAAAAAATGTATTTAGTTGTAATTAATACTTTTTTTTCTGAGCAAACAAAAAAAATCAATAAATTACAACAGGGACGGAGAACACCTTAAAAAAGGGAATGTGGAAGTCGGCATTCTCGAGGGGGTGAAATCCAGTTTTTTATCTACAAACATTTGGACAAACTCAAATATTGTAATATGACCAACTGGTCCAAAAAGTTTAAAATTGGAAAATCGTTTTCAGGCGTTGCTTTGTATGTGAAATCATTCAATCAGATGAATATCTTCACAACAATAAAGGTTTCAGCTCTTTAACTTCACTAAAATCAACAAATGGAAGTGTTGGGGAGTGGACGAGGTGTAAATAATACCTCGTCCTAGGAGAAGGGAAATTTAGAGTGGACTGTATTTTTTTTAAATTTAATCAACCAAGCCAATCAACAGGCTTTAGTTAGCCCAAATAGATTGGCATTAATGAGTAATACTTAATCTTAACAGTCTTAAAATCTACTTAAATTTACAAAATGTATAATTAACAAGAGGTATAAATATGTCATAATCTAGGCGGACATGGCAAGTGTGACATCGCGAGTCAGGAGTGACAACATCGCTTGCTTCTTGAATGCCTGCCCTTGCTGTAGAAACACATCGGGAGTGCCGTTTAGTGAGATTTCGTTCACTGTTCTGAGAATCCTTGGCAGAGAGGAAAAAGTCCGATGTTAGTTTTATAATTTCCCACAGCAAAGACAGGATTGGTACGCAAGTTACGGCAAGGTACATTAAGGTTTATCTGAGCAAGTATTGTTAAGGAAGGAAGGTTGCGCAACTCCACTAACCTGCTGATGATGAGGCGTGACGAGTGCTGAAACCCTGGTAAAGTTGGCGGTCAGAAGACGCAAGCACAGCTTGTATGGATGGATCTGGCGGTCTACAATGACGCAGGCACAGCTTGCTTGAGGAATGATTAGTTGAAGACTTCACTCGTTAATGTTAGATTTTGTATTGATTTTTAATGTTATTACCGGCACTCACACGTAGTATTATTGTTACATGGAGTGCGCTAGAAAATGAGAAGGACGGGTAAGTCGATATAAATTTGGTTCAAACAAGAAGAATTTAAGAAATACAGATGTTCAAACATAGGCAAACAATGAATATTACAGTGTGTAAAGTGGCTACTGAAACCAGCCAATGACAGATCATAAGCCCTGCGGATGCCTAGACTTCCACCATTCCATTATTTAATGTGTTCTCCATCCCTATTGTATTTTGTTAATCTATCTGACTTCCGAGGGGGTGAAATCCAGTCTTTTGTTAACAAACATTTGGACAAACTCAAATATTGTGGTAAAAAAGAAATCATTATAAAATAAATGCCAATGCTTTTTGGAATTCCATGTAGAACTTTTATCATGAATTGGTTAATGCATGTTTTTAAATCGACTTTTCAAATATTGAATAACAGTTGCTTGTTCCTTAATTTTTTTTATTGAATTTTTCACTCTTTTTTTCAATACTTTCTTCTAGTGCACACTTTTTTTATTATTGTAATTTGCGCTTTACATAATTTTTCTCTTGGTTTTTGATTTTTTTGCTTATTTGGAATCACATGGGAATAACTTACTACGTAAAAATTAATCGTTTGTCCACAAAAAAAAGAAGATTGTGGGGCAATGATTTTTCCCAAATAAAACAATTCTTAACTTCGATTTGCTTGTCTAGTCTTCATTTACAAAGTGGACAGTTGAATAATTTGATTAAAGATTATACAAGACAGTTTTCATTTAATAAGGGATTTAATAAGTCAGGTCTACATTTATAAGAGCTGGTTTTTCGTAATCCTTTTGATTCGAGTTTGCTTTAAAAATGGGACATTGCGTGTCAGTCACGTGATGGGACATCTCCGGTACGATAAAGAGCGGACAGGAGGTGGTAAAACGGCCCCTCCGGGTGGGTTGACACCCGGGGTGAGTCGACCCCTGGGGGTGTTCGACCCCTGCGGGTGATATGGTCCCCGCTTTTCTATCAACAATGTGTCTCTGGTCAGCTTTACTGCAATCATGGTAATGTAGGGTTGTCAGAAATACATAATGTTTGAAAATTGTTTTATCTTTCACTAAAAAAAACCTAATAAAAAGTTTATCCTAAAGCTTCTCCTTATTACGAATTATTTCTTAATGCTAAGCGTTGTGGTCTAAATTATACATATGATCCCCCTCCATTCCTCTCGGTTCTAATTAAAGTTTTGATTGAGGGCAGCGTTTATTGAGGACCTCGACTCTTATCATGGCAACCAATAAAACAATGCTGTATTTCTATTTGAATCTCTCTTTTTCTTAAAGTGCAGGTGCAATTTTTTTGTCGTTTTAAATAGATATTGATGTATACATTTTTTAAATGAAAATGCAATAATATTCTTGGAATGTGTTTTCCAAAAAATTCAATTTAATTTTTTTAAATTTCTTTTATTCAGGAAACATACAGTACGGTTACATAGTTTTATATTTTACACTATTAGACTTAACTCTAATGGACCAGTTTTTTTCAATTTCTATACTTCTTCATGGACCAGGTAATTTATCAACAATATTTTGATTATGTCCAAATTGAAAAAATAATATTTTCAGGCGTTGCCTAGTATGTAGGTGAAATAATTCAATTAGATGAATCTCACCCGCATAACTAAAAGTTTCAGCTCTTTAACTTCATAAACATCAACAGATGGAAGAATTGAAGGAATATTGATGTTTCAAATATAGGCAGAATGGTGAATGTTACTCAGTGTGTAAAGTGGCCACTTAAACCAGCCATTGACAGGTCATAAGCCCTGTAGATGCCTAGACTTCTATATTACCTTCTCTTAAATAATCTTCATCTCTGTTGTAATATGTTAATATAAACAGCTCCCCAGGGAGTTGAATCCAGTCCTTGTCTACAAAAATTTGGACAAACTCAAAATATTGTTGAAGTCCATTTTACATGAGACTGTCCATTTAACGTCCTCTTAAACTTATACTGTCCCTGTTACTATCAAATTTTAGAAAAACTGTTTTTTTTAAATACTTCAAAAATCTGTTGTTTTTCTTCGACAGTTCCTATAAAATTGAGGCATTTGTGCAATTTGCGGACCACTTCAGCACAACATTTTAAAACACGTTAAGCGTAAAGCAAATGCATTTTTTCTCTCATTCTTTAGTAAAATCATTTGTTTCACAATCATATACTCGTACGTGTAATAAGAACGGATGTAGAAAATATGAATTTTAGTTCAATTCTTTAATTATGGTTTCCTGTAAAATTACTACACACAAAAGAATTAAACGTACTGTATTAGCATATGGTTGTGAAACGCTAACACTGACAGTAAAGATGGTTGAAATGCTAGACACTTTAAAAGCATCGCATAAATCATATTGAATCAGTCTAACATCGCTTGCTTCGAAAAGTAGCGTGGATGCTTGGACTAGAGAGAGGTAATTATTCTCATGCTGATATAGAGTCAACGTTAAATATTTCTATTCTACAAAAACGTAGAACTAATGTTGATTCCATATATATGTTCAGGCTACTAAATGGTATCATTGATGTTCCATCATTCCTGGGACAAGTAAAATTAAATATTCCGACTCGTAGATTGAGAAACAATAAAGAACTGTTCATCGATCAGCACAGAACAAACTATGGCCTTAATTCTCCAATGATTCGTCTTTGTCGTATTTTCAACTCACTTTTTAACTAAAACATGATCTGGGCTTTTTTGGTTTAAGTTTACAGCGATTTAAACAAGCACTAAATAAATAGTACAGATCTTGTCTTGATGTCTTTAATGTTTGTCAATGCTTCTTTTCTTTATTTTAATGCTTTTAAATATTATTTTATTGTAATATTTAAACCCTTAAAATTATTAAAATAGACAATGACCGTAGATAAATAAATAAAAGTACTTAGAAAAATCTGCGGACCAGTGAGAGAGATTAATTAATGCTGCATTCGGTATAACGAAGAAGTGTACAATATGTGGCTCCGAGCATTTCCGCACTTGTAAAGTTGCTTATATTAAGATGGGCCGGACATGTATAAGTACAGTGAATACCTGATTCAGGTGTCCATAAAAGATTAATAAGCGGACACCCGGGTGGAAAGAGATTAGTGGGAAGAGCCAGGCTGAGATGGGAGGGTGAAGTGAGAAAGGATGCCGCGCAGTTTCTCCAGGTGGCAAATTGGAAGACGGCGGCTGAGGACAGACAGAGTTGGAGGCGAAAGTTGCAGGAGGCTGAAGCTCGATATGGGCTGTAGTGCCATTGAAGAGAGAGAGATAGATATGATTTTCTGAGTTCCTATCCAACTTTTCTAATGTTAACGTTCTTCTATTCGGAAATACTAATTTCATCACTACCTCTCTCCACCTAATAAACATGCATATAAACTTTGATGTTTATTATTCTAACAAACGAATTTAAGTTTGAAACATGTTTTAGGTAGTGTTATATCAAATACCAACATACAAACTTACATATTATATGTATATGTTTGAATGTGTGGTAAAACGATGTATGATAGGTCCACAAATGTCGAGATCCGTGAACTGTGTAAGGCTGAGATCTGCATTATCGACAGAATCAAGAAAAGGGTGCTGCGTTGGTTTGGACACGTAGAGCGAATGGACAACAAAAGAACGGCCAAAAGGATCCACGATGCTAATATTGACGGATGCAGAGAACAATGAGGGCCGAGAAATACGTGGCACGATCAAGTCCATCAAATACTTGACGATGGACATTTCGAAAATAGGAATCATCGGCGTGTGTGCATGAGAAGATGTATGAATGTAGAGGAAGCGAGGTCTGTATGCAAAGATAGAGTGATATGGCGTTCTATACTCTCCGCCTACCCTTACGGGGAAACGGCGTGATGGTATAAGTTTGTTTGTTTCGTATGTACGTATAAAGGCATAACTAACAACATGTGTAAACAATTCAAAAACAAAAATAATACATTGGCTTGAAAAAAGATGCAGGAAATTAATTTATGTCAAATTTATAAAATAAATAACTTTTTAATAAGAATTTTTCATTTATTTTTAGGTCTAAGCGTGTAGCTGTAAACTTATATTTTATATATTTGACGGACTTATACAGTCCATTCTAACGATGGTTAATACAATTTCTTACAGTATAATAAATACAGGCACTAATAAAAAAAAATACAACTAAATAAAATTGAAGCTAGGACAATAAAAAAGAATTACTACCTCAAGACAAGATCCGGTCTATCTTAGTAATTTTTACATCTATAAAGACTTACACCAAAAAAGTCCAGATCTTGTCTCAAGTTTACAATACGACACAATCGGGACATTGGTACATGCAAGCATAATTTGTGCTGTGTTGATCGAGGAACAGCACATTATTATTTCGCAACCGGCGGATTGGCACATTGAATGCCACTTGTTCAAGTAACGATGGTTCATCGATTAAGCCATTCAGTAATTTAAACATAAATATGGAGTCAATGTTATTTCTCCGTTTTTGTTGACTTGAGATTTTTAACATTGACTCCATATCTCCGTAAGTGTAGTCTCCCCTCTCGAGGCCAATCCTCTATGCTACTTTTCTTAGCAAACGATGTTGCATATTGGTTTGATTTATCCGGTTTAACATAGAAGGGGGCCCAGATCACAGATGCATATTCTAAAAGAGGACAAACAAGTGAGCAATATAGTTTTTTAAACGTAAACATATTAGTAAAGTCACTAGATGTCCTGCCAACAAAACCCAAGAGTTTTAGTGACTTGTTAATCATAGTATCAATATGTTCATTAAAGGTAAATTTACTGCCAAATTTACACAACTTAACTGTTTGTGACTTTGTAAACAATTTTGTTGTCTTTTGTCGGCATCGTGGTGTAGTGGTCAGCATGTTTTCCTACCATACAAGAGGTCTTGGGTTCGATTTCCGACATGGTTGATGTAAAAAAAATATTTCAAAGGGTTTCTCAACACTAGAATACTTTATAGTCAATGAACTGGCACCTGAAGCATAAAACTGTTTTTTTTTTCTTCATGTAATTCATGTAACAAAAATTATCAAGGTACGCTGCGATTAGTGTATCAATACAGTGTCCTATTCATCATTAAGAGTGGAAAGGGAATGAATAAATAAAACGATTTGTAAAGAAAAGAGATTCATATTTTTTCTGGGTATTATGAAACAGTTTTATTTTTTTTTTTATTTTATTAACAAATACGGCAAAAATGCATATTACCAAAATTGTAATATAAACAAATTTGGTTCAATTATTGCAAACAATACTTTTTACCTAAGATTTATAAACAATAATTAAACCTAAAAATTATAATAATATATTCAGTAGAAATTTAAAACATTTTTTTAAAATTAAAATATTAAATTAATTTAAAAAATATTGTAAAGGATTAATATCGCTAGAAAATCAAAAAGCACTATTTCATAAATATAATAATTATACTTTGTTTTATATATATTCAATTAAATATTTAAAACATTATATTACATGTAAACTGATTTCCTTTTTAACTTGAGTTACAGCGTTTTCTGAGTGATTGATAGAAATAAAATTTTGATTAAGAAAATAAAATTAATCTTGCTTTTACAATTATTTTTTTTTTAACCACACTTGTTAATAATTATTCCACAAAATGACCTGTATTCAACACCTGAAATTCCTTAACCTTTAGTATGGAAATCCATTTCAAATTTTTTTTTAAATATGTCGAAAAATAAAAACTAACTAAAAATTTAAATTGCTAATCATTTTATAAGTATATTTGTTCCCATTAAAAATTATTTTTTGGCAAAAAAAAAACAGCGCAAAAATAAAAGAAATTATGTTCTCCTCACGTTTCATTTATTTAAAAATAAAATGTATTTTTTAAGAAATCTAAATAATTGCGATATATTTTTTGCAATAAAAAAATCACAATGGAGGCATCGTTTTTTTCTCTAAAGGTATATCTAATAAGCCTTTATAATTTCAAAAATGCAGACGCGTTTTTTAGTTCAAAAATGTCCTCTATCGCGCTGAGCCCTGTCTAGAATCTAGATACTCTCTCTAGTAGCCTTTTATTGCTTGAAGGATAATAAAATTTGAATTGGATCCTTCATGTCCACCGACTGATCCTGCTATTGTTAAGATTTCTGTTTTCGGATTCGCAAATTGAAATTTCGAATCAAAGAACTGTCCGCCATCGAAATTGTATTCAATTTTGAAAATAAACAAGATGGTGGATTTTATTTTATGCAATAACGAATTCAAAATGAATTGCAAACATTATCACTTAGATGTATCCATCGGTAAATTACTAAATTTCCATTTTCATAAAAAATAAATAAAAAATCAGTTGAATTACTAAAGCTTATCACAAGAAAAATCTGCAATACGTCAAATGGCTAGAATACGCTTAAAAGAGTGTTTATTGTTTCGTTTTTCCTCAAATTTTTTTTTCATTTTTACCGGGTTGACAATATTTTGATTACCATGTCCAAATCGTCGCAATTAAGAAACTAACATTTCATTGAATAAATTGGTCGCGGCAAAACCTCACATGACACCAAGAACGACCTATAAAATGTTCATATCAAAATATGTAAATCATCAAAATAATCCTCATCGCGAATCGTTTAATACCATAATCTATATAATTAAAAATAACTATAATTAACTCATCACAAAAAATGATTCTTTTCCAACGGGTCATATACTAACAGATTTCTGGCTAACAATATGTTTGAACTACCTACTTTCTTTCTTTTAAATAGAATGGTCAGTCTTACTACATCGTAAATAATTCCAGAAAGTATTTTATCAGTATCTACATAATCTACATAAAAATGTATAATTAGTCATTATTATTAAATAGGTTTGTATCTTTATATGTAAAAAAGTATAATAATATTAAAGATAATCTTATCATTTTTAGCAAAATCATCTGAAAATCAAATGACTCATATCATTTGATGTCCTACGTATAAAACCACATAAAAGTCAGATATTCTTTATTACAAATGAATTTGCTCTAATATATATGTTTGAATAATTTATATAGCGCCATTTTTGTGGAAATCACCTCTAAATAATAATGTTTCATGTATTTAAATCGAAAATAGCGTGTTTTTTGCTTATTTTATCAAATAATTCAACAAAGATGCACGATAAAAATAAAGAAAGCGTTAAAGATTTTCGTCTTAATGATTTCACATGCATATAATGTCTTTAAAAAAAATAAAAAAAAGATAGACTAAAATTGCATTTGCCATTTTAAAATTAAGGAGATATGCTGTATCAGAAAAAAATTATGAACAGGTATTCAAACAAAGTTTTTCTGTCACTCTCTCGCATGTGCCTCCCCGGTATTGTGCAAAAAAGACGACTGCACTTCAGACTAATTATGCCTTACTTAAACCAGTAGTGTCGGCCACGTGGTGTAATGGTCAGCGCGTTTGCCTACCATTACACAGAAAAGAGTTATTTCATTCCTTCTGATATAACATTATCCTCAATTGTTAAAAATGTTATTTTTTTTAATAAGATCTTCAAAAAATCACGGTTCATATTTACCAGTATTTAAATAATATATGTTTATATCGGCCTCATGGTGTAATGGTCAGCGCGTTTGCGTACCAAGCAAGAGGTCTCGGGTTTGGTTCCGGGCATGGTTTATATGAAATATTTATTTAAAAGGGTGTTTTCACTCTAGAATATTTTATAGTCCCTGGACTGGCACCTGAAGCGTAAGACTGTTCCTTTTACCTTCATTCAACAAAAATAATCAAGATTCGCTGCGATTGGTGTATCAATGAAGTGCCCTATGCACCATTAGGTGTGGAAAATAAATGATGATGAAGATGATGAAAATCGACAAAATCGAAGTTTCTTCCCGTTTTCTACACCCCAAAATGTAACCAATTTTTTTTTGAAGAATCAAAATGAAATTTTCGGTGTCGGTAAGTTTTCCGTTTTTTATCAATATTTATCATTTTTGTAAACATCGGAACACGGTAGATAAAACTTGGCACTTTTTTGGATTTTTGGATAGTCTTAACTTCCAAAAGAAACAATTAATCAAAAAAGCAAAACGCCAAAGACACGCCAGTAATAAATATCTATGGTGATAAAAAAAATCACTGCTTTAAAGCAGTGATTTTTTTTATCACCATAGATGGCATTAATGCCATAATCCAGAAAGAAAATACGGGTATTCGTTTGTATGAAAATATATTTGAACGCGTTTCCTCTAGAGCGTCTTGAGCAAATATTTCTTGAGAAAAACAGGCTATGCACATGTACAGAATATTGTTTTTTAAAATTTATTCCAAATTCAATTGATTATTTTGATTATAATACGAGTATGTACTATTTTACAAGTAATTTACATTATGTAGGTAGGACAGGTCATTACAGACATGTCACATTACGTAATTGTATGTCTAGTTTAACATGAATTCGTATGTAGGTATCATATTTTCATTAACATATTTTTTTACAGTCATTTGGTAATTAATTAAGATCACCCTTTTTTTAATTTACACTTCTGAAAATAGAAATATGAAAGTAAAAAAAAGGTGATTTTTCAAAACCAAAGATTTTTAAGGTTGAGATTTATTGCAACAGAGAGGGAAAACGTTTTTTAGAAGAGATGATCTCTAGCTTTAGGAAAATCAACAGTCAACATACTTGTAAAAACGTTTTAAACACCGGCGGTCTTCCATTCGGTTTCGCTCATACAAACAAACAATATTTGTTTTGTCAATAGACGAAATATTTTTCATTTTTTTATTTCATGTCTCGCAATTTAATGTCATTTAACTATCCTACTTTCATTGCGCCTTTCACTGAGAGTTCGGCAAATTATATGGGGGGCCTTTCTCGGCTATTGTTTTTCTTTCTCATGATCATATTGCAAACACGCATGGAGAAATAGCACATACTACGAATACTGATTATAATTATAAAAGAGATTATTTAAAAATATGTCCCTGAAAAAACGCGACATGTTTGGCCTTTACCCAAATTAAAAAGTTGAGAAATTCTCGGTCCGATGCGCGACTTTACCACTCAAGGGATGATGTTTTGTATGTCGGAGGCAAAATGCACAAAAATAAAGAAAATTGAAAAAAAAGAGCTGGAAATAACTACTGTATTTTTTTTACACGAGATATAATACACACGTATAGAATAAGGAAATATCACATACGAATACCGATAAAAAAATATATAATGGATTTAGAATAATTAAATTTGTTTTCAAAATCAATTTGGGTATTATAGAGGAATGTTTTCTTATTATTAATAAAATAAGTCCCTACAAAAACGCGACATGTTTGGCCTTGATGATTGTGACGTCCTGATTCGTGACGATGTTCTGTTTAAATTTAAACGGTCACAAACAAAGTTCAAAATTTACACGAACCATGACGTATTAGGGGCGTGGCCAATGCAATGAACCTTTTATGTGGGAATCAAAAATTATGAACTTAAAATAAAATACACTACTAATAAGTAGTAAACAAAAACTTTCCCGGCAAATTTTATAGACCTTTATTAATTTACAATTGTAAAAAAATGTAATATTTTCCTTTTGTAGCTAGAACTGTGTTTACTTATATCAAATTTAGTTACGAAAGTCTATGTCCATTACAAATAAGTATTTTTGTAAATTTAAAAACATCAATTTAGATTTTCATAATCTTTTTTTTTTTAATAACTCCGTCGCTCTTCATACAAGTCACAAATATATCATTTCCATAATTATGAATGTAGGACCGCTTATTTAAAGTTTATTAAATACATCAATTTTTGAAAAGCCAACAGATGAAAGAGTTGAGAAAATGTGAATGTTTAAACATAGGCAGAAATAATATGAATGCTGCACAGTGTGCAAAATAACCATTTAAACCAGCCAATGACAGGTCACACGTAAAACTGAGAGACTAACTAAACTGAGAAACTAGTGAGAATTTTGACAGTAAAATTTGAAATAAAACTTCTTAAAGTATTTTTTTTATTTCGTGTAATGGTCAGTTCATTTGCCTACGTTTTATTTATAGCGTAAGAGTAGTATAATCAATTGGGAAAACATATTTTTGGTACGCTATGCACCACAAGGTGGTAAACGTTACGTAGCGTAGTATGAAGAAGCCATTTAAACCAACCAATGCCCAGTGGTAAGCCCGGTAAATGTAAAGAAATTCATATTTCCTTCTTTAAAATGTTCTTAATTTCTATTGTTAATTTTATAGTTCAAGTAACTGACGATAAAGAAGTTCTGTAAATACTATATTTTGTCGGCCTTGTAGTGTAATGGTTAGGATGTTTGCTTACCATGCAAGAGGTCTTGAGTTGGATTCTCGAAATGGTCGACATGAAATCTTTTTTTAAAAGGGTGTTTTTACACTAAAAACATTCATAGTCCCTGGACTGGTACCTGAACCGTAAGACTGATTATTGCACCTTCATGTAATTTTGATAATTCTGATAAATTATTTTTTTTGCACCACAACAGGCTAGGAGGCCCAATTACAGTGGTGAATTGCATCACAGAACACCCAGGCTTGAGAAAAATCATATTTAAAATTTTTGTGTTCTCACCGGGAATTGAATCCGGAACCTTCCGTGCATGAGTCAAGCGTCTTGACCACTACACCGCGGAGGTCACTGTGTAACAAAAATGATTGAGATACGCTGCGATTGGTGTACCAATACAGTGTCCGATGCACCATTAGGTGCGGAAAGCGAATAATTATGAATAATTAAAAAGGTAGTTAGACCAAGAAACATCAGTAGAGAAACTCGATGTATTAAAGTGTTTTAAGTATTTTTTCAATAATATATTTGTACTAAGTTAAACAAAACATTAAAAACGCCAATCGTGAAAAAATGGGCAATTGAATCGTTTTTCGATCAGCGAAAAATAAATCGAGTTGATTTTGAATTTAAATTGTTTAACGAAGTATGAAACATTTGATTATTAAATATTTCATCTTAACCGAGTTTTAATAATTCTGTTCGTGGGCAAATAAGGAATTTCTTCTTCGGAATCTTAAATTACTTAAAGGAAAATTCAATAACTCCCCCGCGCCTTCATTTTGCAAATATCTTCCTCGTGCTACCGGATGAAAAGACCTTTCGGGAGGTGAGAAATAATACATTTTCAACAAATTCATTACTTATTTGCATACGAATTTAGATTTTTCTTATTTGATTTTTAAAATATGGATTTATGCAAATATTTCAATGTTAATGCTATTATACCTCTCATTAATAACGGTCAGAACGAGCTGCCACCATGGTTCATGTATGCGAATGATGTTGTCCTAATAAATCAAGACCCTTTTAAAGGACATAATATATGGACAACACACCTCTTCCAAAAGTCAAACAGTTTAAATTCTTCGGATCCATTGTAACGCCAGATGCATCCGTAGCACTGGCAGCTCCTGACCAAAAACATTGGCAGTGCATTTCTTTAAATTTTGTCAACTTGTAACTTGTATATTAAGTTCAATAATATTATAACAATATGACAGGTCTGACGTGATAAACGGGCAACAGTATTACAAATGACAGCCCGCGCATCGGAACTAAGAACGATAAATTCGCCTAACATTATACGCACGTTATAGGATACTAAAATCAACTAAATTCGTACTAAGATCATGTCATTACGCATGTTCAAAGTGACATTGCAAACGCGTTTTAAACTTCAAATATGCGCATCCGTTGGCAATGCCCGAAGTATGTATGTTATCTTCTCCCTCTAATGCAATTCACCGGTATGAAGCGTTGACTATCTCCTTCAAATGACGATCTTAGGAGAAATTACATATTTCATACTAATTCGAGGTAAAGAATTGTGCAAAGCCAAACATGCACAGGGACGATTGCGCATGCGTAGACAAGATGTGAAAATCGTCCGCTAGAGTCGATTTCGCTAGATCTTTTGGCGCTAGTATTGAATATTATGATGTTTACGAGTATAATATTGTAACGAATCCCTGTTTTTTTGTAGCTACCTATAACATATTTTTTCTATCAATAAAATAACTCATTTTTTTGCACATATTTTAACTTGCACTTATGCACATACTAAGGAACTGCCTCTGGACTCCGTAAATGCAAATTTAATACACAAAGTTTATAAACATAGTATACTATGAAAGCACTCATTACTTTTCCGAAACTATATATGAAGACATGTGTCTATTTTCAGTTTTTAATATTTTATATCATAATTTTAATTGTAATATTTCTTTTCAATCTGATCGCCCCACTTGCCAGGGCAGACAAACGCTCGAATAGGTTTGATTCGCGGATATGAATTATCTTTATTTACTTTGCCACCGAACCCTATTACAATGAATTCAATTATCTACCTTGTACTGGAGTTCTGGCACCTTATTGTTTGGAACTTCTCTCGCAACAGGCAGGATCAAATCTTCTGGTTAGAGAAGAAGGGCCCTTGGCCTAGTTTCTTGATTATTATATGCGGTTACACGACACAGTGAATCAAATAAATTATTAATCACAAAAATAACTTATTCGCGATCGCGGTGAGAATATCAAAAGCACATGCGTACACGATGACAGTTCAGTTTTTATTATTGGGGGCAGAGACAATATTGAATACCGGCGGTATGAATTGCAACATCTTAACCAGGGTCTAGTTGCAAAAATAATAAAATAGACATTTTAATAACTTTCATTAAAATAAAACCCCTCACTGCAGTAATGTCAATTTGTAATGGATCAAATACACTTTTACAATGTTAATTTTAATTTTGTCTACAATTTAAAATGAAGAAAATTTTTGATCTAAGGTCTAGTCTACTTTTTAATTTAAGTGTAGAACCTACTTTCATTATTCATAAGAATCAAAAGTAAGTACTCTCTCTATAAAATTGCAATCAAAAATAGATAATGGAAGTAGGTGTTTTATTTTCAAGTTTTTTATAGGATTTTTAATTATTAACATGTATTTAGGCCATGTTTCAAAATACAGTAAAATGTTTTCCTCAGCACTGAATACTCCAGAGAGGCACCATTATTTTTAATGTACCTTTATAGATTGAGAAAGCTAAGCCATATATTCTGCTCTCTCAGAAACATTCTGGACATTGACACTCTCAAAAGTGTGTATTTTGTTAAGTTTCAATCCACTGCAACCTATGGAACAGCTGGCTGGGGGGGTTGTTTGGCATCCATTTTAAAACCTCTCATATTTTTACAGAAAGAATTATTGAGAATAATATTCCAGCACCCTCCAACATACCCGTCGGAACAGTTGTTCCAATACATGAAGATGCTGGATATGAGACAACTGTACCTAAAAGAAGCACTTACACAATTCTGGTCGACCAATAAGGAGAGGTCTCAGAAAAATGTCCGTACGAGGTTTTCCCATAGAATGAATTATGTTGTACCCAAAACCCGTACGACTTTTGCTCAGAGACATCTCTCATTTTGGAAGAGCGTATTAAGCTCTCAAGGACAAAAACTATTTTTTTTTAAGTAGTTTAAGTACTGGATTTTCTTTAGTGGGAGGGATTTGAGTAAGAAACTCCTTGATGATTTTTCGGATGTTTGAGTTTACTGTTCACTTTATTGATGTGCCACATGTATATGTACTATTTTTCAAATTATTTTTTATGTTTCTGATTCTATATTTGTGGTGATATACTCATGTGTCTGTGTCAACTAATTGCTAGTCCCATCTCAACACAAGACTTTTAGTCCCATGGAGTTGAACTTATGTCTCAAATAACGTACAATAAACTTATGTATCTAAATAAATAAATAGATTAAATAAATTAATAAAATTAAAGGCACTACGTGGATTCTATTAAACGTTGCCTCTAACTTGACCCAGGACCAGAAGGATTGAAGGCGAATTATTCACGTAATGCCTCATAGTCTTGGGGATTACGACATTCAACATTGAGCTAAAAAAAATATTCCAGGAAACGATTTGTAGCACGACAAGGATCAAAACATTGATTTCCATTATTACGACTTTACACTAATAATTATTTTTTAATTTAATGTAGATTGTTTATCAAGTCGGTTCCGTTTGAATTTTTTGCTATGGCAGTTTCGCGAATTTGTGGTTATTATCCTTACATATTGAAATGGATTTGACGTCATTGTGAGTTAGCTGACGGTTGTGTACACTTTATGGTACTTGTTTGAAATGCCGAATAAAATAAAAAATTCCACCACTTTTGAGATAAGGTGTGTAATTCGTCTTTTTAACATAAAGAACATTAAACGATTAACATTTATTTCAACAGAGAGGGAAATCATTTTTGAGAAGGGAATGTGGAAGTCTAGGCATTTACAGGGCCTATGACCTGTCATTGGCTGGTTTAAGTGGCCACTTTACACACTGTGTAACATTCACCATTCTGCCCATGTTTGAACATCCACATTTCCTCAACTCTTCCATCTGTTGACTTTTGTGAAGTAAAAAAGCTGAAACCTTTATCACGTGGGTGAGATTCATCCAGCTGAACCAATTCACCTACTAGGCAACGCCTGAAAACAATTTTCCAATTTTTATACTTCTTCTTTTACCAGGTAGTAATTCAATAGTGTTTGAGTATGTCCAAATGCTTGCAGTCTGGCTGGATTTATGCCTTGACTTCCATATTCCCTTCTCAAAAATGTTTTCCCTCGTTGTTGAAATAAATTTTTTTATGAACAACTCCCTAGAGAGAAAATCCAGCCAGTCTGCAAGCATTTGGATTAACTCAAACATTGTTAACATTAAACGACTTAATATTTATTGACAGATGTGTGAGATGTACGGAGATTACGTGACAAGTTATTTAATGGTAAGGAGGTGGGTAAGATAGTTCAATAAAGGTCGTGATAATGTTCATGCCGACAAACGAAGTAAGGGTTCCCTTTTATAAAGTGAACGGCACCCTTTTATGAAGAAGAAATACAAAAGGTTGTGCTGCACTATGACCTTCAAAATGGTGCGAGTTGTGTAGAATTTTTTTTTGATTTCTGAATAATTTTTTTTGGGATTCTGTTTTCTTCAATCTGTCAAAAGGAACATGCTTTTTGGATATATCTCGTTTTTATCAGGGTTAGTAATAAAAATTGATTGCGTAAACACGCTAAAATTTGATTAAAATATACATAATCTATTAGAAAACAAACATTTATCCATTGGCTGTGGCTGTTTGGTGTGTTTTAATGAAATGTTAATTAATCTTTGATCGTTTAATCAGGCCTCATGCATAAATCATGCAATCACTCGGACATAGCACTATTCGTTCTAATATAAAATTGTACGAACGATCTTTATGCATGCAAAATATTGACTAATTTTGAACAAATGTTTACCAAAAAGGCAGGTGATGAATATAAAATGACGAAATTTCAGCATTACAATTTATTTCACAAATTTTCCTACATTTTGATTTTTGTTTACTATTGTTAAATCAATCAAAATATTAATAACGAAATTATAAAGAATTTATAATTATTATTCGAATTATTTTAAACGGAAAATTTTGTACTAAGCTCATTTTCATT
This sequence comes from Micrasema longulum, assembly GCF_059751315.1. Lineage (NCBI taxonomy): Eukaryota > Metazoa > Arthropoda > Insecta > Trichoptera > Brachycentridae > Micrasema > Micrasema longulum. The sequence goes on along the minus strand of NW_028277428.1, from coordinate 10,487 downwards.
CACCTTTCATTTCAATTTATTTTATATTCTTTTTTTTTGGTTTTGTTGTACATCAACTGAGAATTGTATTTTTTTTATTTATTTGTATTGATTATATTATTAATATTATAAATAAATAAATTGAGTTATCAGTTTGTGTTATTGAATATATCGATTGTTGCGCGGTATGATCGATAATTCTGAGATTATGATAAGCATTGGTTTGTATGTTCCTGATAATTACCTAAGACAGCTTGCTTCATATTCCGATAAACAGGACCAACCTTATATTATTAATATTATAAATAAATAAATTGAGTTATCAGTTTGTGTTATTGAATATATCGATTGTTGCGCGGTATGATCGATAATTCTGAGATTATGATAAGCATTGGTTTGTATGTTCCTGATAATTACCTAAGACAGCTTGCTTCATATTCCGATAAACAGGACCAACCTGCTGATGATTATGCCTGTTGGAAGGGCTACCACTATGCTGAACAACATCGCTCTGGATGTTGATCTGTTCCATGTATCTGAAGGGGTTTTCCGAAGTTTTTTTAAAAATAAATAAATTACTGCCAATAACCGGCTGAATCACTTTTCTCACAAACACCGACCACAGAACAACGTCCCTGTTTTTCTTATTATCATGATATTTTGAGTTTGTCCGAAAGTTTGTAGACAAAAGACTGGAAAAACTCGAAATATTTTAATAAAATCAACTCGTCCAAGAAAAAATTTGAAAAATTGAAAATGGTTTTCAGGCGTTGCCTAGTATGTGAAATAATTTGATCAAATTAATCGCTTTACAATAATAAAGGTTTCAGCTCTCTAACTTCACTTAAATCAACAGATGGAAGAATTGAAGAAATATGAATTTTTAAACATGGTGAATATTACACAGTGTGTAAAGTGGCAACTTATACCAGCCAATTACAGGTCATAAGCCCTAATGCCTAGACTTCCATATTCCCTTCTCTTATATGTTCTCCATCTCTGTTGTAATTTGTTTCTTATTATCAGTTTTATCTTAATGCTGTATCTTCTACATATTTATTGATGTATTGGCATCACATTCACTCTTTGCGTAGAAAGTAAAATATTTTTTTTGTTTTAAAATCCAGCATAGTCATACAAATTTTACTTACCAAATCCAGTGTTAAAATGTCTCTTTTGTCGTTTTTTGGATCCTAGTGAAAGACGTGACCGAACGCTTGGAAACATTAAACCTAAGTTTGTTAAGCCTTCTCCATTCACATTTATTAGATATATCCGCTTGGAGAAGACGAACATCATCCAAAGTTGTCACCTTTAAGAATAGTTTGAAATCATCCGCAAATAACAAAAAACACGAGTTCAAAATTACATGTTTCGTATTATTATTTAAAATAGAGAACAACAATGGACCCAGATTAGAACCTTGTGGGACGCCCGAGAAAGTAAAGAAACTATCCGACGTAAAAAGACCATACGAGAGGTATTGGTTTCTATTTTGGAGGTAGCTCGCCATTAATTTTACAATCCATCCAAGAAACAGATCTCATCCGGCTTTTTAATAAGACATCATGGTCGACAGTATCAAAGGCCTTGGCGAAGTCATTATATGAACAGTCTACGTGATGTCCTGCGTCTAGAGATTCCATGATGTAGTTTGCGAAAATCATTAGATTAGTCTCAACCGAGCGGCCTTTCCTGAATCCATGTTGTTCATCAATAATAAATGGTTCTATTTAAGAAGTGATGATTCTACCAATTATAATTTCACTTACCTTTGCTGGTGCAGAAAGAACAGCGACAGGTCTGTAATTTTCTACGGGTGACTTAGATCCACTCTTATGTATAGGAGTTACTTTTAACGTCTTCCATGTTTCCGGGAAGACCCCAGTATTAACAGAAAGATTATACAAAAAACAAAGTGGTGTTTTTATCAGTTCCAAACAACCTTTCAGGAAGAATGTAAGATTAAATTCTGGACTGAGAGAATTAGTATTACTTAATTTTTAATGGTCTCGGCCACATCTTTTTCATTGATATCAAGTATTGTATCGTATTTAGACTAGTGTGACATCACAGTACCACAAGAATTAAAGTTATCAGCGTAATGGTGTACAGATAAGTCGTTTTACTCGTATGTTCTGACGAAAAGTTTTTTACTCTCAATTCATTACTGCCCCATTAATGGTTTTAACCTTTTTATTTGAAGGCGTTACCAGAACCCAAGTGCACGTAAGGAATTGCATTCATTGTATTAGAGTTCAGTAGAAAAGCATAAAGATAATACATTCCGCGAACCAAACAATTTCGAGCGTTCATCTGCCAACGGGCAAGTGGCGCGATCACTTTTTTATTTAAAATATTTTCTGTTAGTATTTTTTTAAACCTTGATTAAGTTATGTTTTCTAACTGTTCGGCATATTGAATTTATTTCAGTGATTTTAGGCAAAATAAATGCGCAGTTCAATTATTTAAGAATAATCGTTTACTATTAAGAGCCTATTAAAATACTAATACAAAATTTCAAATGCCCTTCCTGGAAAATTTATCGTTTGTCGTTTCATTTAAGTTCGTAAAATCATATAATTTGAAATCTCATTAAACCCGCCCTCGTCACAACCTGATTTCACTGTACACATAAAACGTTTGAATAGACTAACGAGAAAAGAGATGTTTCATTTTATTCCTTCAATTAATACAAAAAAACGAATTGGCTATTCAGGCTGCGTATTAAAACGAAATATTTATAATTATTATCTACTTTTTTCCCTCTTGTAAGTGTTGTCACGTACGGACATTCACGTTAACTGGAAATGTAGGGTTTTTAAATGAAGTCAATTTTAGTTAGATTCATAAAACATGACATTTTGACCTCAAACACACTGTGCCAAATGATGAAGAACCTTTTTTTTATTTGTATTTTTTAGTTTTTTATTTATTATTTTGAAAACCCGTTTTGCTTTTAATACTAATATTATTAACGGGAGTATTATTAACGGATGTTGTGGGATTTCAGTTAAGATATTAACTGACCAGGACTGTCAATAATTCGCAAGTGTGAAGGCAATTGAACGTAGTTATGCAGAAAGCAGCCAGTTCACAATTTTGAAAAAAATAGATATTGGTGTTATCGGGTGCCATAAAAAGGTCAATCCTATATTCTGCTAACAGCTAGACCGCTATCATACAAAAACTGTAATAACCTTTTAAATTTATTCAAAATTGTAAATTCAATATGGGAATGCCCCGAACTATTATATCTCATCAACTTCAGGGTGCCTGGAAGAATGACTAGACAGGTGCCACCGTTTTTTAGCAACAATTCACGGACATTGTATACTTGTAATGCCGTATTAAATAGACTTCGTGAACTCGGCAATAGTTATTCCCACGTATCTGATATATTAAGTGTAGGGTATTGTTCCGATAGAACAAACCTTTTGAACTTTTTCAAAGATGGTGAATGGTAATTATATTTATTAATTCGTGCATTTCATAATATGTAATTTATAAACACAGTTTTTGTTCACTTTGTCTAGTTGTGTGAAACAGTACTTATGATTTTCTTGTTATTTTACTGTAGAATGTTTTATTATTTAAACTTTCAACTGAATATGCTATAATTTTTAGGGTCATTTTTAAAATATAAACCTTTTATAATTTTTGGTTTAATTTTTTTTTATGAATCTTAGGTATAAGGAAATTCATGTTTTTAACAATATATATATATATATATTAAGCCAAATATGTTAATATTATATTTTTTTGTAAAAGGCAGATTTGCCGTTTATGTTAATAAAATAAAATAAAATAAAATAAAATAAAATAAATCACCTTTTAAAAAATAGTGTCGATCACAAAAACAAAACTTCTCAATTTGCAGAAAACACCCACAGCACTAGAAAAAACTAATGGTACTTTAAAAATTATTTAAACTGATCAAACGCATAATAAGATTCTTGTTTGTAATATTAAAAAAACTAATGAATCAGATGTTTAACATTTGTCAGTCAAAAACATTCTAACTGTTGTGTAGTTTTGATTGTTCACTATTTTTACAAAGGTGCTATTATTTCAGCTTCACTTTTGTATGGCTGACTGCTTTCTGCATAACTAAGTTCTATTGGTTCCAGGCAAGGGGGCCGGTTGCGGTAAAAGCACGATCTCTAAACCTAGTGTTTGGGCAACGCCAGATTTCGATAAGTTTTCCTTTGCCTGAATCAAATGCTGACCTACGAGTAGATTTTATTTGACATGTATTTACCCTATAGTATAAGAAAAAAATAATCAGAAACCTTATCGCATAAAAATTAAACCAAAATGAAAATTATAAAATAAATCAATTTGAACGTAAAAAAAATAATAAACCAGCCAATGACAGGTCATAAGCCCTGTAGATGAGTTCTCTATGCCCTTCTCTAAAATGTTCTCCATTTCTGTTGTAATATGTTAATATTGACAGCTTCTAAGGGGGTTGAATCCAGTTATTGTCTACAAAAATTTAGACAAACTCAAAACGTTGCTGATGAATCCACACGGTTCAAGAAGAAGCATATTTTGTTTTATTGTTTTCAGGCGCTGCCTGGTATAAGAGTGAAATATGTTCAATCAGATGAATCTCAAACACATCAATAAAGGTTTCAGCTCTTTAACTTCACAAACATCAACAGATGGAAGAATTGAAGGAACATAAATGTTCAAAAATAGGCAGAATGGTGAATGTTACACAGTGTGTGAAGTGGCCGCTTAAATCAGCTAACGCCAGGTCATAAGAGCTGTAGATGCCTAGACTTCTATATTCCTTTCTCTAAAATGTTCTCCGTTTCTGTTTTAAATAAAGATTTACAGATAATAAAAAGAAAGCGTATTAACCCAATTGAAAAGTATGTCAGTTTTGCTTCCTACTCCAATACTGCTACAACCTTGATCCCAGCAGTTTTCCATCAGTTTACTAATTGAGTTAATAAATATCCAACTCCAGAATGCCGATCCATTGTTTTAAATTTATTCTGGTCGTACATAGATAGAGAAAATAATATGATCATTTCAGTACTGTTCAAATCAAAACATGTCCTCATTATAACAATAAAACACTGCCAAAAAACTCTGTTTCAATTCAGAAGCTAGTAGGTCCACGTGGACACTGTGGAGGATCGTTGTGGACATACCTGCGTTTAATATTTACCAATTCAATTAAAATCTTTAGGTTTTTCCTTAGCCTTTTTCTGAAGTTTTTTTCTAAATCCGGTGTCGCAGCAGACCATCCCCCTTTTGCTAGTGTCGAAAAAGCTTGTGGAGACATATATAACTACAATATTTTGAGTTTGTCCAAATTTTTGCAGACAAGGACTGGATTCAACTCCCTGGGGAGCTGTTCATATTAACATATTACAACAGAGATGAAGAACATTTAAGAAAAGGTAATATAGAAGTCTAAGCATAGTATGAAGGTAAAATAATTCAATTAGATGAATCTCACCCGCATAAATAAAGGTTTCAGCTCTTTAACTTCACAAACATCAACAGATGAAAGAATTGAAGGAATATAGATGTTCAAATATAGGCAGAATGGTGAATATTACAAAGTGTGTAAAGTGGCCACTTAAACCAGCCATTGACATGTCATAAACCCTGTAAATGCCTAGACTTCCATATTACCTTTTCTTAAATGTTCTTCATCTCTGTTGTAATATGTTAATATATAACTACTATTGTAGCATACTTTCGTATTTTCTGGTGTATTTTTGCTAGCTTACAACTTTGTACAACCAGATCATAACACATTTTTTATTAAAGTCATATACATACAATTTCAAGTGTTTTTGCCATGGGAAAACAACATTTATAGTCTGTTATCAAATGATTATTTGGCTTTTGTTAAAAAGAATAATTGCATAATTTATTAATTAACCATATAGTAATTCTTCCATTTGTGTCTGTTGATTTTCGTAATGTAAAACAGCATATTACAACAGAGGTAAAGAACATTTTAGAGAAGGTAATATTGAAGTCGAGGCATCTACAGGGCTTTGACCTGTCATTGGCTGGTTTTAGTGGCCACTTTACACACTGTGTAACATTCACCATTCTGCCCATATTTGAACATCTATATTCCTTCAATTCTTGCATCTCTTGATGTTTTTGAAGTTTAAGGGCTGAAAACTTTATTTATGAGGGTTAGATTCATCTGATTGAATTATATCACCTACATACTAGGCAACAACATATAACCTTCTTTAAAATATTCTTCATCTTTGTTGTAATATGTTAATAGTAACAGCTTCCTAGGGAGTGGAATCCAGTCCTTGTCTATAAAAATTTGGAAAAACTCAAAATGTTGTTGATAATGTAAAACAGTTGAAAAATTTTAATTTACAGAAAAAAATTGTTTGACAATGTAATTATAAAGTTATGGGTAAATGTTTTGTACATACTTAGTAAATTATAAAGTTTCTACCTTTCTAATAAAACGATTTTTTTAATCGAAAACTCGTACAAAACCTTTGTTGATTTAGGTGAGATTCTACTTAACTGTTTTACCTGTAACATAAGCAACCCGACTTAACATGGAATTTTATAACAAGTCGGGACATAAAAAAATATAATTGTGCTCTATGATAAAATTGTGTATTTTGTGCATTAAAAGAAAAAAATAAATAAAAACAACTACACTACGAAACCTCTATAAACCATTTCCTTCATCCGAGCACAAGTTATCCGCAAGCAGCCTCCAAGCCTCACCGTCGGCTTCCAAGAGCATTCTCCATCTATATGGAGTCAGATCAGTGTCCCGAAGTTTTATCACAAACTGCCGACATCAGCAGTGAACATCAAGGATGTGGAGAACCTGCCCCCTCGTTAAGTAAACAAGCGTTGCCATCGACTAATATCTGGATTGTATAGCTGAGTGACTATTGTCACCGAAACTTTGTTGGGGCCTAATTTTCGAAAAAATAATGTCTGTGCAAACGTCGTTTTACGCCGGGGTTGCGTTCCGAGAGACAACGGCGTAAAAAATCGGCGTAAAATGAAAACATACATAATAGAAGATATAAGGTTTGGTTTTATGTCGAAATTCTAAAAACAATCTAACGTGTTTATTTAATACATATCCTATATTCAAAATAAATTATAAATGTTTTTTATAAATACAGTTAAAATTAGGTAACAAAATTATAATAATCTCTTAATGTGATATTATCAATGTTTTTCGAAATACAAAATTCTGGCTTTTTGCTGATGACAACAAAGTACTTAAACTGATTGAATCTCCCAATGATTGTCTTCTTTTTCAACATGATATTAATTGTTTTAATGAATGGTGCGACATCGATTGTCTTCAACTTAACACTGACAAATGTAAAATAATATCTTTCTCGCGACGAAAAAAACCTATACAATTCAACTACAAACTAAAAAACACTTCCCTTTCAATGGTTTCGTCAATAAAGGATCTTGGCATTACTTTAGATAGTAAACTCTCATCTAGTGAACACATTGATAATATTGTAAACAAATCTCTCAAACTTCTCGGTTGTATCAATAGAGTGACGGCGGACTTCAAAAATATTAATACCATCAAAACTCTTTATTGCTCACTAGTTTGACCCTATCTAGAATACGCTTCTCCTATTTGATCTCCATTCTACAGGACTCATATTGACCATATCGAGTCTGTCCATCACCGTTAATAAGAAAGTTGGCATGGTTGCTCGGATTACAAAGGGGTAATTATTCTTATTTTTAAATAGAGCAATCTCTTAATCTGTCTTCATTGGAGAGACGTAGAACTGAGATGGACCTTATATGCATTTTCAAAATACTTAATGTTTTAAGTGATGTCCCATCTCTGTTGCAATCAATTTCTTTTCATTTTCCCAACCGTGTCACCAGAAGTCAAAATCTTCTATTTATAAAATCTTCTAAAAGCAACTTTGGTTTTTATGCCCCAATGTCCAGAATGTGTAGATTAGTCAATTCATCACACGACTTGGAATTTTTTGGGATAGATCTTCCGGCTTTTCGTAGATCTCTTCGCGACTAAACAGTGTGTGATGAAGTTGGATTGGCATGGTTTAGCTCAAAGTTTTTGGTCTTTCGTTTTTTTTAATATATTGTTTACTATTATTGTTTTGCCCTTGTTTGTCTTTGCCAAATAGTTTTATGTTCTTTTTGTTCAGTTTCTTGCATTTATGTTTCTTCATGTAACTGTTGTAATTGGCTTAGGCCGTATATATATAATAAATAAATAAATAAGTAAATGTAAATAATGAACATTTTATAGTAAATACTAGATTACCAGTACTTAATTAAATTCTCACATTTTTTTTAAAAATAGTATCCAATTTCATTTGATTGATAGTAGCTTCCTTTCTTGCAGAATCATACCATAAACTACAAATAACATTTAAACAATTTTTTTATTTTAAAAATAATAAAATAAAAAATATAATTATACTTTTTTGTTTTTTGTAAAAACAAAATGAAAACTTACTTGAAAATTATTTCACCCACACAAAAGGTTTACCTGTATTTCATATTTTTTATTAGGAAGCAGGAAAAATTATTTTCTACCCCCTCCTTCGTATATAAAACGTAAAAGGGGTAATAAACTGCGTAATCACATTTTAAATTATTCTAATGACTTTTCAACCATTCTTAACGCGATCGAGCAAGGGTTAACAATTTATCTCTTACAAAAGAGGATGAAAAGTCAAATGTAATATAAACTTTATTAAAATAATAAAACAACGGATTTACTCAAAATGACAGGCGTCGCGTCGCGTTGCATTTGATTAGACTGTCAATTGTTAACTGGCGTCGCTGGTTCGATTCCCGCCAATTGCAAGAAAAATTTCAAGAAACGTTTTTTTCATAATCGGTATGGACGTGGCGTATTTTTTGCTTATTCTTTCTGTATCCTATCTTTCCCACCTGCTGATAAGTCTCTAAAAAGAAAACTTAGCAAGTAAAAAAACATATATTTATTTAATAATGATATCTACAAAATTAGACAAAAAAAACATCCTAGTCAAAAGCAGCCATCTTCACTCCGATACAGAACATTTTGGAGTCTATTATTTTCTTCTTAACTATTTTTTAAATCTTTATTTTTTATAATTTATTTTTAAATCAGCTGATTTAAAGTCCAAAATGATAAACATGATTCTAATGAGTTATCGAATTATAATGGTTTATTAGTTATACAGCTTTACGTTTTTTATACGGCACAAACTCGTTCATATGTATGTAAATAATCAGAATACAGTAACTTAAAATTTAAAAAAAACTACCCACTCAAATAAAGTTAATTTATGTAAATGTCAATAACTAATCAAAAATATAATAAATGTCAAGTATCTACTCGGTTAAATCTCCCACGTCTAAAATTCAAGCTATATTTAACTATTTTGCATTATTCTATTGTTATCTATTTTTGATAAAATTTCATCCAATTTCATGTATTTAATATTGCTTATAAAATTTAAAAAATACTTTTAAAAAAGTGCAGAGACATTTTCAAAATAAACCTAACAATATAAGAAAATATCAAAAGTAATATCCATGAACTGCCTTATAAACAAGGGAATAAAGTTGTTTGAAAAAATTACGGAAATCATAAAAAAATAATATTGTTGAAACATATTCAAATTTCAGTTTATCTGAATGTAAAAAATACAAGGTTAGATTTATAATAATAAGTGAATATACTTTAGTTTAAATATTATAAATTAGGGCAGTTTGTATACAAGAGTGATTAAAAATGTTGGAATAAGTATATATGTAAATGTTTTTTCCCCAAATATTAGTTAGATGTTAATATAAATAAAACGAAAAATAAACAATGTAATCGGGGTTTCAAAAATATAGCTTTATACGCTGATATTAAAAATGAAATACTTAAGGAAAAACAATTGGTTGAAGGACCGATTGAAATAAATCATGTAATAATAAAGTAAAAATTATCAAGTATTAAAATATTTCTTCAAGTTTAAAATATTCTCAAGACAATTTTTATCATAGAACTCGTATTTTTATTTATTGTCAAGTGGAAAAGAAAACATTTTAAAAAAAGCAATTAATTGATATTCTGAAAATATCAATCAAAATATGTAAGCGTCAATTATTATTTATAACCTTCAAGTAATTGATGGTCAATGTCAGGTTAGGTAGCACCGGATACACTGACGCCAATAAGGTGTATCTAAGAAATACTGCACAAATACTCCATCCTACAAATCCTGCTGTCGGCCTCCTCGTGGCGGCTACTTGGTGTACCAATGCAGCATTAACTGTAGCAAATAGCAGGGGGTGAAGGCAAGTCTTCCACTTGGCTAAGGGAAGGAAAACACCGACACAACCGGGTCCAGCCCAAGCTGCCCAAGCCTCCAGAACACGGGACAAATAATCCAGCCTTTTTAAAACACCTCGATTACGAAAACATCACCCCCTTAGACACAGAAACATGGGACAGTGGGGTATTTTCACAAGTGGGGGATAATATTAAAAAA